>NC_143039.1:69353614-69681114 GCF_057628025.1 Oncorhynchus mykiss | reverse complement strand
ACATTTGCATAACCTATAAATAGATTGTTCACATGAGAGTTCAGCTCTTTCTCTCTGTATCTGAGGAACCTCATGGAATGTCATAGCTTCTGTCACATGCCTACCACATTCCTCTGTATCTAGCACCTGAAACACAGTAACCGGATCTTTATAGGGTCCATCTTTTCCACATTCTATTCTACACAGCTGAGCATGCGTCTGTGTCTATCAATAGATTCTATCCTACACAGCTGAGCATTCGTCTGGGTCTATCAATAGATTCTATCCTACACAGCTGAGCATGCGTCTGGGTCTATCAATAGATTATATCCTACACAGCTGAGCATTCGTCTGTGTCTATCAATAGATTCTATCCTACACAGCTGAGCATGCGACTGTGTCTATCAATAGATTCTATCCTACACAGCTGAGCATGCGTCTCTCTATCAATAGATTCTATCCTACACAGCTGAGCATGCGTCTGTCTATCAATAGATTCTATCCTACACAGCTGAGCATGCGTCTCTCTATCAATAGATTCTATCCTACACAGTTGAGCATGCGTCTGTCTATCAATAGATTCTATCCTACACAGCTGAGCATTCGTCTGGGTCTATCAATAGATTCTATCCTACACAGCTGAGCATGTGTCTGTGTCTATCAATAGATTCTATACTACACAGCTGAGCATGCGTCTGTGTCTATCAATAGATTCTATCCTACACAGCTGAGCATGCGTCTGTTTCTATCAATAGATTCTATCCTACACAGCTGATCATTCGTCTGTGTCTATCAATAGATTCTATCCTACACAGCTGAGCATTCATCTGGGTCTATCAATAGATTCTATCCTACACAGCTGAGCATGCGTCTGTGTCTATCAATAGATGCTATCCTACACAGCTGAGCATGCGTCTGTGTCTATCAATAGATTATATCCTACACAGCTGAGCATGCGTCTGGGCCTATCAATAGATTCTATCCAACACAGCTGAGCATGCGTCTTGGTCTATCAATAGATTCTATCCTACACAGCTGAGCATGCGTCTGGGCCTATCAATAGACTCTATCCTACACAGCTGAGCATGCGTCTGGGTCTATCAATAGATTCTATCCTACACAGCTGAGCATTTGTCTGGGTCTATCAATAGATTATATCCTACACAGCTGAGCATTCGTCTGGGTCTATCAATAGATTCTATCCTACACAGCTGAGCATTCGTCTGGGTCTATCAATAGATTCTATCCTACACAGCTGAGCATTCGTCTGGGTCTATCAATAGATTCTATCCTACACAGCTGAGCATTCGTCTGGGTCTATCAATAGATTCTATCCTACACAGCTGAGCATTCGTCTGGGTCTATCAATAGATTCTATCCTACACAGCTGAGCATGCGTCTGGGTCTATCAATAGATTATATCCTACACAGCTGAGCATTCGTCTGTGTCTATCAATAGATTCTATCCTACACAGCTGAGCATTCGTCTGTGTCTATCAAAAGATTCTATCCTACACAGCTGAGCATTCGTCTGTGTCTATCAATAGATTATATCCTACACAGCTGAGCATGCGTCTGTGTCTATCAATAGATCCTATCCTACACAGCTGAGCATTCGTCTGTGTCTATCAATAGATTCTATCCTACACAGCTGAGCATTCTTCTGTGTCTATCATTAGATTATATCCTACACAGCTGAGCATGCGTCTGTGTTTATCAATAGATTCTATCCTACACAGCTGAGCATGCGTCTGTGTCTATCAATAGATTCTATCCTACACAGCTGAGCATGCGTCTGGGTCTATCAATAGATTCTATCCTACACAGCTGAGCATGCGTCTGTGTCTATCAATAGATTCTATCATACACAGCTGAGCATGCGTCCGGGTCTATCAATAGATTCTATCCTACACAGCTGAGCATGCGTCTGGGTCTATCAATAGATTCTATCCTACACAGCTGAGCATGCGTCTGTTTCTATCAATAGATTCTATCATACACAGCTGAGCATGCGTCTGTGTCTATCAATAGATTCTATCCTGCACAGCTGAGCATGCATCTGTGTCTATCAATAGATTCTATCATACACAGCTGAGCATGCGTCTGTGTCTATCAATAGATTCTATCCTGCACAGCTGAGCATGCATCTGTGTCTATCAGTGGCGATTATAGCATGTAAATCTTGGTGAGGAAATCAAAACAATTATAATTGTGCGATGCATGCCAGCACAACCACTACACAACACTAAACAACACATTAATGGCACTATAATGGTGACAAACAGTGCCCACAAACTGTTAGGGCCTACATAAAACTTTCCCAACATCAGTGTCCCTACAGCAGTCTTAACATCTTACCACTGCTACACCTGGCTATCAGCGGAGCCTTGTCTGGCAGTGAAAGTTAATTCCTTCTCATTTACTGCCTTTCAAAGAAACTTAGCTGATGTGGCTGACTTGCTTAAACAAATGTGGTTTCTACTAACAATTGAGCTGTACAAAACTATGGCATAAGGGGACAACAAGCGGATAAGAGGCAATCTGTCATTTCGATAAAGACATCAATGGGCGAGCCAAGACTGACGTAGTCAATATAACTATTTGTTAAGCACTTTGAAATGCACAGCGACATAATTCAGAACATGGGCCGTTCTTACAGTGTTCTCCCTGTACACCAAGTCAGAAACGTAGGATAAATAAAGAGGGCATATAAAGAGACAATGAAAGCTCTTACAATATTCAATGATTACATTTCTCTAAAACAGGCTATAGGTTCCATACGCACCACCAAGTCGGAAAACAGTCGGCAAAATTAAGAGGGAAAAATAGACCAAATTTTTAGGGTGAGGCACTTGGGCTACTAACAGTTTACTACACAACATAAACTTAGTATTACTTTCTCAGCTACAGTATACACACCTCCCTGGTATATTACATAATTTATGCAGAAGGATAAAATACCTTTTTTGGACTCGTTGTGCTGTGCTCACTTGAACAAAAAGATGGCATGGCGGTCCTTCGTCAGCAAATTGTGTCATCAAAGTCTGGCATTCTCTGGACTTATGGTGCTTCCAAGACAACTGGGAACTTGGAGGGAAAAAAACAGGTCGAATCATGATGACGTCAGTGATCTTCAAGTAGCTCTAGAGAAAGGCCCGACTTCCCGATTTACAATTCCGAGTTGGATGACCATCCAAAATGTTTTTTCCCCAGAGATCCCAGTTGTCTTGAACTCACTAGAATTCCCAGAATTCCCAGTTCCGAGTAACAGTTGTTTTGAGCGCGGCAGAAATTATGCTGGATTGACAGCATGGTCAATGTTGAATGTTTATCATTTTAAGCTTGGAAAAGAGATCCTTAAACCCAGACTTGGGACAGGACAGCCACTCCAGGGAATAGCAGGCTAGTGATTGTTTTGCAATGCTTGCAGTTAGCCACTGATTCCTTCCAAAAAACTCATTGTAGAATTTGCGATTTCCAACTTGTTGTGTAATGTTCATGTTCAACGGCCGATGAGCACCGATACATTTGATCGTTTCTCTTCATTATTTATCTTAATTTGACAAGGATTAAAAAGGATTTGCTAGTTGATTGTCGACTTCACTCATGATGATGACTGCTAGCTAAGATTTTGAAAGTACAATGTTGACATGATCAGTCCAATCAAAGCTACTGTACATATAACGTGATTTGCCTTAATTTTATCTGTGGCCAATGACCTGGAGTCTTCTTGGATGGGCACTTCTAATTTACCTCTATGGCAGCACCCAAGGGGCTTGAATTTTCAAGCTCTACCCTTAGATTTGGCGGTGACATTGTGTCCCCATGAGTGACAGAACACTGAGCCAATCACAGAGTAACTAGAGAACATTACCAACCCATATGCTCCATATTTTCTGCTGGCTGTCCCACCACCACAGACAGCACTGAGCTACGCTGAAACACCTGCATTTTGGACTGCCTTACTCAAGAAAACAAAAAATTGACTTATGTGCCACCAATCCCACATGAGGCTTTATTAACTCAATTATTTTGTATATATTTTTTACGCTGTTTGCAAACTGATATGTGACACGTATCAATGCCAAAATAACATGCTTATTTTTTACTCTGCCCCACCTGCCCTGAATGATGGGTCGCCACTGGCGTCTATGAATAAATTAATTGGTGCTTTCTAAAGAAGACTGGCAGGCGTACCTCATGAAGCTGGTAGAGAATGCAAAGCTGTCATCAAGACAAAGGGTGGCTACTTTGAAGAATCTCAAATATATTTTGATTTGTTTAACACTTTTTTGGTTAGTACACGATTCCATGTGTTATTTCATAGTTTTGATGTCTTCACTATTATTCTACATACAATGTAGAAAATAGTAAATATCAAGAAAAACCCTGGCAATTGCATCAAAATTGTTTTGTCGAGTATTGTCACATCATTGTCATATTGTAATGCTTGTTTCAGAAGGTTGTACATGGAGAATATTTGACAGGGAGGAATTTATGAATAGCCTGACAATGAAATAGTCTGCAGGATTTCTTTGCCCATGTCATCTACAGTTGAAAAACAGTCAAATTATAATAGGTGGACCATGATAAATGTTCTAACAACTGTCAAATTGCTGTAACTGCAGTGGACTGAAATGTGAGATGTGAATGCAATATAAAATAACATTCATCTCTTTAAATATAGCAGGGATTTGTGAAGAATATCAATTTACCTCACTATTTACAACACCATGTTCTTATAATCAAGCATTGACAACCCTCATCTATAATTTCTGTGGAAAGAGAACATCCTACAGTGATACTGTATGTCTGTCTCTGTGGCCATGTGTCTGGGGTGAATTTCAGGGCAAAATGAAAGACATTACATTATTATGCTCAGAGCTCCCTCTAGTGGTCAATATGAATAAATCCCTATTTATAAGAAACCATTTTTCCTCACTTATGTTGGAGACAAAATCCTCAATTCACTATAAAGTTCAAATTTAATGTGTGTCATCAACTCCCTATGAGTAGCTTGGCATAACTTCACCACTATCAAGTATTTGTTTATCGTATTATTCTTTGGAAAGTTGTTTGTAAAAACAAAACAAAAAAATCTGGACCTTTTTCAAACAAAACAGAAACGAATAGAAAACAGGACAGAACCTAGGAGAAAACAGGACAGAAACTAAGAGAAAAGAGGACAGGAGCTAAGAAAAAACAGGACAGGAGCTAAGAAAAACAGGACAGGAGCTAAGAGAAAAGAGGACAGGAACTAAGAGAAAACAGGACAGGAACTAAGAGAAAACAGGACAGGAGCTAAGAGAATAGAGGACAGGAACTAAGAGAAAACAGGACAGGAGCTAAGAGAAAAGAGGACAGGAGCTAAGAGAAAAGAGGACAGGAACTAAGAGAAAACAAGACAGAACCTGGGAGACAACAGGACAGAACCTAGGAGAAAACAGGACAGGAACTATGAGAAAACAGGACAGGAACTATGAGAAAACAGGACAGGAACTAAGAGAAAACAGGACAGGAACTAAGAGAAAACAGGACTAAGAGAAAACAGGACAGGAACTAAGAGAAAACAGGACAGGAACTAAGAGAAAACAGGACAGGAACTAAGAGAAAACAGGACAAAACCTAGGAGAAAACAGGACAAAACCTAGGAGAAAACAGGACAGGAACTAAGAGAAAACAGGACAGGAACTAAGAGAAAACAGGACAGGAACTAAGAGAAAACAGGACAGAAACTAAGAGAAAACAGGACAGGAACTAAGAGACAACAGGAAAGAGCCTAGGAGAAAACAGGAAAGGAACTAAGAGAAAACAGGACAGAAGCTAAGAGAAATCTAAGAGAAAACAGGACAGGAACTAAGAGAAAACAGGACAGGAACTAAGAGACAACAGGAAAGAGCCTAGGAGAAAACAGGACAGGAACTAAGAGAAAACAGGACAGAAGCTAAGAGAAAACAGGACAGGAACTAAGAAAAAACAGGACAGGAACTAAGAGAAAACAGGAAAGGAACTAAGAGAAAACAGGACAGAAGCTAAGCGAAAACAGGACAGAAGCTAAGCGAAAACAGGACAGGAACTAAGAGAAAACAGGAAAGGAACTAAGAGAAAACAGGAAAGGAACTAAGAGAAAACAGGACAGGAACTAAGAGACAACAGGACCAAAGCTGAGACAGTCAAATCATAAGGAATCATTATAGTAGTTTATGATGAAGAAGCCTAAACAGCTGGGATCTCTCTGTCTCTAGGCCACTGACATAATGTGGCGATGTTTCTAAACAAACACATGCATCTTATATTATTAGTATTTTTTATTAACTTAACCATTTTATTTAAAAACAAAGATGAGCCAAATAAACCTCTAATCTTATCTGTAGCTCTGGTGTGCATAGAGATGATTCTAAATATTTATAGTAAGGCTGCTAAATCATCCGTCTTATCCACTTAACTCCCTTGGACTTACGGTCATACCTGTGTGGAGTGTTCTGTATGCGGGGCCACGCCCCTATTGCCCTTGCTCTTTACTGTTGGTCATACTGTATGGACCAGAAACTCTGTGTGCCTCCCAAATGGCACCCTATTCCCTATATAGTGCACTACTTTTGACCAGGACTCTGGTTAAAAGTAGTGCACCAATTAGGCAATAGGGTGCTATTTGGGAGGCATACAGCCTTGACATATAGCTCTTCCACTCCCTTGCTCTGACTGTTACGATGACCATTTTATCAAATGGAATCCACAATGCCTGTCATCTCTGCTGATATACTTTGCTGTACCAACCCTTCTTTATAACCCCTCTCTTGGTAATCAGACAAACTACAGTGAATCACCATGCTGACTGGTGATCTACCGTAAAAGATTTTTAAAAATGAGGGTCCACCTCTGATTTATCTGAAGTTGCGATCCATGGATTTGAGCCGTCTGTCTTCGAAAGTGTGGACTCTGAACAGTGAAACTGCCGACGTACCTAATCATGTCATATAACCAAGTATCTAGAGGATGTTATTTCCTGTATCCATTTACAGGGAATTCTCTTGAGTGGTAGACTGGACAGAATGGAAAAAATACTGCAGCTGGAAAGCATCATATGGCTTTGTGCTCAATGTATGTGCTAAACAAGGAAAGCTATACAGAAACAACATGTATCAGAATTATTATTTTCTTTGCGTATTTTATTACTTTTTGGGGGTTTTGTGGGATTGGTGGCACATACTGTAAGTAAAAATACACATATGACAAAGTTAGACAAATCTAAACATGTCACATTCTCACATGTATACATACTGTCAACCTCTGCATTACCGCTAACTACACACGTCACACGATCACAAATGAAAACAGAATCTACCTACTTCCCTGCAGTCACACTGTTATGGTATGTGGTTATACAAAAGATGTGGCAATTACAGAGGCAGTAGGCTGAGGAACTGTGAGTCCCATTATAAATATCGGTGGTATAAATTACAGTTTGAACTAAATCGCATACAGATGAAATCCTTTCCAACAGTAACATTAGCACCAACAGCAGGTTCAGACTGAACACCAGCAGACTACACTTCTATGTGGTAGATACAACAGAACTAGACTATAAATCGCATATATCATCTAGAAAGTCATTTTGAGGAAATTTTCCATCATATAGAATGATCAAGCGTGTTAAATTAAATGTATCAAAACAGGTCAAATATAGCATAGTTTACATACAGTGTAATTTGTAATTGTATACAAATCCATTGCATTGTACTGTACAGTGTGAGGACTAGGAGGCTCTAGAAGCCAATATTTTCTTCATACAGAGAAAGGAGCAGCAGGATGCCCCAGCCAGACAGCAGTCCTAAGTTCTGGAGCAGGAACATGAGCCAGGGCCTACGGTTGTCCGCATGGATCATGGTGGGGAGCTGGGAGGAGAAAGAAGCAAGACAATCGACTGCATTTAACTCCTTGCCCAAATATAGCATATTTACAGAGAAAGATAGGCGTTAGGGAATTGATGAAAGACATAGGAGCAAACGTGCCATAACTAGGGGTCAGAGCTCTTCCTGGTCAGGTGACATAGCCAGGAGACACTTAAGGCCCAAGTCATAATTGGGCTTCCAGGGGAAAATGTTGTCCAAAGTTGCAACAGTAACCAAGACGGCAGGGCTTAGCGAAGGGTCATTTGAACAATTTGTACGATAAACTCTCATTTGAAGAGAAACACAAATAAGTGATTCCTCACAGCCTGTTTGAGAATGTGGTAAACCTAGTGTACTAACCATATCAGCCAGACCCACATACAGGAAGAGACCAGAGGTGATGGCCGCAATCCACTGCTTGGTGGCCAGGTCAGTAGAGACGGTGAGGGCGATGTAGAGTCCGATGAAGGATGTGAGGGCACTGCCCACATTCAGCATCAAGGCCTTCTTCACTGACAACCCGCTGTGCAGCAGGATTGCAAAATCACCTGGGAAATGTAGGACGGAGAGGTTTAAAAGGGACGTCAGTGATAAAAATGTAGGTCTTAGGTTGATGCCATTGGAGGGATTGAGTGAATAGGAATCTGTATGGAGAGAGAAGTCGTGGCTAATCATCTACCACTACTACTCATCCAGTCTAACACTTGACTGTTTGAAATGAAAAAATATTGTCCAGAAATCAAACACCATTTTACACACCACACACACACACACACTAATTGATATAAAATAAACATCTGAAGTACTAATGTGGCTGGGTCTCATTCCCTGAAAATCTCTTTCAACATGACCAACTAGAGGCATCAGTCTACACTCACCCAGTTCGTGAGGCAACTCATGACAGAACACAGCCAAAGACGTGGCAAGGCCGGAATTCCAGGAAACAGAAAAGGCCGCTCCGATAGCCAGGCCATCGGCAAAGTTATGTATCCCGTCCCCTATGGTAACCATGTAGGGTAGCAGACGCTGTTCTAGTGGAGGGGAGAGACAGAAGGGAAACTCAGAGAAAGGTTCAGTCGTCTAAAGAACTAAAGTTACATTTGGCTATTTTTAATCATGTGTCTAAATTCATATATCACAATGACAGCATTATTGATTAGCCAATGTCATTAGGCTGGAATACAGAATACAGATGTAGGATCTTAATTTGACCAGTTTCTCACAACAGGAAAAGTATCCTGTAGCAACAGGAAATATGAATTAGTGTGTGGATTACAATTAATGGACATTTTTGTAGGGGTTGATACATTGTTAGTTAGGACAAATCAAGTCTGACATTTTAAAGTGGAAATTACTAACTTTAGAAGTCTTTTTAAACCTTAAATTTACTTCATGTTTGCATTTCCTGCAAGAACAGGGTGATCAAATTAAGATCCTACATCTGTTGGAACCAGTGGTGGAAAAAGTACTAAATTGTCATACTTGAGTAAAAGTAAAGATACCTTCATAGAAAATGACTCAAGTCAAAGTCACCCAGTAAAATACTACTTGAGTAAAAGTCAAAGTATTTGGTTTTAAAATACTTCAGTATCAAAAGTAAATGTAATTGCTCAAATATACTTAAGTATGAAAAGTAAAAGTATAAATCATTTCAAATTCTTCATATTAAGCAAACCGGATGGCATAATTCATGTTTTTTATATGTACTTATAGCCACAGACACACTCCAACACTCACATATATTTTACAAACAAAACATTTGTGTTTAGTGAGTCCACCAGATCAGAGGCAGTAGGGATGACCAGGGATGTTCTCTGTTTAATGAGTCCGCCAGGTCAGAGGCAGTAGGGATGACCAGGGACGTTCTCTGTTTAATGAGTCCGCTTGAATTGTTTATAAAGATTACATAAAGGATGATGTCTCATTTTAATCATGTCAGATAAATAAATTGTTGTCACTGTTGATATTATCATTTACAATGATATGACAGGGTGTTTTTGGGTGCATCTGCAGCTAAAATGTTGTACCCCTGCAGTAATGAATCCCTGTATTGCTGTTCCTCGTGTAAGTGAACAAAGCTCTTTGGTGCACATTACTCTTTGTCACGCTAAATGTGTGTAATCATTGACTAGACTTGACTCGCACAGTAAGTTCACAGTATATCAGCTTTCCAGTGAACGCCCTGACTGTCAGACCCTGACCTATTTTTAATCTCTTCCTTACAGGTTGTATGATGACCTGGGTTGTCTATCTTACCTCTTGAGCGCTGGTTTGGTTCTGGAAAGGCTTTCTCTGTGTCCTCACTGTGCTCACTTTCAACCTTTTAGGATCAGAATTTTACAGAAGTATAACATCGGAATTACAGCAGGCGTGAACAAGTTAGTGGAGGACAAGGTGTTCAGAGACACGGATAGTAAAGACTTGAGACTACATACTGTGTCAGGTAAAAACACAGCTTTACTAGGATACTGGCTGTTCAGTCATGGACCTCTGACTCAGATCTCCAAGAGAGCAGATAGAGGGTTTAGAACGTCACAGGTGTGTCTGTGAATAGGTGGTACAGAACCTACCAGGTCAGTCTGTGAATAGGTGGTACAGAACCTACCAGGTCAGTCTGTGAATAAGTGGTACAGAACCTACCAGGTCAGTCTGTGAATAGGTGGTGCAGAACCTACCAGGTCAGTATGTGAATAAGTGGTACAGAACCTACCAGGTCAGTCTGTGAATAGGTGGTACAGAACCTACCAGGTCAGTATGTGAATAAGTGGTACAGAACCTACCAGGTCAGTCTGTGAATAGGTGGTACAGAACCTACCAGGTCAGTCTGTGAATAGGTGGTACAGAACCTACCAGGTCAGTCTGTGAATAGGTGGTACAGAACCTACCAGGTCAGTCTGTGAATAGGTGGTCCAGAACATACTAGGTCAGTCTGTGAATAAGTGGTACAGAACCTACCAGGTCAGTCTGTGAATAGGTGGTGCAGAACCTACCAGGTCAGTCTGTGAATAGATGGTACAGAACCTACCAGGTCAGTCTGTGAATAGGTGGTACAGAACCTACCAGGTCAGTCTGTGAATAGGTGGTACAGAACCTACCAGGTCAGTCTGTGAATAGGTGGTACAGAACCTACCAGGTCAGTCTGTGAATAGGTGGTACAGAACATACTAGGTCAGTCTGTGAATAAGTGGTACAGAACCTACCAGGTCAGTCTGTGAATAGATGGTACAGAACCTACCAGGTCAGTCTGTGAATAGGTGGTACAGAACCTACCAGGTCAGTCTGTGAATAAGTGGTACAGAACCTACCAGGTCAGTCTGTGAATAGGTGGTACAGAACCTACCAGGTCAGTCTGTGAATAGGTGGTACAGAACATACTAGGTCAGTCTGTGAATAAGTGGTACAGAACCTACCAGGTCAGTCTGTAAATAGGTGGTGCAGAACCTACCAGGTCAGTCTGTGAATAGATGGTACAGAACCTACCAGGTCAGTCTGTGAATAGGTGGTACAGAACCTACCAGGTCAGTTTGTGAATAAGTGGTACAGAACCTACCAGGTCAGTCTGTGAATAGGTGGTACAGAACCTACCAGGTCAGTCTGTGAATAGGTGGTACAGAACCGACCAGGTCAGTCTGTGAATAAGTGGTACAGAACCTACCAGGTCAGTCTGTGAATAGGTGGTACAGAACCTACCAGGTCAGTCTGTGAATAGGTGGTACACAACCTACCAGGTCAGTCTGTGAATAAGTGGTACAGAACCTACCAGGTCAGTCTGTGAATAGGTGGTACAGAACCTACCAGGTCAGTCTGTGAATAGGTGGTACAGAACCTACCAGGTCAGTCTGTGAATAAGTGGTACAGAACCTACCAGGTCAGTCTGGGAGATTGACTGCTTGTTATTTTTCTCCTGCAGGTACATCTCCAGGACTTTACCATGGTCACAGTGATGGGGCTCAGACTCCTCCTGGAAACACAATGGCACAATGTATCTGTCTGGGCCCGGAACATCACAACAAAGAACATGTACAGTAATTTTTCAAAAACTGTTTACAGACAGATTATTTCACATATAATTCATTGTATCACAATTCCAGTGGGTCAGACGTTTACATACACTAAGTTGACTGTGCCTTTAAACAGCTTGGAAAATTCCAGAAAATTATGTCATGGTTTTAGAAGCTTCTGATAGGCTATTTGACATCATTTTAGTCAATTGGAGGTGTACCTGTGGATGTATTTCAAGGCCTACCTTCAAACTCAGTGCCTCTTCTATATCGACATAACCTGAAAGACCACTCAGCAAGGAAGAAGCCACTGCTCCAAAACCGCCACAAGAAAGCCAGACTACGGTTTGCAACTGCACATGTGGACAAAGATCGTACTTTTTGGAGAAATTTCTCTGGTCTGATGAAACAAAAATAGAACTGTTTGGCCATAATGACCATAATGACCGTTTGGAGGAAAAAGGGGGAGGCTTGCATGCCGAAGAACACCATCCCAACCGTGAAGCACGGGGGTGGTAGCATCATGTTGTGGGGGTGATTTGCAGCAACAGGGACTGGTGCACTTCACAAAATAGATGACATCATTAACAAGGAAAAACGTGGATATATTGAAGTAACATCTCAAGACATCAGTCAGGAAGTTAAAGCTTGGTCGCAAATGGGTCTTCCAAATGGACAATGACCCCAAGCATACTTACAAAGTTGTGGCAAAATGGCTTAAGGACAACAAAGTCAAGGTATTGGAGTGGCCATAACAAAGCCCTGACCTCAATACTATTGGGCAGAACTGAAAAAGCATGTGTGAGCAAGGAGGCCTACAAACCTGACTCAGTTCCACCAGCTCTGTCAGGAGAAATGGGCCAAAATTCCCCCAACTTATTGTGGGAAGCTTGTGGAAGGCTACCCGAAACATTTGACCCAAGTTAAACAATTTAAAGGCAATGCTACCAAATACTAATTGAGTGCATGTAAACTTCTGACCCACTGGGAATGTGATAAATGTGATAAATCATTCTCTCTACTATTATTCTGACATTTCACATTCTTAAAATAAAGTGGTGATCCTAAATGACATAAGACAGGGAATTTTTACCAGGATAAAATGTCAGAAATTGTGAAAAACTGAGTTTAAATGTATTTGGCTAAGGTGTATGTAGACTTCAGACTTCAAATGTATCTACGGGTGATAGCTAACAATTCTCACATTTTGGAACCAGAAAGACCTGAAATATCTTTGACCGAAACATTGCACTTTATTAAAAGGTGTATTGCAAGTGTGCGTGTGTGGGAGTTCTTTTCACCATGGATCCACTGAACCAGTAAGCTAACAGAACGGAGGTGTTCAGTAAGGAGATAAGGTTTAGAAACCGTCTGAAATGGAGAGGTACCACCTGGTCGTGTCCAATAAGAACCCATATTTTTGTTTCCTGTTGCAATACATTTTGCTACATCATGCCCTACTGAACACAGCCCAGATGATAGACACTACTTACCCCATGGTGATGCAGGGAATGGTGATGGCTGTCCTTATGAGTGGTGATGATGGAGAAGATAGTCTCCATGAGATAGAAGCAGTAGATGCCAGCCATCATCACCAGTATCTTACAGATGTAGTCTGGAACCTCCTCTGAGTGGCTGTGATCTGTTCCTTCACTGTGAACATGGAGGCCTAGGAACTGAACCAACAGAGGAAACAGTCACAACCCAGTCTGACAGTCAGCCCAATGACAGTGCTTTGACAGTGCTATGACAGTGTTATGACAGTGCTATGACAGTGTTGCGTAGCTCTTATGAAGGCAGGTTCAAGTGAAGTGTAATACACTACACAATACCAAATACTGGAGACGCAATCAACCTGTGCAGGGTCCATTAGTCTGAAATGACCTCCTTCAATCACTACTGACAGATGAAAGTCTAGAGTGGAGACCAGTACCTATCCACCATATTGCTTTAACCAATCAAGTCCTCTAAATAAGTGGTTGTGAAGGAGAGGAAGATAGGAAGTCATGTCGGACCATTGGGACACATTGTTATGTTGCTCTTATCATTGGCTTTGTAATAACCTAAAGTTCCCTGAAGGAACAAGGGGCCATTTCTCCGTTTGCCCGATCTGAAGGTGTCGTTCTTGTTCCTCACATGGTTATTATTTGACACTGTAGGGGATGACACAGTGTGACAGCCTGCTAATACTTCGCCCTGCGATGTTGACATGATGGATCTAAATGGATTGAGCTGCAACAGCAGGAAGTATCCCCTTCAGACTTCTGCCCTGGGGGAAATAAGGCTAGGAAGCATCAGATGGGACTACTGTATGTGTTGCTCTGACTTACCATGGTCTCTCAGACATCTGGCTGATCATTGGGTCACACTGACATTAACCACAACACTTTAATGAAGTGTTGAGGAGGAAGAGGTCTGGCTGGCTAGAGAAGTGGTTTTCTTTTCACATTGGACATTCCAGCAACTATGATGGATGCATAACCAGGCCAGTTCAGTGCATCTCAGCTTGAATCAGCTGGGCTCAGTGATGTGGATATGGTACTGTGGTGCTCACCATAGGCAGGAGGTGCAACAGGGCGTCCCCAGTGAGGGAGCCCACAGCCAAGCTGACACAGAACTGGATGACGAGCTGGAAGACACTGCTGCAGGAGGTACACAGCAGCACCATAACGCCAACCAGGGCGGCCAGACAGATCAGCAGATTGGCTATGGAGGCATACACAAACTCTGTGGGGAGAAATAATTAACATTAAGGGGTTACAAATATAATAACAGTGCCAGACTCAAGCCAATCAGTCAGTCAGTCAGTCAAGCCACAAAAGGTCTGTTAGATAATACAGTAAACATTGTGTGATTATGCTTGAAATAGGCTCTCGTCCTACCGAATGCAATAGGCTCTCGTCCTACCGAATGCAATGGGGCTCTCGTCCTACCGAATGCAATGGGGCTCTCGTCCTACCGAATGCAATGGGGCTCTCGTCCTCCCGAATGCAATGGGCTCTAGTCCTCCCGAATGCAATGGGCTCTCGTCCTACCGAATGCAATGGGCTCTCGTCCTACCGAATGCAATGGGCTCTAGTCCTCCCGAATGCAATGGGCTCTAGTCCTCCCGAATGCAATGGGCTCTCGTCCTACCGAATGCAATGGGCTCTCGTCCTACCGAATGCAATGGGCTCTCGTCCTACCGAATGCAATGGGCTCTAGTCCTTCCGAATGCAATGGGCTCTAGTCCTACCGAATGCAATAGGCTCTCGTCCTACCGAATGTAATGGGCTCTAGTCCTTCCGAATGCAATAGGCTCTCGTCCTACCGAATGTAATGGGCTCAGTCAAGCCACAAAAGGTATGTTAGATAATACAGTAAACATTGTGTGATTATGCTTGAAATAGGCTCTCGTCCTACCGAATGCAATAGGCTCTCGTCCTACCGAATGCAATGGGGCTCTCGTCCTACCGAATGCAATGGGGCTCTCGTCCTACCGAATGCAATGGGGCTCTCGTCCTACCGAATGCAATGGGGCTCTAGTCCTCCCGAATGCAATGGGCTCTAGTCCTCCCGAATGCAATGGGCTCTCGTCATACCGAATGCAATGGGCTCTCGTCCTACCGAATGCAATGGGCTCTCGTCCTACCGAATGCAATGGGCTCTCGTCCTACCGAATGCAATGGGCTCTAGTCCTACCGAATGAGATGGGCTCTAGTCCTACCGAATGCAATGGGCTCTAGTCCTACCGAATGCAATGGGCTCTAGTCCTACCGAATGCAATGGGCTCTAGTCCTACCGAATGCAATGGGCTCTAGTCCTACCGAATGCAATGGGGCTCTAGTCCTACCGAATGCAATGGGCTCTAGTCCTTCCGAATGCAATGGGCTCTAGTCCTACCGAATGCAATGGGCTCTAGTCCTACCGAATGCAATGGGCTCTCGTCCTACCGAATGCAATGGGCTCTCATCCTACCGAATGCAATGGGCTCTCGTCCTACCGAATGCAATGGGCTCTCGTCCTACCGAATGCAATGGGCTCTCGTCCTACCGAATGCAATGGGCTCTCGTCCTACCGAATGCAATGGGCTCTCGTCCTACCGAATGCAATGGGCTCTCGTCCTACCGAATGCAATGGGCTCTCGTCCTACCGAATGCAATGGGCTCTCGTCCTACCGAATGCAATGGGCTCTCGTCCTACCGAATGCAATGGGCTCTCGTCCTACCGAATGCAATGGGCTCTCGTCCTACCGAATGTAATGGGCTCTAGTCCTTCCGAATGCAATAGGCTCTCGTCCTACCGAATATAATGGGCTCTAGTCCTTCCGAATGCAATAGGCTCTCGTCCTACCGAATGTAATGGGCTCAGTCAAGCCACAAAAGGTATGTTAGATAATACAGTAAACATTGTGTGATTATGCTTGAAATAGGCTCTCGTCCTACCGAATGCAATAGGCTCTCGTCCTACCGAATGCAATGGGGCTCTCGTCCTACCGAATGCAATGGGGCTCTAGTCCTCCCGAATGCAATGGGCTCTAGTCCTCCCGAATGCAATGGGCTCTAGTCCTCCCGAATGTAATGGGCTCTAGTCCTTCCGAATGCAATAGGCTCTCGTCCTACCGAATGTAATGGGCTCAGTCAAGCCACAAAAGGTCTGTTAGATAATACAGTAAACATTGTGTGATTATGCTTGAAATAGGCTCTCGTCCTACCGAATGCAATAGGCTCTCGTCCTACCGAATGCAATGGGGCTCTCGTCCTACCGAATGCAATGGGGCTCTCGTCCTACCGAATGCAATGGGGCTCTAGTCCTCCCGAATGCAATGGGCTCTAGTCCTCCCGAATGCAATGGGCTCTAGTCCTCCCGAATGCAATGGGCTCTCGTCCTACCGAATGCAATGGGCTCTCGTCCTACCGAATGCAATGGGCTCTCGTCCTACCGAATGCAATGGGCTCTCGTCCTACCGAATGCAATGGGCTCTCGTCCTACCGAATGCAATGGGCTCTCGTCCTACCGAATGCAATGGTCTCTCGTCCTACCGAATGCAATGGGCTCTAGTCCTACCGAATGCAATGGGCTCTAGTCCTACCGAATGCAATAGGCTCTAGTCCTACCGAATGCAATAGGCTCTCGTCTTTTTGGACAAGAGCCTCATGTTTTGTGATTTTGAATTTTGGAGCATTCATATTTACAAACAGAGGAAATGTATTTCTGCATAGTCTCTCTATAATTCCTTTATCATTAAGGAATGGGACTTTCTGTATCAAAAGGAAAGGAATGAGTGTTGAATATAGAGTGTACTGTAGAAATCAATAGATCAATCGCAAGAGTACACAACGCAGAATCACAGTGGCTCGGACTGTAGCAGTTCACTCACTCTCTGTGGTGCTGAGCTGGTCTAATGGTCCAGTGGGGGGAGAGATGCTGTTGCAGGCACCACTGAGGAGCTGCTGGACCAGGGCTGGGCTGAGCCGGGCCACGTCAGACCTGGACAGGCTAGATCCATTCAGCCCATGGATCTTTATCAGCTCCTCCGGGCTGAAACACATCTACGTGGAGGAAACAGGGCTGAAACACGTCCACGTGGAGGAAACAGGGCTGAAACACGTCCACGTGGAGGAAACAGGGCTGAAACACGTCCACGTGGAGGAAACAGGGATGAAACACGTCCACGTGGAGGAAACAGGGCTGAAACACGTCCACGTGGAGGAAACAGGGCTGAAACACGTCCACGTGGAGGAAACAGGGTGGAAACACGTCCACGTGGAGGAAACAGGGGTGAAACACGTCCACGTGGAGGAAACAGGGGTGAAACACGTCCACGTGGAGGAAACAGGGGTGAAACACATCCACGTGGAGGAAACAGGGGTGAAACACATCCACGTGGAGGAAACAGGGGTGAAACACGTCCACGTGGAGGAAACAGGGGTGAAACACATCCACGTGGAGGAAACAGGGGTGAAACACATCCACGTGGAGGAAACAGGGGTGAAACACATCCACGTGGAGGAAACAGGGGTGAAACACGTCCACGTGGAGGAAACAGGGGTGAAACACATCCACGTGGAGGAAACAGGGGTGAAACACGTCCACGTGGAGGAAACAGGGCTGAAACACATGGATCACTATTCCCTTTGCAGTGCACAACTTTTGACCAAAGCCCATTGGTCTATTCTTTGAATTGACACTCCTTGTCGCTAACTGATTAACTGACAGTAAGATGTCATTGGGCATTCACAAAGTGGGGACCAACATATTACAAGTAACATGTTATTATCCTTCAGCAGTGTTCCTTCTCATTCAGATTTCTCTAATATAGACATTACCATGGGGAGAATCCTACAGCTGCCAATAGCTCAGGCCATCTACTGCACATCTGAGGCTCATTGGAGATGCAGCGGACACCAGGGGTTTAGCAGTCTGATAATGAGTCAGAGTGAAGGAGCCTGTATGTGTGTGTGTGTGTGTGCGTGCGTGCGTGCGTGCGTCGTTAAGCCCCTGAAGGTCTCTTCAGAAGATTGGAGCGATGGCCTTGACCTAATTACAGACAAAGCACCATGGTGGTTGAGAATAACAATTACCAGTTCCCA
The DNA here is from genome assembly GCF_057628025.1 of Oncorhynchus mykiss. NCBI lineage: Eukaryota > Metazoa > Chordata > Actinopteri > Salmoniformes > Salmonidae > Oncorhynchus > Oncorhynchus mykiss. Next base: position 69,662,670 of record NC_143039.1, on the reverse strand, counting down.
GCTGCTGATGTTCCTATGGTGGTACCCCTCCTCATGACTCGTCCTGAAGGCATCACCTCCACTTCGACCCCCCCGACCCCTGCTAACAGTACTGTGGTCACTATGGTCATGGTCAACGTGGTCATCGTGACCATGGTCATTGTGGTGTCCCTTTTGATCTCTATGATCGTGATCCTCTTCATGGATTCCACCCAGTTGCAGGCTCTTCATAAGACCTTCCAGCTCTACAGAGATTAATCACAATGATATGGTTATTTGGTGGTAGAGTACATTAGCAGGCCATTGGGGAACAGTAATATGCTGGTAGAGTATATTAGCAGACCATTGAGGAACAGTAATATGCTGGTAGAGTATATTAGGCCATTGAGGAACAGCAATATAAACTCATTATCCAGGCTTCATGGGGTTATAACATAGGATTTGAGGGTAACATTAACATAGGGTTTGAGGATAAGATTAATAGCATCATGGTAAATGAATGATGAACTACGTATTGCACAAGATGGATTAATGAGTGGGTTGATGTTACAGTACAGCCAGGAGCATGACATTACAGTGTAATAAAACTAAACAGTGCGAGGAAAATGATTCATACTAAATAGCGATAGTAGTTTGTCATGAGGCAATATTACAGCACGGACATTTCGTACCAATAGGAATAGTTGTTTCTTACTGTACCATGTATGGTAATGTTGTCAGAACCGAAGGAGTTGAATATGAAATCCAGAAAGTAGTCCTCTTCAGGTAGTGCTCTGGCAGTCATGCAGTCACCTTGCAAAGCATGGTAAACTATGTATCCAAACATCACATCCATGTTGTGTGGGACACCATCATTCATCTCCTTCAGGATGTCTTGACCAGTAAGACACTGCTACCATAACGAGGGACAGACATACACCGTTGAATAGAATATAAATATTTTGTTGAAACAAATCTACTCAAATGAGTTTGTTAGAAAACAGGTCACTGTTGCTAACGGTAGTTCATTGGGTTTCTATTGCACAACCTTAGAAGGTACAGTATATAAAATGTGTTGCCATTCTTATTAACACAGCAGCACCAACCTGGTCGTACTGCTGATCGGGCTTGTAGTAGTTCTTCAAGTTATGGAGCAGTGTCTCTATCCCACTGCTCTCCCTGTCTCCGTGTCCATCCCCATGGTCATAGCCTGTGATCTCATGGATGAAGTTGTCCGTCTCGTCCCCCCACCTCCCTGCCCTCACGGCAGAGCAGGCCTCTGAGGGAGAGCTGAGGTACAGGCAGCATCCTGCCGCTACTCTGAAGAAGCCCCCCTTGTGAAGGAGACCACCAGTGCTGGTGAAGTTACCCACCAGCTGGTCTACTGACTGCACAGAGAGACACTAGAAAGAAGCAGGGTGGCTTCAGTGTTTCATTTAGATTATTTATCTACCCAGTACAAATATATGCCTAATTTATGAGAGAAAACCAACGTAGTGTCTTGTAAAGTCAGTAATTATGACCACAAAGCTAAAGGAGTATAGGTTGGGTGAATGCGAGACATAAAAATCTAATTTTCTGATCTTTAACAGCTATTCTCTGGCTTTTTGAGTCAGGACATACAGTGACTTGGCCTATTATCTAAACAGATTCTTCTGTAGAGTCTACCAGAAGTCCAGAACCGATTAGTGGTGCTGGAGGCTAAATGCTCAACTGGAGAAACAGAAGAAAGAAAGAAAAAAAAAAGTCTTGACACACTTCAAGTCAGATGCACATTTCTTTTAAAAGAGGCTGAGCTCGATGAAGGTCGACTGACCGAAAGCTCCGTATCTATTAAAATAAATGTGCATCTCACTGGAAGTGTGCAGAGATTTCTTCCTGATTCTCCAGCATCATGACCACGTATGAGTAAGATCTCAAGCCATTGTTGCATTAGCAGAACATGCTGTTTAACTACTGATCATTAGTGTTAGTCCCAAACATGTTTGGCCAATCTATAACACACGTCTCACATAGCATGTGACAGAAAACTTCCTCTACATGGTCACAAGGGTAGATTACACCTGCCACGGTAAAGTCCAAGGCCTTCAATGTCTGAACAACAGAAGAAAAATGTATTCAAAGAAATGGATGTGTACATGTTTTTCTACTGTAGTCAAATTAAACCAAAATGAACACTTATTGGAGTACTTGTGGTGCAATGGCATGATGGACAGAGTAATGTATTATTATTTTTTACATTGAATGTATTAAATTACGTGAAACAGAATGCCCAATCATTTAGACGTTTAAACAGGCTGCACAGTAAAAGGGTAATACAACCACGATATATTTATTTATTTGTTTTACACAAGTGATTTAAGTCAAAGCCATTGCTATAATCTATGATAATACCCTAACACATGGAATTAGTTAAATATTGATCAGGGTGTTTTACATCATTGGTAGAACTTAATGATTTTAATACATAAGTTACACAAAACTATCTGCAATGCTGACGTCGTGTATTCTCTCTATATAATACCTACATATTAATAGTCAGAATCATTACGGTTATCATTATCATATCATTATTGCTCAGTGCTCACGATATATGTATCAATAAAATTTAAAAAAGACTTGGTTCGAGACTGGTCAATAAAAAAAATATAATACAGATTTAGGCTTAATAAACAAGCTAGGTCTGAAAAAGCACTATGACAAATGTACAGCGCTGTATTCCATTGTGTGTAGCGCACGGCACAGTAACAGGTGCAGATTGGACCTCGACCTTTCCTAAAACCAAGTTGAAGCGAGTGTAAGAAAAAAGTTACCTTTTCACACGACACACCAGGGCACTGCACACGCTTCTCCAACAGTTTGAAAAAGGAGCGAACTGACATTTCATCCAGGTATTCCTCTCCTGGCGACACGAGCTCCACCACTTTCCCATATACATCCACAGGTGAACCCCACGCATAGCTGAATAGGTTCAAACTCAGACATAGGAGAATAACGGGAAAATACCTATATATAGTTTCCATTGTTCTATTAAAATATAAATCCCCTTTAAAAAATAAAATAAAAGTGCAAAAACAGTGAGTTTATAGAAAGAGATGATTCCGAGTGGCGCATATGCAGTCCACACACGGTTTTAAGTTCACCAAACAGCTATCTATAAATCAGCTAAGTTACAGATTTCCTTGACCTGTTAGCTCGCCTTTGATTGGTCCAGAGGCGAGTTGCGCTTCGCTACCAGTCCATAAATAGGAAACCATTGCAGTTCACCTGAATATGGGGTACTGGTCCAAAATCACCTGTTTTCAATGTACACTCAGCATCAGCTGACATAATGGCAAGAGTTATGTCAATAAGACATGTTGCGAAGAATACAGGCAAAATGTGTGTCAACTGCCAAGTGATTCACTTACATCCTCAATGGTGACCCTGATGACCCTTTAAGGGAATTTTTTTCTGCCTGCTATCTCTCCACTGGATGAAGAAAACGAATCTATTAGCTAACATTCCCATTTACTAAAAGATTGTGTATTGGGAAAATGAATAAACATGATGTAACACAAACCATTACCGACAGCGTAAAAACAAATACACATTTCTACAGAACCTTTATGTAAAAAAATGTATACTGATACATTAATTGATTGATTGATATATTTTTTGAAACAGCCAACATAGTCGAGGACGTTGACTGATGAATTAATTCAGAGGCCCCATTCTCCATGTATAATCATTATGTGGACTAAACGTACTTTCCATGGACATCATTCAACATATGCACTGACCGTGTGACTGGATGATTGGGTTTCATATTTAGGGCCAATACTTTTTCCTGACCATGGCTAAGAGAACCTCCTGGCCCTACTCACAATGATTAAGGCACTGATGACTTCACTCTACACCACAATCAGTGACTGGCCCAGGTGAGGCTGGTCTGGCAGAACTACCAAACACATCCTTGTGTCAATGGTCAGCAGGAAATTAGGTCAAACATGAAGCTGTTTGAAGTATGAACATCCAAATGGTGGTACCCAAAGGTGGAAATCATTTAAAGCAATGTTTTTTTAAATAAATTTTGCAGGATGAAATCTCTTGAGATGCACCATGTTGTTTTCAAGAGTGCCCCCCCCCCAAAAAAAAGACAGGTCTGAGATACAGGAGCTTGCTCATACAGGTCAAAGAGAACTGGGTAAGTTTATGAAAGGTCATCCTCTCACCCAGCTGTTGAAAAAGTCCATCTAAACCTCTTCCTTAAGCCTGTAAAAAGAAACAGCCAAAACATATCTTGTTATCTAGGCCAACACAGTTTAATCAGACATACAATACCTGGAACAAAATCTCCCAGGAGGCAGTAGTCTCTCTCACTGCTCTTATACTCTGAACATCAGGCACGTGCACAGATAGGGCCCTAAGGGTGCTGGAGCACTCGCTCTTTTGCCTTCCTATGAAAATAGTGCCATTTTTTGGTACTAATTACTTTTTATTTAAATGTTGTCACTTTTCTCTATTGTAACTTTAAAAATGCAACAAATTGCCCCAAAAACATTTAGCACCATCAGGATGTGGCCGGTGACACCGTTTCTTGAAAGGCCAATAACTTGACTGCTGACATGCAAGACATTTTGGAACTCTATCAAGTGGACTAATGAAAACAATTCAAAGAGTTTGAGTGGAGTTCCCCTTTAAATGTTAAAATTGACTTTTGGAGCAACTACTAAATTTAACGTTTGTATAAAATGTGGATAAGTGTCTAATTCTGCAGTGACAGAGCTTATTGAGATGAGAGCATTGCTCCCTAATTAATTCTCTGTTATGCAATTGGATCTGAAGTTGTAGTTTTTTTTGTAGTTGGGAGAAACAAAGAAATATGCTAATTGCACCAAAAAAAGATTACATTTGTAAATATACTTTTGTAGCAGCAGCTTGAAAATATAGAGTATGGTATGTTATTGTAACAAAACAAGAGTTACAAAATGTCTGTATTGTAAGTTTAAATCAACTTAAAAAGACATGCTCCGGTTCTTTGGAAACTACTTAGTATTTTTTTAAACCTCCTGCTTTGGGCTGGGTGTGTCAATGTGTAGTTCATAATCTATGAGCAGAATTACTGTTTTAACCCAAAGAGCCACAAAATCCCTAGTTTGAAAGAGACTGTTTTCTGGAAAGTGTGCTGAGCCATTGTCTTGCATGTCAACATTTCCCCCCACGTGGGCCAACCCCCTACGCATGGGTGGGCAACTCCAGTCCTCCGGGGCCTGATTGGTGTCACACTTTTTCTCCATCCCTAGCAAACACAGCTGATTATTCACATTGCAATCTAAACTGAATATCATGACTGGGTGATTATTGGAGTCAGGTGTGTTAGCTGGGGCAAAACTGACACCAATCAGGCCCATGAGGACTGGAATTACCCACCCCTGGTCTAGAGGATCACCGTTGACCTGTAATCAAAGATACTATACAGTGAATCTGTGACCTGTCAGCCTTAAAATTATAACATCCCGCTATCAAAGAACAGTCATCTGATAAAATGGTTTTTATAACATCTTAAAAAATGACATTATTATAATACACATTTTGCCACGACAATTCCCATAGACAAAATTATAATTTCCTATTTCTAATGTATTGTTTCACAGATAACCCTCTCCCATACAACAAAGTTGCCAGGAACTGCAAGCATATGAACATAGCTCTCCATACAGTGAATGCATGCTACCTGACAAAGTTCACAGTCGACAAAGAGATAAGGTTTATTATCTTGAGTTATAAAAGAAAGAAATACAGCTGTACAACTTCTCAAAAAGTTATTTTTTTCAGATAAAATAAACACACATTGAGAAACAGACACCTCACAAGTCCTCAACTGGCAGCTTCATTAAATAGTACCCGCAAAACACCAGTCTCAATGTCAACAGTGAAAAGGTGACTCCGGGACGCTGGCCTTCTAGGCAGAGTTGCAAAGAAAAAGCCATATCTCAGACTGGCCAATAAAAATAAAAGATTAAGATGGGCAAAAGAACACAGGCACTGGACAGAGGAACTCTGCCTAGAACTCTGTGACCCCAAACTTTTGAACGGTAGTGTAGCTACTATAATAATGCAATGCACTTGACCCATACTGTAAAACTCAGTGAACCATTGACCGAGAACCTTTTTCAACCTTCAAAGTGTTCTGAGCATACACAAGTTTCAATAACGTCAAGCCCTTACATTTCGTACAAAATACATTTTATTAAATTGGCATACAAAGAACATTACATGAAATGTACAGTACACCAAACAAACATGAAAAAAATACAGAAAAAATGTTAATGGTTGCAGCCGAGGTAAGATTTATTTTTATATATATTTTTTTTAACATTTACTTTTTTTATTTTTTAGATAGAGTAGGTATTTCATCACTTGAATCGAATGATCTCCTGAATAGCAAAGCGGATGATTTCATTAAAGTCAAATTGGATGTATTTTCTCCAGTATCTCTTGTCCCTGCCGAAGGTCTGAGCTGGGTAACATGGACTCCCTGAAAACAAAAAGACAGAGGGCGTTCCAGTTGACTTACTGACACCATAGAGGGCGTTCCAGTTGACTTACTGACACCATAGAGGGCGTTCCAGTTGACTTACTGACACCATAGAGGGCGTTCCAGTTGACTTACTGACACCATAGAGGGCGTTCCAGTTGACTTACTGACACCATAGAGGGCGTTCCAGTTGACTTACTGACACCATAGAGGGCGTTCCAGTTGACTTACTGACACCATAGAGGGCGTTCCAGTTGACTTACTGACACCATAGAGGGCGTTCCAGTTGACTTACTGACACCATAGAGGGCGTTCCAGTTGACTTACTGACACCATAGAGGGCGTTCCAGTTGACTTACTGACACCATAGAGGGCGTTCCAGTTGACTTACTGACACCATAGAGGGCGTTCCAGTTGACTTACTGACACCATAGAGGGCGTTCCAGTTGACTTACTGACACCATAGAAGGCGTTCCAGTTGACTTACTGACACCATAGAGGGCGTTCCGGTTGACTTACTGACACCATAGAGGGCGTTCCAGTTGACTTACTGACACCATAGAGGGCGTTCCAGTTGACTTACTAAAGCGGCTTTCCAAAAACAAGTCTTATTTCAACTTGGCAGTGTCAATATAGCAGCCATTGTTTATAGGTTTCAGTGACCAGCTGGGGGAAGATATGGCAGCACCCTCCTCAGGGGACAGCTACACAGTGTAAAGACCATTAGTACACACCTGGGCCCACTGATTGGTTTGGCGTCTCCCTCTATATAGGTGTGCCAGGAGATGAGCTCGGTGGGATTGGGAGCAGACACGGGGACCTGTGAGGACGTCAGACTTTCATACCTCAGAGAAAGCTTCTTCATCTGACGCACCTTGGCTCTATGTTAAACAAGGCAGGCTATAGATCGAGGGAAGCGTTCGCCCTGTAAATATGACGTGTAGACGATAGTCTAAAGACAAGGGGAGCCGCTTGTTGTTTTTTGGCCACGGCCGTTTAGTTTGCTGCTGATTGTTTAGAGACAATCCGAAAGAAAAGGAACCACAACCACTGCCTCCGGTCTGTTCATTTCTCTCGCCTTTTAAGGTGTTTCAGACTAGCTGATCCGTCACACAAAATAAACTTTTATCTACCCCACCTCTGTATCACACCCTCACAATGAAAACACATGTCTACAATCAATAGGTTAGACAGAGAGCCTACACTATTGTAGTGTAGCTATGAGTCAAGGCCACAAAGTTGGTTCCAGTTTCAGTCACGTCTTTGGCCATGTTTGAGTGGGTCAAGCAAAAACACTAAATGAATGAACCTCCTGCAATGGCTTCAGGGTGCAGTTGGTGCAGTGGACTGCATCAAAAACTGCATGACCTTACATCATGTAGGCTCAAGTTGGACAATGTAACACAAATTGAAAATCAATGATCATCACTGACTGCATAAAACTGACTGGCACGACTGAGCCCATACAGTTCAGACACATGGCACTAAACAAGCCACCACCCCCCCTAGTGACAAGGAGCCAGCATACTGTACCATTAGACACTGAAGTAGTTCTGGATGTTTGCAAAAAAAAAGAAAGGAAAACTCACCAATTCCAAAGAATATTCTAGCGACGGCTCTGCCAGAGAACTTCTCATCACTGCGGTTGCCCAGGAAACTCTGAATATCTGCTCTGATCTGACCCTCAAAGTCCTTCATCTGAAGACCAACAAAAGCCATCAGAATCACCTTTATTGGCATAGTACATTTACCAGGCAGGAGTCTGACCTGGTGAAATGGTGCTGACAACAATAAACAGAATTTAGACAAAATCATTTACACAATCCACATGCAGTAAAAACAGAACAATTACACGTAAAAAAAAATATTGTTTAAACTTCAAGGACATTCAATATAAAGTAGAAATATTGTAAACTCACTACATTACTCTAAATGGAAAAGTTCTGTTCTTACCAGATTCAGCTCTATTAGGTCATTCATTATACAGGTACTTTATTACATTTAGAACTCGCTAAAGGCATTAGCTTCACTTACACTTGGTAAAAAACCTTCAGGGAATTTTAAGGACAGACGAACCTTGCATTTCAACAACAGCTCCTCCTCGTCCTCGCCATCCTTCTCCTCCTGGAACTTCCTGCTCAGGTCCAGTTCTCTCCTCTTATCAAAGTAATCCCCCAGAAGCCCTTTCAGCTTCAGGCTTCTGCTCTCGTCCAGCTTGTCCGTACAGAAACTGCAGCTCTTGAATGCAACGCTGCAGAAAGACATACAGTGTGGCAGAACTCAATGCAGGCAGAGACCTTTCCAAGTTAAGGCTAATACACACAACGTGTATAAATATCAATGTCTTAAACATACTTCAAGCACCATTGTGTTAACAGCTCCAATAACAGCCCTACAAAGCCATGAAAATCAGGTAAACAGGATGTGTCTACAGTCACATTTGTTGCTATAATACTGGTGTAGTGCAACCTAGTGTTGGTACGAGTTCTGAATACTGGTGTAGTGCAACCTAGTGTTGGTACGAGTTCTGAATACTGGTGTAGTGCAACCTAGTGTTGGTACGAGTTCTGAATACTGGTGTAGTGCAACCTAGTGTTGGTACGAGTTCTGAATACTGGTGTAGTGCAACCTAGTGTTGGTACGAGTTCTGAATACTGGTGTAGCGCAACCTAGTGTTGGTACGAGTTCTGAATACTGGTGTAGTGCAACCTAGTGTTGGTACGAGTTCTGAATACTGGTGTAGTGCAACCTAATGTTGGTACGAGTTCTGAATACTGGTGTAGTGTAGGTTGGTGCTGACCTGCGGAAGGCCTTGAAGCAGGCTTTGAGCTGGTACAGTTTGGTCCTCTCCTGGGCCACCACCCTGCCATGCAGGAACTCACACACCCGGTCCATCTCATCCGGGGTCAAATCACCGTAGGAACGGAAGTAGAAGGACAGGTTGGAGAACTCCACCAAGACTCCTGGAGAAGACAGGAGATGTATGATATGGAGATGGAAAAGTATAATTATTTCTACTCTTTTATCCAAATGTAACACTCACACAGGCACACTTTAAATTCTGTAGGAAATAATATTATATTTGTAATCATACCCATCTTTGACTATGCTCCACTGTAGTTTGCATTTTTTAACTATAAAAACACACACCTCTGTTTGTGGCCCACTGTAGTTGTCTGAGGCCTCTTTTCACCAGACCCAGCTGCCAGCCCATAGTGTCTGCCACCTCCACCACATCAAAGTCGACCGAATCACAGGTCTCCACTCGCTCCCCTGCCAGCCGTTTCCGGGCTAACACTACGGCAACAGGTGGGCAGCTGCCAATCAGACAGCACATATCCATCATCACCATGCAGATTCCACCCCTCAACATACAGTACCAGTCAAAAATTTGGACACACCTACTCATTCAAGGGTTTTTCTTTATTTGGACTTTTCTACATTATAGAATAAAGACATGAAAACTATGAAATAACACATATGGAATCATGTAGTAACCCAAAAAAAGTTAGATTTTAGAGTCTTCACAGTAGCCACCCATTGTCTTGATAAAAGCTTTGCACACTCTTGGCATTCTCTCAACCATCTTCATGAGGTAGTCACCTGGAATCCATTTCAATTAACAGGTGTGCCTTGTTAAAAGATCATTTGTGGGATTTATTTCCTTCCTAATTAGTTTGAACCAATCAGTTGTGTTGTGACAAGGTAAGGGGGGGGGCTATACAGAAGATGGCCCTATTTGGTAAAATACCAAGTCCATATTATGGCAAGAACAGCTCAAATAAGCAAAGCGAAACGACAGTCCATCATTACTTTAAGACATGAAGGTCAGTCAATCCAGAACATTTCAAGAACTTTGAAAGTTTCTTCAAGTGCTGTCGTAAAAACCATCAAGCGCTATGATGAAACGGGCTCTTACAAGGACCGCCACAGCAAAGGAAGACCCAGAGTTCTCCTCTGCAGCAGAGAAGTTCATTAGAGTTACCAGCCTCAAATTGCAGCCCAAATAAATGCTTCACAGTTCAAGTAACAGACACATCAACTGTTCAGAGGAGACTGGGTGAATCAGGCCTTCATGGCCGAAATGCTGCAAAGAAAGCACTACTAAAGGAGACCAATAAGAAGAGACTTGGTTGGGCCAAGAAACACGAGCAATGGACATTAGACCAGTGGAAATCTGTCCTTTGGTCTGATGAGTCAAAATTTGAGTTGGTTCCAACTGCCGTCTTTGTCAGACGCTGAGTAGGAGAATGGATGTTCACTGCATGAGTGGTTCCCACTGTGAAGCATGCAGGTGGTGGTGTGATGGTGCTTTGCTGGTGAGGTTGTTAGTGATTTATTTAGAATTCAAGGCACACTTAACCAGCATGGCTACCACAGCATTCTGCAGCGATACACCATCCCATCTGGTTTGAGTTTAGTGGGACTATCATTTGTTTTTCAACAGGACAATGAGCCAAAACACCTCCAGGCTGTGTAAGGGTTATTTGACCAAGAAGCAGTGGAGTGCTGCATCAGATGACCTGACCTCCACAATCACCTGACCTCAAACCAATTGAGATGGTTTGGGATGAGTTGGACTGCAGAGTGAAGGAAAAGCAGCCAACAAGTGTTCAGCATATGTGGGAACTCCTTTAAAACTGTTGGAAAATCATTCCAGATGAAGCTGGTTGAGGGAATGCCAAGAGTGTGCAAAGCTGTCATCTAGGCAAAGGGTGGCTACTTTGAAGAATATAAAATCTAAAAATATACATTTTGTTTTGTTTAACACTTTTTTGGTTACTACATGATTCCATATGTGTTATTTCATAGTTTTGATGTCTTCACTATCATTCTACAAAATAAATAAAAACTCTTGAATGAGTAGGTGTGTCCAAACTTTTGACTGGTACTGTAAACATGACTTACCTACACAAAAACAGTTTAAGCACATTGTAAACATTAGTCATCTATTGCCTGTACATGAAAACACCAAACCGCTCACATGTCCCGCTGCCTTTACTGGACCAAAATAACATCACGAGTATGAAATACACACCTACATATAAAAACACAACCCAGCAAACAGGACTTTGTATGGTACAGCTAAACGGTCTACTGTAACAGACTGGCCAGGTGTTGAGTGACTGTGCAGAACTCCATTGCAAAACTTCTAAACACGTTTTTCTATGACCCTGGTTTTGTGATGTCCTACATTTTGGTGAGTTTGCGGAGTTGATGCGGGCCGTTGTAACAGACCATCTTACAGTTGGAGAGGGTGGGGTGGAGCAGCTCTACCCACTGCTGAGGGTGCAGCTCCAGATAGCACAGCAGAGTCTCCAAACCTGACAGACACAGTGATAGAACTTCAATCATTTTAAGTCTATTGTGTAATACAGTCTGATATCTGAAGAAAAGGCGGGAGACTCACTGGTCTTGACAAAGAAAAGCTGAATTAAAAGTGGGATATCATTCTAATTATTTATTTATGGGTTTCTGATCCTTGAGTCAACTATACAAGCAAAAATATTTCACCTGTCTTGTGTTCAGTATAGTGAGGTACCTACCTTCCTCAGTGATGTCCAGGGCTTCCACAGTGTCCTGCATAGATATGGCCCTCTCATGGGTGTGACACACCCTAGTCGTGGGCCAATCATCACCTCCCCCTGTCTGCTCCTCCTCTTCATGTTCGCCTCTCTGGGGAAATGGAACACTTGACTCTGATGGGTGTTTCTGCTCCCCGTCCAGTGGTTGAAAAGTTGATACATCCTCAGTAGGAACTTTGGCCTGTTCCAACTGCTCGACGGGGGTGTTCTGACCAGTCTCTGTTGTGTGTTCCGGTGTTTCAACTGGGTTCTCATCACAGGTGTCCATCAGTTCCATCATCTCAGAGTCATCAACCTCCTCCTGAGTCTAAGACATGGTTAGAATAAAAATAAAAAATGTAAATACTGTTTGGTTTGTGCCTGATACATCTTGTTTAAAAAAAAACAATCCTAAACATTAAATTGGGGTTCACATAATGGTCATAGGCTGTTAATGTGTGATGATTGTAGACCTGAGAGAAGGGAAGAAAAAAAGTTGAATATGTAAGTATACCAACATTACCCTGGCTAGGTCCTGCTGGTTCTGGTGGATCTGTCTGCACCTGCAGGGAGGAAACACCTTCTGCACTATCTTCTTCACAGTATAGTAATCCACCGTATTGGCATAGATGTGCCTCCGCAACTCATGCAGGTCTCCTCCCTACAACACCACCAGGCAAGAACGTAGGATTAATCAACATAATGAGCATACACATATGTCTTGGCACTCTATTGAATAATATATTTATTTGTGAATAACCTAATAATTTGAAGAAAAGTATTGTAGCACAGCCCCTGTACACTACTCACCAAATATCAATTCATCACTTAACTATTACTTACTAGACATTGTCATCAAAACACATTTGAATTTGGATGAAAAGTAAATAAACACTATGAAATAAATAACGACTGAAAAAGGTGAGAGGAGACAGAACCTCAGGATCCAGGAAGAGATGACAGTGGGCCGGTTCCCCATCTCTCCCTGCCCTCCCGATCTCCTGCACGTAGCTCTCAAAGCTCTTGGGCATGTTGTAGTGCACGATTCCGCGCACGTCCGACTTGTCCAGGCCCATGCCGAAGGCTACCGTGGCGACCACCACTCGCAGCTCACCACACATGAAGTTGTTCTGGACGCGACGGCGCTCGGAGGACGACATGCCAGCATGGTAGGACTCAGCCATCCACTTCAGAGGCTTACGGATCTTCTTCCTGGCTGAGGGCAAACAGCAGAGAGAGGTGTCAGGGCCCATAGTCACAGAGCATCTCTGAGTAGCAATGCTGATCTATCATATCTATATAATCTGATTCAATATGATCTAAAAGGGAAAACTGATCCTAGCACTTTGATGAGACTTTTTGACAACGGCATCAGAGCAATGCAAATTGTCCAGTTTCCAAAATTCCTATTCTCCATTGTCATTAATGTATGATTCAAGACAGGATTCAGCCCTTTACCTAGACTTCTGTGAATATCAACATCCCAATAAAATATTTAAGCAATAAGGCACAAGGGGGTGGTAGAGTTAGAGTGTTGGGCCAGTAACCGAAAGGTTGCTGGATCAAATCCCGAGCTGACAAGGTAAAAATCTGTCGTTCTGCCCCTGAACAAGGCAGTTAACCCACTGTTCCTAGGCGGTCATTGTAAATAAGAATTTGTTCTTAACTGCCTGGCCTAGTTAAATAAAGGTTAAATATAAAAACAATCTACCATGGCTAAGGGCTGTTCTTAGACACAACACATCGGAGTATATTGACCATGAATCCCCCGAGGTGCCTTATTGCTATTATAAACTGGTTATCAACGGAATTAGAGCAGTAAAAATAAATGTTTTGTCATTCCCGTGATATACTGTCTGATATACCACGGCTGTCAGGCAATCAGCAATCAGGGCTCTAACCACCCAGTTGATAAATATAACATCCCGATCAACCCAGCTCCAGCCAAACCCAGACAGACAGGTACCCAAAGCTTTCTTCTTCTTCCCTACAGGGTTGTCATCTGCCTCCTGACTAGCTGTACGGTTAGACTCCTTCAACAGCACCCCCTGCAGGCAGGTCCTGAGCAGGGCAGATATACGGGTCGTCTCCTCTCTCCTGGTGCAGTAGATGATGACGGACTCCAGAGACCCGAACCGCTCTCCCTTCAGCAGACACACCAGGGCCTGGACAGGAGACACAGCATCAGACCTGGGTTCAAATTCCATTTGTTTGCTTTCAAATACTTTAGCTGTGCTTGATTGGGCTTTCCTGGCACAATGCAACCAATGAAATTTGATTAAATTGCAAACTCCATTGTTTGTGCACGTCATTGGCATGTACCCTACCTGGTCCTGTGGTTGGCATGTACCCTACTTGGTCCTGTGGTTGGCATGTACCCTACCTGGTCCTGTGGTTGGCATGTACCCTACCTGGTCCTGTGGTTGGCATGTACCCTACCTGGTCCTGGTCTAGTGGTTGGCATGTACCCTACCTGGTCCAGTGGTTGGCATGTACCCTACCTGGTCCTGGTCTAGTGGTTGGCATGTACCCTACCTGGTCCTGGTCTTGTGGTTGGCATGTACCCTACCTGGTCCTGGTCTTGTGGTTGGCATGTACCCTACCTGGTCTTGTGGTTGGCATGTACCCTATCTGGTGTTGTGGTTGGCATGTACCCTACCTGGTCCTTGTCTCGGTCCATGGAGACAGACAGCTGCAGGTTGTTAGGCACGGCGGCTGAGCGGACAGCAACACCGTCCTGGTCAGTGATGCCCAGGTTTTGAGCGATGTCCAGGGCTGTGGACAGGGTGGCGGTGGCAGTCAGACCCAACAGGCAACGCACGCCCAGACGGTCCCTCAACACCTAGAAGATGGAATGGAGGTGGTTTGGTGAACCATGCTCATGTGTTCAGTAATCTGGCCTAAGACCTGAGGATCTAGGTCTTCAGGTCAGCAAGCTAAAATTATTGTGGTGCACTGACAACCTAGATTAAAACCCAGTTGGTCAAAGAGACGTACAGGGCTCTTCCACTCTGAGGGGTAGAACGGCACGCACGGGCTAGCCATCTACAGCTATGGTGAGAGACAGGCTCATTCTAAAGAAGCAAGTGTTTTGGGAAAAAAACTCCCCTTGCCTTTAATACAAGTGTCCCCCAAATGGTGGGTTAGGATAGAGGTAAATATGAATGAAGTGGTCATCAGAGCTCACCTTGCAGAGACGCAGGTAGCAGGGCCTAAAGTTGTGTGACCACTCTGAGACACAGTGGGCCTCGTCGATACAGGCGAAGGCCACCGGGGGGAGCTGGTCAGCTGGGGGAAGACAGCCAGGGCCAGAGTGACCTCCACCTACCAACGCCTCAGGGGACAGGAGCAGGACATGGACCTCACCTGCCTTAACCTGGAGGACACACACACAAAGCAGAAAACTTTGTCGTCATGTAGATCACAATAGATAAGACATCAACAGCAATGGAAATATGACTGACATCCTTGTAGTGGCATCTTCATGGTATCACACAACACATACAAATGTGCACCTGAAGGTACAGACACACACACACACACACAGTATGAATAACAAAAATATCACTGACAGCTATAGAAGTCTAATGCAGGAAACAAAAATTATCAATGCAGTTAAACATTACGCAAAAACGCTAAGGTTTAGGCCTAGATAAACTATGCTCTAACTAAGTGGATTGAAAGAGGATAACAGTACCTTCTCAATGGCAACCTCTCTCTGTTTTTTAGACATATTGGAGTGAATGGCAGCCGCTTTCAGCTTGGATGGAAGTCCAGAAAGCTAAGGAGACAAAATAATATGCTTTCAGTATTTCATTCAAATCACTTATTTTGAGACATTCACAAGACAATGTCTGTATCAATAAGGTGTTGTATAACTAGGGGCTACAGATATGGGGCGTTAACTAGGGGCTACGGATATGGGGCGTTACCTAGGGGCTACGGATATGGGACGTTAACTAGGGGCTACAGATATGGGACGTTAACTAGGGGCTACAGATATGGGACGTTAACTAGGGGCTACAGATATGGGACGTTAACTAGGGGCTACAGATATGGGACGTTAACTAGGGGCTACAGATATGGGACGTTAACTAGGGGCTACGGATATGGGACGTTAACTAGGGGCTACGGATATGGGACGTTAACTAGGGGCTACGGATATGGGACGTTAACTAGGGGCTACAGATATGGGGCGTTACCTAGGGGCTACGGATATGGGACGTTAACTAGGGGCTACGGATATGGGGCGTTAACTAGGGGCTACAGATATGGGGCGTTAACTAGGGGCTACAGATATGGGGCGTTAACTAGGGGCTACAGATATGGGACGTTACCTGATCATCCATAAGAGACACCAGTGGTGACACCACCAGAGTGATACAGTTCGACCTCTGGGCATAGAGGTAGGCAGGCAGCTGGTAGCACAGAGACTTGCCCATGCCCGTGGAGAGCACCACTAGCGTGGACAGACCTGGAGAGAATAGAAAAACAATGGACAAAGTTATATTCTATCTTGCAAAGTAAGTGTCATTTGTTCAGCTCCCCCCCCCCCCCAAAGACACCACACACACAGGGAGTGAAAGTGGGTGGGAGCCCTGCTTGTAACAAACAAGAAACATACATATGGGAAAGCAACTACTTACATTTAGTCATTACATTTATTGGAGTAATTTAGCAGACATTCTTATCCAGAGCAACTTACAGGATCTGTACATCTTCTCATGTAAATCCCTTAACTGAGGTACGATAAAGGAAACACTGTTTTATCCTCTTCCTGCATACCTGATAGAATTCTCATGATGGCCTGTTCCTGCCCTGGTCTGAAAGACTTGTACCCAAAGTCTTTAAGTGCTTCATTAACTTCAGAGGGCACCGCTGCAGAAACAAAATTTAATTGGAAGTCAAAAGGAGTATAAATTATACTGTACTGGTTGATTGATTCGTTTAGATTCATTCATTAATAATTTTAAAAACGGGGTACCTTGTACTTTGCCGTCCTCCCCTAGGGGGTAGAGGGGCTGCATGGGGGGCGGAGGGAGCAGGCGCTCGTAATCCGGCCTGATCACATTCAACAAGACCTCATCACCACCATCCTCCTGCTGCTTCTCCCCCAGACCCTCATTCTCCTCTTTAACAATGGGGGGCGCCACTGTAATAATGAGATAGATATAGTATGCATCCGAAATGGCACCCTATTACTATACACTACTTCTGACCAGAGCCCTATAGGCCCTGGTCAAAAGTAATGCATCATAAAAAGGGAATAGGGTGTCATTTGGGACCCATACATAGACAGGGGGAGTTTCGCTGGACATTGTCTGTTTGTGGAACTGTATTTCACTCCAAGTACGCCCCAAATGGCACCCTATTCCCTACATAGGGCTCTGGTAGAGAGTAGTGCACTATGGGCCAGGGGAGAAAAAAAAATCTGGGCATTCTATAGGGAATAAGGTGCCATTTGGGGCGTAACCCGATCTATAAAAATTAACGTTGATCGTTTCCGTGGGGACCATACCCGAGTGGTCTTAGCAGTGACATTTTACCCACTTAAGTCTCGGCTTGACATATACATACACACACAAAGGTATGTGGACACCCCTTCAAATTAGTGGATTCAGCTATTTCAGCCACACCTGTTGCGGACAGGTGTATAAAATTGAGCACACAGCCATGCAATCTCCATAGACATTGGCAGTAGAATGGCCTTACTGAAGAGCTCAATGACTTTCAACATGCCACCTTTCCAACAAGTTAGTTCGTAAAATTTCTTCCCTGCTAGAGCTGCCCCGGTCAACTGTAGTGCTGTTATTGTGAAGTGGAAACATCAATGAGCAACAACGGCTCAACTGCGAATTGGTAGGCCATACAAGCTCACAGAATGGGACCGCTGAGTGCTGAAGTACGTAAAAATAGTCTTCCCTCGGTTGCAACACTCACCACGGAGTTCAAAACTGCCTCTGGAAGCAACATCGGCACAATAACTGTTCGTCCTGGGCTTCATAAAATGGGTTTCCACGGCCGAGCACCTGCGCACAAGCCTAAGATCACCATGTGTAATGCTCACTAGCTTGGCATTGCGCATGGTGACCTTAGGCTTGTGTGCAGCTGCTCACCCCTGGAAGTTGCGTGTACTTGCTCTCGTAAGTTTTCTAATCACAAACAATTAGTTATTCTTCAAATGTTCTGGTGCAATGAGTAAGATGACTAAGAAAACGACCGAGACGACACTGTACTGCGGCAATCTCCACGAAAAGAGGGGTACGGTAGTATTCTTGAGGAAGCTTGTAATTACCGATGGGGACTTTCCTTTCCCGGATGCCGGTACCTCAGCTGGGACCGAGGTGCAGGAAGCGAAGATGGATTAGGTGGTCGCCTGGGCGTGGGGTGTGGTGGCTGCCGGCGCCCAACCCGGCTGCTGTGCGCTCTGCCGCCGGTTATGGGAGGCTACTCAAAGAGACCTTGAATAGACCCGGGATATCTGGTTATGTGACAAACTTGTTGTCTGTTTTGCTAGGGGCAAAGGTTACCTAGTGGTGATTGTGCCCACTCCACCAGGGGTCTGGCAGCGTCTTGGGCGTTGTTTAAAGGGTTGAGTTGGACATCACGGTTGTGAGGTTCTCTCTTTTGGATGTCACTGGCCTCAGTGTAGCCCACAGGGTGCTAATGGCTGGGACGAGGGGAAAGTCACTAGGCAGCGCGCCGTGTGGAAATACCCAGACTGTCTCATCTGGCGGGGTCAGGTCTGGGTGGTCTGCCATGGGCAGTTTCATTTAGTATCCGTTGGGGGTCGGCTTGGGGCGAAATTCTATTTCTCTACAGTACGTTGTACCAAAAGTTGACAGACTGAAAGGGAATGTAACGTTATGACTAAAACTACTGTTCCCTGGAGGAGGGAAACAAGGTACAACATCTGTTTGGCCCCACACCGCCCGTTCCTGGGCTCGGTGAAGAGCGGTATTAAATTGAAAGAATGAATCCGAGCCTCACACTTATCACCTGTGGTGGGCGGGGCTTCCAGCGAGGTGTGCATTTCATTGGCCTTGTCAGGAGTGATTGTAGATCCTTCAACTGAAATCGCAAGTGCAACTCCCCATAGTATGTTGTAACTCATTTCCCTCCTTCAGGGAGTAGTAGTTACAGTCATAACGTTAGGTTGTCTCTACTGCTAAAACAGATGTTCTGGGATACTGAAGGGAGCTAGACTTGGGAGAAATAGTCACTGCTGACAGATACACTGGAAAAATGACCCTTATCAACAAAGTGAGTGAGTGTATGGTGAAGATTCTGATTGGTCCAACTTCTAAGTTGTCTATTTAGCTTATTGTGATGCTTCAAAGTACAGTGCATTTGGAAAGTATTCAGACCCCTTGACTTTCTCCACATTGTTACATTAGAGCCTTATTATAAATTTGATTCAATTGTCCCCCCCCCATCTACACACAATACCCCATAATGACAAAGCAAAAACAGGTTTTTAGAATTGTTTGCAAATGTTTAAAAAAAAATTGAAATATCACATTTACACAGGTATTCAGACCCCTTCACTGAGTAGCTTCTTGAAGCACCTTTTGGCAGCGATTACATGCTCGAGTCTTCGGTATGACGCTAGAATCTTGTCACGCCAGTATTTGGGGAGTTTCTCCCATTCTTCTATGCAGATCCTCTCAAGCTCTGTCAGATAGGATGGGGAGCGTCACTGCACAGCTATTTTCAGGTCTCTCCAGGGATGTTTGATCGGGTTCAAGTCCGGGCTCTGGCTGGGCCACTCAAGGACATTCAGAGACTTGTCCCGAAGCCATTCCTGTGCTGTCTTGGCTGTGTGCTTAGGGTCGTTGTCCTGTTGGAAGGTGACCCTTTGCCCCAGTCGGAGGTCCTGAGCACTCTGGAGCAGGTTTTCATCAAAGATCTCTGTACTTTGCTCTGTTCCTCTTTGTCTTGATCCTGACTAGTCTCCCAGTCCCTGCCGCTAAAAAACATCCCCACCATGCTTCACCGTAGGGATGGTGCCAGGTTCCCTCCAGAAGTGATGCTTGGCTTTCAGGCCAAAGAGTTCAGTCTTGGTTTCAAAAGACCAGAGAATATTGTTTCTCATGGTCTGAGTCTTTTAGTGCCTTTTGGCAAACGCCAAACCGGGCTGTCATGTGCCTTTTACTGAGGAGTGGCATCCGCCTGGCCACTCTGCAATAAAGAGAGGAACTCTGGAGCTCTGTCAGAGTGACCATTGGATACTAGGTTACCTCCCTGACCAAGGCCCTTCTCCCCCAATTGCTACGTTTGGCCGGGGGTCAAGCTCTAGGAAGAGTCTTGGTGGTTCCAAACTTCTTCCATTTAAGAATGATGGAGGATCAATTCAATCAATTGAATTTACCACATGTGGACTCCAATCAAGTTGTAGAAACATCAAGTATGATCAAGGGAAACAGGATGCCCCACCTGAGCTCAATTTCAAGTCTTATAGCAAAGGGTCTGAATACTTATATAAATAAGGTATCTGTTTTACATTTTTAATAAATATGCAACATTTTCTAAAAACCTGTTTTCGCTTTGTCATTATGGGGTATCATGTGTAGCTGATCGAGGAAAATTGTTTATTTAATGCATTTTAGAATAAGGCTGTAATGTAGCAAAAAGGTGTAAAAGGTCTAGGGGTCTGAAAACTTTCCGAATGCACTGTTATATGTCCCAAATAGCACCCTTTTCCCTTAATAGTGCCCAACTCTTAACCATCGCACATAGGGCTAACGACAAAGGTAGTGCACTATATAAGGAATAGGGTGCCATTTGGGGTGCACCCTTGGGGATATTTTGATTGGGGGGAGAATCTGCCTGCCTCAACATTTTCACTGATGTAGATCTCGTCGCCAGAAGGGGTGACAATAGCATACCCCGAGGCTCGGAACGCAGAGTTCCCGTTGCCCGGGCAACTTCTTCCAAGGTTGGCAGTTCGAAGGGCTCCTCAACCGCAGACGCATCATCAGCAGCAGCACTGTCTACTGGAGCGCCAACTAGAAACAGGAAGGGCAAAACAGGTTAAATAGGGGTTATATATTAGAATCAATATATATATATAACATTCACAGGATACAGGGATGTATTCAGTAAGGAGAAGCGTTCAAAAGTTAAAAATGACTCTTGCACATGTAAAGGACAGCTAATCAGATCTGTTGAGCAAAATACATTTCCAACTGAATGTTCTGTAATGTTGCACCTTCCTCAACAGACCCCAGGTGCATCAAATATTTTTTTTTAGCACAGTATTTCTTATGCATCAACGTAGTAAAGACAAGCGTGATGTGGTCAATGAAACTAGTTTCTAAAGAACCACTCATCGAAACAAACCAATTTAGCTACCACAGCTTCAGTCGTCTGTGCTGTGACCGCTCACCTCTGCCCTTGCAGTTCATAGCCCAGTGTCCTGTGCCTCCACACTTGAAGCAGGGGTCCCCTGGACGATTGAACCCTCCGAAGCCACCTCTAAACCCTCCTCTGCCTCTTCCACCTCTAAACCCTCCTCTGCCTCTTCCACCTCTAAACCGTGAGTCTGGTCCTCCAAACCTCTCCCCCTTTAGCTGGAACTTCTCCATGGTCAACTGAAACAGAGAGAAAAACAGGATAAAATGTTCTGATATCATATATACACGTACTGTCTTCCTAGGCAGGGACTGTATGCTGTAAAGCATTCAGACCCCTAGACTTTTTCCACATTGTTACGTTACAGCCTTATTCTAAAATGGATTCAATTGTACACACAATAACCCATAACGACAAAGCGAAAACGGGTTTTTAGACCCATAAAGCGAAAGCAGGTATTAGCAACCCGATGGTCACTCTGACAGAGCTCCAGAGTTCCTCTGTGGAAATGGGAAAACCTTCCAAAAGGACAACCATCTCTGCAGCACTCCACCAATCAGGCCTTTATTGTAGGTGGCCAGACGGAAGCCACTCCTCAGTAAGAAGGCACATGACAGCCCCGATTGGAGTTTGCCAAAAGGCACCAAAAGGACTCTCAAACCATGAGAAACAAGATTCTCTGATCTGATGAAACCAAGATTGAACTCTTTGGCCTGAATGCCAAGCGTCACGTCTGGAGGAAACCTGGCACCATCCCTACGGTGAAGCATGGTGGTGGCAGCATCATGCTGTGGGGATGTTTTTCAGCAGCAGGGATTGGGAGACTAGTCAGGATCAAGGCAAAGATGAACGGAGCAAAGTACAGAGAGATCCTTGATGAAAACCTGCTCCAGAGCGCTCAAGACCTCAGACTGGGGCAAAGGTTCACCTTCCAACAGGACAACGATCCTCAGCACACAGCCAAGACAACGCAGGAATGGCTTCGGGACAAGTCTCTGAATGTCCTTGAGTGGCCCAGCGAGAGCCCGGACTTGAACCCGATCAAACATCTCTGGAGAGACCTGAAGATAGCTGTGCAGCGACGCTCCACATCCTACCTGACAGAGCTTGAGAGGATCTGCAGAGAAGAATGGGAGAAACTCCCCAAATACTGGTGTACCAAGCTTGTAGCATCATACCCAAGAAGACTTGAGCATGTAATCGCTGCCAAAGGTGTTTCAACAAAGTACTGAGTAAAGGGTCTGAATACTTATGTAAATGTGACTTAAATTTTTTTATACATTGGGGTATTGTGTGTAGATTGATGAAGGTAAAAAAAAAACGATTTAATACATTTTAGAGTAAGGCTGTAACGTAACAAAATGTGGAAAAAGTCAAGGGGTCTGAATAGTTTCTGAATGCACATTATGTACCAACCGTACTAGTTTCCTTACCTGCTTCCGTAGGCCAGCGCCCCTACATGCGTATCCTTTGACATGAGACTTATTTTTCAGGTTGAGCTTAACAAAGTTACAGTCCGAGTTCTTGATGGGTCTGGACAGATGGTGCGAAAGAAAAATCACATTAATACAAAACAATTAGATTATTAAAAATAATATAGTTATGACAATTACAGTCAATGAGGAATATATATTTAAAAAGGGGCTCTCAAGAGCGCATAGATCCATTTGTAAATCTAAATAATATTGTTTGTTGAAATATTTAGTAGTCCAAGGGTAATATAGAGTATAACCCACTTAGGTCTCATAGCGTTGCTCCCTCTGTTCCTGGCAGCTTTGACATCTTCCTCATCCACCTCTCCTAGGAGGTTCTCCTGTGGAAGCCTTGGTTTCTGCTTCACTGCTTCCTTCTCTGTGACATCACCACTCCCCTGCTCGCTAGCATTTCCATCACCCGTCTGAGCCTTCTTCTTCCTCACTCTGGGGACTTTTTTGGGACTCCTGCCATCAAGTGTAGCCTCTGTAACCTTTTTGGTTCTCCTCTTTTTCACCGCCCCCTCTTTCTCTGTGTCGTCAGGGGTCTCTCCATCTGTGTCAAGGTCCCTTTGCCTCTTTTTGGCCTTTTTCTTCGTACCTTTCTTCTCCGTCCCGAGCTCGTCACCCTTGGCCTTCTGTGGTGGCTGCGTCGACACCTCCGCCTCCTCTTCAACCCTTCCTACCCGGCCCTTTCTGGCCCTTGCTCGAGATTTCTTGGCGGTGGAGGCGCCGATGGCTGTCTCTTCTGACGTTCCGCCCTCGGCCTGTCCTCTGAGACCTGGTCTGGTTTCTCCATCCTTTCCCTCTCCGGAGCCAGACCCCAATGAGGAGTGTTGTCCAGTGGACCGCAGACTGGCTGGGACTGCTGCAGACGTTACGCCACAACCAATTTTGGGCTGTTGCTCGTCTGAAAAAGGCAGAGCCTGTGGCATGGTACTCTTGGAAGCCCTCTCCCCCAGGAGAGTTGTCCCTTCATTCTGCATGGAAGGAATGACAAAGGAACTGGCGGCACGTCCTGGGTTCTCTCCCTCGCCAACACCTCCCCCTTTGGCCTGTGGTGAATCTACCGCCGACACCACGGCGAGAGACAAATTACCCACAACCGGCTTCTCCGCGACACCCACCTCGTCAAACACCTGACATCTCTCGAGCCAGCTGCTGTCTACAGAGGATAACCTCTTGGTGAAGGTCTGTCTGAGCTGCTGGGCCCTACTTCCTGCCGGTCTGTCTGATGAGGATGCCCCCGCTGCAGGAGACCACAGCTTGGAGGGCGTGAAGGCTGGTATTGGCTCAAAGGGCTGATGTGGGTGTTCTGTCCCTGTCTGCACTGGACAGGCCAGGAGGTGTGGACGTGTGTTGGCTGGCTTTAGCAGAGGGGATAACAGTGTATCGCTGCCTGCAGCACCAGCTGCAGGGTTTGGGCTCTGGCCGTCTTTCCAGGACTTCAGAGGTGTTCGACGTGGCGTGAACGACTTCTTCAGAGAAACAGGTCTTTCCTAGAAACAGTTTATAGCGCAGGAAAAATGTATATATTCAAAATGGCAGAGGTCCAAATTCCCCACATCTCCATCATCACATTAACTAGCAATAGCAGTTTGCAATTTATACTAACAGGATGCAAAATCAAATGTATGCAACAGAGTTTGCAAAAAACAACGTGTGGAACTAGACACAGCCAAACTACACACAGACTGTACCTTTGTTAGAGCACCCAGGTTTGACTTGAGCTTCATGCCAAAGTACTGGGCCGAGGCTTGGAGGGACTCCTTGTCCTTGGGCGTCAGCGTCAGTTTGGGAGCAGCCACCGGCATGCTCTTACGGTTCAGGTGAGTGCCCCAGCAATCGGATTCCTTCAAAGAGAAAACATTAAAAAAGGGGTATTCTTCAACGCCAACAAAATAAATAATAATATATTGAACTAGGCAAGTCAGTCAAGAACAAATTCTTATTTTCAATGACGGCCTACTGGGGAACGGTGGGTTAACTGCCTTGTTCAGTTGGCAGAACAACAGATTTTTACCTTGTCAGCTCAGGGATTCGATTTAGCAACCTTTCGGTTAACAAAAGCGGTAAATGGGTATGTATCATTCATTTAAAAGTAAAACAATTTATGAAAGAAAAATCACATATTGTCCCTTTAAACACCGTTAACTAATAAATGTGGATGACAAGTTTTATAACAATATAATTACACTGAACATAACCTACCTTCTCAGATGACTGAGTCTGTGCGGTAGGTGTTGGGTCTGTATGCCCATTGCTGCCGTTTTCTTTTGCTTGCTTGAGTGTTCGATATTCTTTGTAGAGCTCTGTGAAACACATGCAGAAACACAAAACTCAAAGCAATGCATTTTAGTAACTGAAATGAATTATAGAAGAATACCTGAGTCCTATTCAGTAGGCAGCAAACGGAAGCAAACCGGCCAAAACAGGGAGGGACCTACCTGAATTTGTCCCATAAGAAATGTATTTTTTAAAATTATTATTTTAAAATCGGTTACAAAACGTTTTGCTATGGTGATAACCAATGAACACAAGCCTGAGAGCAGCAACATTTCTCCCCTGTGTTTCAGATCTGATTTTTTAGCCAGTTAAAATATTGGCATGCACTTACTTTTAGCCTCTTCTGGGGCTGCGTCAATATCACCCTGAATAATAGGACACAACCGTGAGAAAGACTATACGAGTTAGTTACTGTAGGTCTCTGGTTAGTAATACATGGTAATTGAATAGCTAATTACCTATAGATAGCTAGGTAGATATAGTACCTTGTTGGGCTTTCTTTGATTTTCTTGAACAAATGACTGCTCCCAGGTTTTCAGAAGAATCTTCACATCATTGTATCGATCCATCACTCTGTAGGCATCAACGTTTGTTGAAATTAAAAATAAGCAATATTATAAAAATCGCCAGCAATTTCAAATGTTAGAGTTTGGGCAAGTTATCTAGCTAGTCAGTCAGGGATTTCAACTATCTAAACAGCTGGCTCTCATGACAGTAAAACTGCAAGTCAGACAACGCTATCATTCATTATAAACATAAAGTAGCGAACTATTATTTTAGACAAGAGAGCCACATATGAGACTTGAAGTGAACATTTAGTAGGTCTGGGCGATATGGCCAAAATACCATATCACAGTATATATATATATATTTTTTTTAAATGGCGGTATGATGGTATTTCATGTTTTTTAATAATAAAATAAGTTCTCCATGTTTTATGAGTGGTGAGTGATCCCAGGGTGGCAACACATACATGCTAAGTGACTTCAATGGGTCTTTCTCCATTCTGATTGTTTTATATTGTTCTATTTAACCAAAACAAATTGTTTATCAATTTCTGTATTTCCTGCACTCTTCAGATCATTTCCACACTTATAGGCCTTATTTTTTACCAAATGTTGCAATTGCGATTTAGAGCAAAACAATTGGGTGAACTGTTGGCAATATGGAAATATGATTATTCTAATTAGTAGGAACCAAAGAAGTGTTTCCTAGGGGACCCAATTATCTTTGGTTACATTAAAATGTTCTGTTAGCTACTTCATTTTGCTAACATATTCATGCTTCGCATATTCCTTTTTGATTTAGAAAATACTGTTGCACAAACATTCACTGGTATTATCAGGCTGAATAGCTAATTACGTTTGTTCTGATTCAGTACTGTACATAGCGAGCTAGTGATTAGCAGCTAACAAGATTTAGAGCCAACTTGCTAAGAAACGGTCATCAATACTGCTGAATTGACCATGTTGACTGAACGCAAGTGTCTCTGGTTGAGGAACAACACATGCGCTCCTTGAGTGACAGGGGACAAGGCTAGGTCTGTGTGGAAAGCGGCGCATATATATATATATATATAAATAAATAGAGAGAGCGAACAACATTATTTTTCAAATACACAACTATGACAAAACAACCAACAAAAACAACTGCAGCTCTGTACATAGTCAATGCTAGGCTTCGAGGAGACTCATATGGGAGGTACACCTATAGCGCATCTCTTGGCAGTAGTACCGTAGATTACTTTATCACTGACCTCATCACAGAGTCCTTCAGAGTGTTCACAGTCAGCCCACTGACACCCCTACCAGATGACAGCAAAATCATGAACTGAGCAATACTCAAATCACAAGTCATCAAAGCCAAAGGAACTGAATAATATTAAGAAACGCTATAGATGGAAGGAAAGTAGTGTAGAAACCTACCAAAAAAGCAATTAGGAAACAAATTCAAGCCCTTTTAGACAACTTCCTGGATAAAATATGTCACTGTCATAGTGAGAGTGTAAACTTGGCAGCAGAAAGCCTTAACAGACTATTTGACCTCTCAGCTTCCCTATCAAATCAAAAAATGTCAAGCAGACAACCTAAGAACATTTTAAACAATGACAAATTGAGAAATCTATCCAACCAAAAGCATAGAGACCCAGAAAACCTGAGTCAACACCTTCACTATGGTGAATCACTAAAACAATACAGAAAAACACTACGGAAAAAGAGGGAACAGCATGTCAGAAATCAGCTCAATGTAACCACTTCTGGGAAAATTGGAAAGCACTAAACACGAAGAGTTATCTATCCAAAATGGAGATGTATAGATAAACCACTTCTCCAATCTTTTTGGCTTTATAACAAAGAACAAACAGCAAAAACATATACATGATGAAATACAAATCTTAGAATCAGCTATTAAAAAGACTACATGAACCCACTGGATTTTCCAATTACATTGAATGGACTACAGGACAAAATACAAACCCCAAAAGGCCTGTGGTGTTGATGGTAAAATAAAATATACAGACCACAAATTTCAATTGGCTATACTTTAAAAAAACAAAACAATATCATCCTCAGCTATGGCATCTCCCCCAATATTTGGAACCAAGGACTGATCACCTCAATGCACAAAAGTAGAGACAAATTTGACCCCAATAACTACCGTGGGATATGGGTCAACAGCAACCTTGGGAAAATCCTCTGCATTATCATTAACAGCAGACTTGTACATTTCCTCAGTGAAAACAATGTACCGAGCAAATATCAAATGGGCTTTTTACCAAATTTACATAGGACAGACCACATATTCACCTTGCACACCATAACTGACAAACAAACAAATCAAAACAAAGGCAAAGTCTTCTCATGCTTTGTTGATTTTTAAGCTGTGAAACATATGAGACAAGGCAAGAAGGGCCTTCTACGCCATAGAAAAGGAACATAAAAATTTCACATACCAATTAGGATCTGGCTAAAAAAAAAATACTTGAAATCAGTTGTAGAACCCATTGCTTTTTATGGTTGTGAGGTCTGGGTTCCCTCACCAACAAATAATTCACAAAATGGGACAAACACCAAATTGAGACTCTGCATTGAGAATTAGGCCCGACACCCGCAAATGATCAAAATCCAGAAAATAGACGTTCAATTCTATAACCACCTAAAAGGAAGCGATTCCCCAAACCTTCCATAAAGCCATCATCTACAGAGAGAGATGAACCTAGAGACAAGTCCCCTAAGTAAGCTGATCCTGGGGCTCTGCTCAAAAACAGACCCCTCAGAGCCCCAGGACAGCAACACAATTCGAATCAACCAAATCATGAGAAAACAAAAAGAGAATTACTTGACACAATGGAAAGAATTTAACAAAAAAACAGAGCAAACTGGAATTCTATTTGGCCCTAAACAAAGAGTACAGTGGCAGAATACCTGACCACTGTGACTGACCCAACATTAAGGAAAGCTTTGACTATGTACAGACTCAGTGAGCATGGCCTTGATATTGAGATGCCGCCTAGGCAAACCTGGCTCTCCAGAGAAAACACTGCCCACAAAATTATGTGGAAATGGAGCTGCACTTCCTAACCTCCTGCCACATTTATGACCATATCGGAGGACATGCATTTCCCTCAAGATTACACAGACCCACAAAGAATTCCAAAACAAATCCAATTTTGATAAACTCTCATATCTATTAGGTGAAATACCACTGTCTCATCACAGCATCAAGATTTGTGACCTGTTGCCACAACCAGTGAAGAAACATTGTAAATACAAACCATGTGTTGGGGGGGGGTGCCCTCTACCAAGGTTTCAATGATTGCCACAGAGAAATCTACCCTAATGCCCAGCTACATAAGGCTAAATCTGCTAGCTACCAGGCAAATCTGTCTAGGAAATGATTTCCTGAACATTTGAGGGTCGCCAGAATATTTGTTCTCACCCACTGTTTCCTATCATAGCTTTTTCGTTTTTATTATGGATAGCATGTATATTTCATACTGATGCTCTGCTTCAAACATTTGTTATTCTTATCATAGAGTTACGAAATTATAATTGGATAAGACATTTGTACCTAAACAAACAACGTGTTATTTGTTTAATAAAATAAAAACAACTCCAAGAATAAAGGGCCTTTGTGTGTTCTTTCTAATTAGAGTTTGTTAGTGAATTTGATCATATGTATAAATTGAATGCAGTCAAGAAAGAAAAGTATTCCAACCTTTTATAGACTTGATTTGGTCCAATTCTAGAATTGCGATCAGACTCAAACAGCGCGTGTACGAGCGTGCGGGGGAAAGAAACCACCAAATTCCAATTTACCGCGCGCGTCAACTACTCTAAAAAGTTGGACAGGTTTGGCAGGTCTGCTTTTGTTTATTATCTATTTAACTTGGCTTGGCAATGTAAACATATTGCAATGAACTAGCTAGATCATAAAGGAACAATTGTCCAGACAGAATTCAGTTTACGAATGTCCTGTTTATTAACCCAACTCCACATAGGCTACTGTTTGGCCGTAGCCCACGCCAAATTAATGAAAGATACCCTATAAAAAAAATTAAACCACACCACTCCACTCGACCAGGATGCCCGGCATCAGAACATTCCCGTGATTGACAGATAGCAAGTTGATTGGCATGTCGGACCCCGCGAACACTGGGTACTGGTAAGTACAACACAACCAACTAGTAAAATAACACACAGCTGTCTGTGCGAGTCGCTACAATATGTGTCCCATGCCAACAAAGCCCTTTGAATTGATTTCAATTGAGTTGAGTGAGAGAGGACTCAAGTAGCGAAGTAAACTATACAAAATGGACGTTACACACGGCGTATCACATAAAAATAAAACATTCAAATACCTTTATAGAAGGTAAAGTAAAAACACAATCCCGTCCGTGCATCAATACCGGTATATCGTAAAATACTGTATAGTATACCGCCCAGCCCTACAATGTAGGCAAGCTACAACCACAGAGAGACAAAACAATGGGTTAGTTTAAAAACATCTTTGCTCCGACAGTGGGTTCAAAAAGTCCCAATAAAAATAAATTCGACGTTTCTTACCTGACTGCTGGCAATAAGAATCCTAAACGCTGCTTTGAAAGAGACTAAATCAGCTTCTTACACCAGGAGAATTTTATGTCGTGCTGAGTATATGTTGTTTCCACTCTTTTAGCGCGCTTTAAAACGACATGCAGTAATCTACCAATCGAAAGGCTGCTGAGAAAATGAAACCAATCAGAACTAAGGATTACTTTTGGAAGCGGATATATCTATATTATCTGTAATCCTATTGGAGACGCAAAATGTCAAATGCGGAAGTGCTTAGTTATCAGCATGGAACGACCCATGTGGATGAGGTGAGTGTGCGTCATAATAAACGTTTGATCAATGTTACAGAACCGCACGATTGGTTTTAAATACAGAAATATGTATCAAGCCAGCTAGCTACGATGTACGATGTAGCTAGCTACGAAACTTTTAACAGTCAAGGAATTCGGATGGTTTTATATCGCCTGAGATATAGAAACTACAGTGAACCCATGTTCGACTGGCTAGCTAGCACGATCGAAAGGACTCGGATATGATCCTGCTATGTGACAGCATGATTTTATTGTAACTATTACTGACTTTGTAATTTATATTCACCATGTATGTTTATGTTGTGTTCTAGCTACATTGTATCTAACCAGTTGTCATTGGTCTAATTGTCCTCTCTCTTTGTAGCAAGCTTTCTTTACACTTGTGGAATTGTAACCCTGTATCTTGTGACTGTCAACTTTTGGATTAGTGAAGATTTGGATTGACCATCACACGTTGCCTGTCCACCATCATGCTGAGTGACGTGGAGGCAAAAGAGCTGCTGTCCTTCCTCACCCTGAACACCAGGCCGGACCTCAAGGGCCAGGCCACAGAGTACATCCTGGGCCTATCTGGCAACAGGGACGGCTGTCGCTACCTACAGTCAAAACCTGACTTCCTTAAAGCCCTGGTGACCCTCACCACCGACCCCTCTATCGCTATCGTCAAAGACTGTTACCACTCTCTCATCAACCTCTCGGCTGACGAGACCATGCACCAACCGCTGGTGAAAGACGCTGACTTCCTCCCTATGTTGTTTAAAAACCTCCTGGACCCAGAGTTTATGTTTGCAGACCGTATCTGTACGATCCTCACTAACCTGTCGCGGCACGTGAAGACGTGTAAAGAGGTGTTTAAGGCTATGCAGGAGCAGGAGATAGGTCTGACGCAGATAGTGGAAATCTTCTGCACTGAGGGCTACAACAAGCAGGTGTCACTCCATTACCTGGGCCCCCTCCTCTCCAACTTGACTCAGCTGCCCGAGACCAGACACTTTATCCTGGATAGGGAGAGGTCAGTGGCTGGGTGTTTAGCTCATGAGATCCAGGTTTAGCCTAGGCTAGGTTATGTCTTTTGACTTTTCTCATCATCTGGTAATACATGCTACATGCTATACATGCCTAAAGAGATGTCAAACTTCCTGCCCAATAAGTGTTACCTGTCTGTTCCCTGTCCAATGATGATGCCTGATCTTTGTGTGTATGTTTGATGGTCCACAGGTGTGTAGTGCAGAGACTCCTTCCCTACATACAATACGAGGCCTCCACAATCAGACGAGGGGGAGTCATTGGCACTCTGAGAAATTGTTGCTTTGACCATGGTAAGTGATGAAAAGACACACACACATACATGTTAATGGCTGTAGGACAGTCAGTTTTAACCTTCCTAGTTCATGCCCGTTTTGTGTTGAATTGAAGAGGATTCATTTTCGGTAAACGTTCTAGCTATGTTGACCTTTGACCTTGTAACATATGTTTCCAAGAAAGGGTAAGAGAAAAAAAGTTCTTGATTTGGATATCTTACGATTTCCCCCAGCTCATCATGAGTGGTTGCTGAGTGATGCAGTGGACATTCTGCCTTTCCTGTTGCTGCCTCTCGCTGGGCCTGAGGAACTGTCTGACGAGGAGAATGAAGGTAAGGAGGACACCACGGCAAAATGGCAGGGCGGCAGGGTAGCCTAGTGGTTAGAGCGTTGGACTAACTGAAAGGTTGCAAGATCAAATCCCCGAGCTGACAAGGTAAAAATCTGTCGTTCTGCCCCTGAACAAGGCAACTAACCCACTGTTCCTAGGCCGTCATTGAAAATAAGAATTTGTTCTTAACTGACTTGCCTAGTTAAATAAAGGTAAAAAATAAATACAAAAAAAAGTGTTTCTCATCTCCCTGCAGAACAGACAGGATCCAGCTGCAGCAGACAGCGTATCATGTACTGTACCAGGCACTGTGATTTCAGATGTTTCAACAGTCCTTAAATACATCCTCGGCCCTAAGGAATAGGGTGAAGTTGCCCCTAGACCAGTGGTATTCAAAAATCAATTCTAGTTAGTACATACTACTAACAATTTAATAACAATGGGGCGGCAGGTAGCCTAGTGGTTAGAGCGTTGGACTAGTAACCGAAAGGTTGCAAGATCAAATCCCCGAGCTGACAAGGTAAAAATCTGTCGTTCTGCCCCTGAACAGGCAGTTAACCCACTAGGCCGTCATTGAAAATAAGAACTTGTTCTTAACTGACTTAAAGATAAAATAAAAAAATAACAGGTTAGTTAGTAGACACTGATAGACACTGATATATACATCAATGATGTTGCTCTTGCTGCTGGTGATTCTCTGATCAGCCTCTATGCAGACAACACCATTCTGTATACTTCTGGCCCCTCCTTGTGTTAACTAACCTGCTTCAATTCCATACAACTCTCCTTCCGTGGCCTCCAACTGCTCTTAAACGCAAGTAAAACTAAATGCATGCTATTCAATCGATCACTGCCTGCACCTGCTCGCCCGTCCAGCATCACTACTCTGGGCGGCTCTGACTTAGAATATGTAGTGGGTGTCTGGTTAGACTGTAAACTCTCCTTCCAGACTCACATTAAGCATCCAGACCAAAATTAAATCTAGAATCAGCTTCCTTTATCATACCCTCGTAAAACTGACCATCCTACCGATCCTCGACTTTGGTGATGTCATCTATAAAATAGCCTCCAACACTCCAACACTCAACAAACTGGATGCAGTCTATCACAGTGCCATCCGTTTTGTCACCAAAGCCCCATACACTACATTGCGACCTGTACTCTCCCATTGTACTCTCCCCTGTAGCCAGTGGGTTTGGCGACGAGTATGAAGCGAGGGCTTCATACTCGTCGCCAAACCCACTGGCTACAGGTTATCTACAAGTCTCTGCTAGGTAAAGCCCCGCTTTATCTCAGCTCACTGGTCGCCATAGCAGCACCCACTCGTAGCACGCGCTCCAGCAGGTATATCTCACTGGTCACCCCCAAAGCCAATTCCTCCTTTGGTCGTCTTTCCTTCCTGTTCTCTGCCCATGACTGGAACGAATTGCAAAAATCTCTGAAACTGGAGACTCACATCTCCCTCACTAGCTTTAGGCACCAGCTGTCAGAGCAGCTTACAGATCACTGCTCCTGTACATAGCCCATCTGTAAACAGCCCATCTATCTACCTACCTCATCCCCATACTGGTATTTATTTATTTATTTATTTTGCTCCTTTGCACCCCAGTATCTCTACCTGCACATTCATCTTCTGCCGATCTACCATTCCAGTGTTTAATTGCTATATTGTAATTACTTCGCCACCATGGCCTATTTATTTCCTTAACTTACCTCATTTGCACTCACTGTATATATACTTTTTGGTTTATTTTGTTCTACTGTATTATTGACTGTATGTTTTGTTTATTCCATGTGTAACTCTGTGTTGTTGTATGTGTCGAATTGCTACGTTTTATCTTGGCCAGGTCGCAGTTGTAAATGTAATTGTTCTCAACTAGCCTACCTGGTTAAATAAAGGTGAAATAAAATATAACAGGTTAGTTAGTAGACACTGATATAACAGGTTAGTTAGTATAGACTGATATTTTTTATTTTATTTCACCTTTAGGTAGGCCAGTTGAGAACAAGTTCTCATTTACAACTGCGACCTGGCCAAGATAAAGCAAAGCAGTGTGACAAAAAAAACAACACAGTTACACATGGAATAAACACATTTACAGTCAATAACACAATAGAAATGTCTATACACAGTGTGTGCAATTGAAGTAAGATTAGGGAGGTAAGGCAATAAATAGGCCGTCGTGGCGAAATAATTACAATTTTGCAAATAAATACTGGAGTGATACAGTGCCTTGCGAAAGTATTCGGCCCCCTTGAACTTTGCGACCTTTTGCCACATTTCAGGCTTCAAACATAAAGATATAAAACTGTATTTTTGTTGTGAAGAATCAACAACAAGTGGGACACAATCATGAAGTGGAACGACATTTATTGGATATTTCAAACTTTTTTAACAAATCAAAAACTGAAAAATTGGGCGTGCAAAATTATTCAGCCCCCTTAAGTTAATACTTTGTAGCGCCACCTTTTGCTGCGATTACAGCTGTAAGTCGCTTGGGGTATGTCTCTATCAGTTTTGCACATCGAGAGACTGAAATTTTTTCCCATTCCTCCTTGCAAAACAGCTCGAGCTCAGTGAGGTTGGATGGGGAGCATTTGTGAACAGCAGTTCAGTTCTTTCCACAGATTCTCGATTGGATTCAGGTCTGGACTTTGACTTGGCCATTCTAACACCTGGATATGTTTATTTTTGAACCATTCCATTGTAGATTTTGCTTTATGTTTTGGATCATTGTCTTGTTGGAAGACAAATCTCTTTATGTTTGAAGCCTGAAATGTGGCAAAAGGTCGCAAAGTTCAAGGGGGCCGAATACTTTCGCAAGGCACTGTAGATGTGCAGAAGATGAATGTGCAAGTGGAGTTACTGGGGTGCAAAGGAGCAAAAAATATAACAATATGGGGATGAGGTAGTTGGATGGGCTATTTACAGATGAGCTATGTACAGGTGCAATGATCTGTAAGCTGCTCTGATAGCTGATGCTTAAAGCTATGAGTCTAGCTTCTGTGATTTTTTGCAATTCGTTAGTCATTGGCAGCAGAGAGCTGGAAGAAAAGGCGGCCAAAGTAGGAATTGGCTTTGGGGGTGACCAGTGAAATAAACCTGCTGGAGCGCGTGCTATGGTGGCCAGTGAGCTGAGATAAGGCAGGGCTTTACCTAGCAAGGACTTATAGATGACCTGGAGCCAGTGGGTTTGGCGACGAATATGAAGCGAGGGCCAGCCAACGAGAGCATACAGGTCGCAGTGGTAGGTAGTATATGGGGCTTTGGTGACGAAACGGATGGCACTGTGATAGATTGCATCCATTTTGGAGGCTGTTTTGTAATTGACATTGCCGAAGTCAAGGATCGGTAGGATAGTCAGTTTTACGAGGGTATGTTTGGCAGGATGAGTGAAGGATGCTTTGTTGTGAAATAGGAAGCCGATTCTAGATTTAAATTTTTATTTTAATGCTTAATGTGAGTCTGGAAGGAGAGTTTACAGTCTAACCAGACACCTAGAATATGTGGACAACTACAAATACCTAAGTCAGAATCGTCCAGAGTAGTGATGCTAGGCGGGCGGGTAGGTACGGACAGCGATCGGTTGAAGAGTATGCATTTAGTTGCAATTAACAGCAGTTGGAGGCCACGGAAGGAGAGTTGTATGGCATTGAAGCTCGTCTGGAGGTTAGTTAACACAGTGTCTAAAGAAGGGCCAGAAGTATACAGGATGGTGTCGTCTGCATAGAGGTGGATCAAAGAATCACCAGCTGCAAGAGCGACATCGTTGATGTATACAGAGAAGAGAGTTGGCCTGAGAATTGAACCCTGTGGCACTCTCATAGAGACTGCCAGAGGTCTGGAGAACAGGCCCTCCGATTTGACACACTGAACTCTTTCTGAGAAGTAGTTGGTGAACCAGGCGAGGCAGTCATTTGAGAAACCAAGGCTGTCTGCCGATAAGAATGTGGTAATTGACAGTCGGAAGCCTTGGTCAGGTTGATGAATACGGCTGCACAGTATAGTCTTTTGTCGATGGCAATTATGATATCGTTTAGGACCTTGAGCGTGGCTAAGGTGCACCCATGACCAGCTTGGAAACCAGATTGCATAGCAGAGAAGATACGGTGGGATTCTAAATGGTTGGTGATCTGTTTGCTAACTTGGCTTTCGAAGACCTTAGAAAGACAGGGTAGGACAGATATAGTTCTGTAACAGTTTGGGTCTAGAACGAAAGAGGTTGAACAGGCTAGTAATAGGGGTTGCAACAATTGCAGCGGATAATTTTAGAGAGGGTCCAGATTGTTTTTAGAAAGAAAGGGTCTAGATTGTCTAGCCCAGTTGATTTGTAGGGGTCCAGATTTTGCAGCTCTTTCAGAACATCAGCTGTCTGGATTTGGGTGAAGGAGAAATGGGGAGGCTTGGGCAAGTTACCGCGGACAGAGCTGTTGACCGGGGTAGGGGTAGCCAGGTGGAAAGCAAGTCCAGCCGTAGAAAAATGCTTACTGAAATTCTCAATAATCGTAGATTTGTTTCCTAACGTCAGTGCAGTGGGCAGCTGGTAAAATAACAGGTTAGTTGGTAGACGCTGACATAACAGGTTAGTTGGTAGACGCTGACATAATCGGTTCAAACTTTTTCAGCGAGGATCCCATTTTTTGGGGGGGACAGAATTTCTGGGTCCCCATTTTTTTCCCCAAAAAATTTCTTGCGATCCCACCCCAAATCTAATGACAACCTTAAAATAATGAAATTGAGTTTTACGTCAACAAATAACCTTCAATTTATTGCATTTTTAGCTCTTATCAAAATGAATTAAAAACCAATAAATACGTTTATTCAATACTATTTTATTTCAAATCGTCCTTCTCAAAAAACGTTTGTATATTTTCTGTCCTTGAGCTGTTCTTGCCTATTAATGTTCTGTATTGTCATGTTCTGTGTGGAGGAAGAGGAAGGAAGAGTAGCTGCTGCTGCTTTCGCAACAGCTAATGGGGATCCTAACAAAAAGTATTGTTGCGCCCCCCCCCCCCCCCCCAAAAAAAAAAAAAATACATTTTGCCGACCCCACTGCAGTTCCCTCGATTTTGAGTCAGTTTGACATTTTACCCACTAATGGTTAGGATTAGGGGAAGGGACGATTATCCTAGATCTATACCTAGGGATAACTTCAGAGCTCATTCCTATTCCCAGCTGCAACAGGAAATCATTGTGCCTGTGGCATGAGCATGTCTGCTGCAGTAACCCTCTCCTCCATAGGACACAATGTGTTTGTTCTGTGCAGATGGCAGGTGAAATTTCAAGGCATGTGTATTTGTCCCCACCTTGTGCATGGAGAGTTGATTAAAAAAATGTTTTACATCACAATAATGTCAGAGGGACCCAAATAGAAAATGTTGAAGATCCTTCCAAGGAAGTTGTGAATCTGTGCTGTACTCAGCCCGGGGTTCAACTTTAAAGGCGGTGGTCACGTAAAAATAGTTCAACATTTTTCATTTGTTTTGATGTTTTACAGTCTTGTGGCACATGGCCACGTTAACCAGTCTTTATAGAAGGCTACACAGCCTGAGATGCTAGAGAAGAATTCAGAAAGAGATGGTTTGCTTCACAAGGCCCTCCGTTTGTACTGTGAACAACATGCATTGATTAAAACACGTCAACTCCTTGATATAGCCTACTGCTAATGTAATACAGTAAGATATCTGCATTAAAATGTAGCCTAATACGGACTGTACATTATTCCTATTCAATGAAGGGTTACCCGTCGACCTCCAGTACTTGCCCGAGGACAAGAAAAGAGAGGAGGATCCCGACATTCGCAAGATGCTCATTGAGACCATGATACTGGTTGGTGTACCCATTAGTCAATACCATGCCATGCTTCCACCAACACTTCAAATCAAAGCTTATTTGTCACGTTTACAGATTTTCAGATGTTGCCGCAGGTGCAACGAAATGCTTTGTTTCTGGCTCCATCTTTGTCACTAAACCAGAAAAGCTCTTTCTGTATAACCCAAACTGATTTTAGCAGCTGGAAATACTCCTAACCTGACGTTTTTCTCTTGACGCACCCAGCTGACTGCTACCAAAGTGGGCCGGCAGTTTCTGAAGACCAAGAACACCTATGTCATCATGAGGGAGTTCCACAACTGGGAAAAGGAACCTCACGTGGCCGCTGCTTGTGAGAAGCTCATACAGGTAAACTACGAATATACACTGAGTATACTAAACATTAGGAACACCTTCCTAATATTGAGTTGCACCTCCTTTTGCCCTCAAATTAGCCTCAATTCGTTGGGGCATGGACTCTACAAGGGGTCAAGCATTCCACAGGGATGCTGGCCCATGTGGACTCCAATGCTTCTCACAGTTGTCATGTTGGCTGGATGTCCATTGGGTGGTGGACCATTCTTGATACACATGGGAAACGGTTGAACATGAGAAACCCAGCAGCGTTGCAGTTCTTGACACAAACCAGTGTGCCTGGGACCAACTACCTTTCCCCGTTCAAATGCACTTAATTGTTGTGTCTTGTCCATTCACCCTCTGAATGGCACACATACATAATGCATGTCTCAGTTGTCTCAAAGGTTAAAGAAGGATTTTTAAACCGTCTCCTCCCCTTCACCTATACTGATTGAGGTGGATTTAACAGCTGACGACAATAAGGGATCATAGCTTTTGCCTGTCATGGAAAGAGCAGGTATTCTTAATGTTTTGTGTACTCTGTGTATAATTTACAGTAATTTTTAATGTGTGTTAGGTTTGTACTAAGATCAACAAACGGTTGCTGTAATTCTGAGGCAGACCTCTGCAGTTAGGGTTTAGGTTTACCCTATTAAATCAACCCAGAGCAACCTCACGGTGAGCTGCTGCTGCGTTATTCACAAGCAAGTCCAGATTTTCCAGCTGTCGTCATGGCACCTTGGTAACCAGTACGTTCGGGAATTTCATGGCTTCTTGTTGTGCTTGGTAAGACACCCCAGTCTACAATGCCAATTAATCTCATGACATGTCAGTACTCTGAGTGCTGAAATTTACAGCAGCGGCTGACTGAGAAAATGGAATCTATATCCCAAATGGCACCCTAGTCCCTACATAGTGCACTACTTTTAACCAGGGCCCTGTGGAGCCCTATCGGCCCTCGGTAAAAGTAGTGTACTATAGGGATCCATTTAGGTCACAGACAGGATGTTCTGATTGCCTGGAAAAAGCTTCCACTGTTCCTTCCTTGCATAGTGCCTGCTCTGCAGTGGCATTCTGGTAGTGGGGAACGACTGAGTGGAAAAGATGTCACTCGGTCTTGGGTGAAACACCCTGATACACTCCATACAGCTAGGAGATCCCTTTTGAGTTCTGGTCCAGAGGTACGAGTTCAGTCTTTAGCTACCCAGACAGTTTAACCACAGTCATAAAGCATATAAATCTAGCGAGTTGAAATCCAAGCATGATATTTATCTAAGATTAATGGTCTTTTTATGCTGAATCTTGCGCTTAACAAGGTTGTAACATTTTATCATATTACTTAAAAATACATTTTTTTTTTTAATTTTGGGAACACGTCCTGATGCCGTTTTGACGTTTCTTGAGCTAATTTGTTGTCAACTCCAGTCTGTAGTAATGTGGAGGATGTCATTGGAATATTTTGCTCTCTACAGTTTTTTTCACTTAAAGTAAGTCTTTGTTAATGTGTTTGCCACCAGCATTGATGCATCCTTTTTTGTATGGGCATGTCTGTCTGTCTCTCTCTGTCAGGTGCTGATCGGGGACGAACCGGAGCCAGGCATGGAGAACTTGTTGGAGGTGGAGATTCCTGAGGATGTGGTGGTGAAGCTCAAAGACATGGATGCCAAGGAGCAGGAGCAGTTGGAGAAGGACCAGGAAGATCTGTTAAATCCAGACAAGCCCCAGCAGTGTGCTGGCATAGTGAGGATGATGTAGCAGAGAGGTCTTTTCTACATTTCATCTGAGCCACCATCTGATGAACAATGGAACCAAACCAACTGCTGACTGGAACGAACAGAAGATAATTCTCGCCATCACAACAACAAACTTGCATGTAAACAGGATTCGGGGAGGACTGTGTTGTATTTTCACATAGTACATTTAGACAACAAAAGTCAAGTAACCATTAAAATAATATCATTTTGTTTTTAACGAAAAGAGTCTGTCCTTGATTTATTTTCTGTAGGAACCCCAAAATGTTTGAGTCCCAAATGGAATCACGTTTGAGCCCATAGTAGTCCATGGTAACATAATCCATGGTTAGCAGCCACTAGGTACCATGGTTAGCGGCCACTAGGCTCGTAGCCAGGAGTAGGAATCCTCAGGCTGCCTTCAGACAGTTTACCTGAGAAGCTGTGCAGCTGCCTGTTGGGCTGCTGGTCCTTATGGGCTGAGCTGGGCTTCCTGCTGTTAGGTAGGTTGTGGAAGGGCTTGGGGGTGGAGGGCTGCCACTGTAACAGCTTCTAAATCAGGTCCTGGCAGCCTGGAGGGGCACACACAGCCAGGGGACATTAGGACTGCAGCTCTTTATGGCAAAGTAGTTTTATTGACTTTAAAGTAACATCAAGTAAAGACAGGCTCACATCCAACAAAAGTAATCTTTTTTTTTTCAATTTACATCACCACTGTTCTATAATAATCATACAAATGTATAATTGAAGGCATTCGTATTTAGGTTTCTTTCGAGCTGGGCTTAATGCTTATTTGGGTATGCTTTCTTTCCAAGACATGTACAGTCGTGGCCAAAAGTTTTGAATGACATAAATATTAATTTCCACAGTTTGCTGCTTCAGTGTCTTTAGATATTTTTGTCAGATGTTACTATGGAATACTGAAGCATAATTACAAGCATTTCATAAGTGTCAAAGGCTTTTATTGACAATTACAGGAAGTTGATACAGAGTCAATATTTGCAGTGTTGACCTTTTTCAAGAACTCTGCAATCCGCCCTGTCATGCTGTCAATTAACTTCTGGGCCACATCCTGACTGATGGCAGCCCATTCTTGCATAATCAATGCTTGGAGTTTGTCAGAATTTGTGGGTTTTTGTTTGTCCACCCGCCTCTTGAGGATTGACCACAAGTTCTCAATGGGATTAAGGTCTGGGGAGTTTCCTGGCCATGGACCCAAAATATCAATGTTTTGTTCCCCGAGCCATTTAGGTATCACTTTTGCCTTATGGCAAGGTGCTCCATCATGCTGGAAAAGGCATTGTTCGTCACCAAACTGTTCCTGGATGGTTGGGAGAAGTTGCTCTCTGAGGATGTGTTGGTACCATTCTTTATTCATGGCTGTGTTCTTAGGCAAAATTGTGAGTGAGCCCACTCCCTTGGCTGAGAAGCAACCCCACACATGAATGGTCTCAGGATGCTTTACTGTTGGCATGACACAGGACTGATGGTAGTGCTCACCTTGTCTTCTCCGGACAAGCTTTTTTTCGGATGCCCTTTCTCATCAGAGAAAATGATTTTACCCCAGTCCTCAGCAGTCCAATCCCTGTACCTTCTGCAGAATATCAGTCTGTCCCTGATGTTTTTCTTGGAGAGAAGTGGCTTCTTTGCTGCCCTTCTTGACAGCAGGCCAATCTCCAAAAGTCTTCGCCTCACTGTGCATGCAGATGTAACGGATGTGAAGCGGCTAGCTTAGTTAGCGGTGCGCGCTAAATAGCGTTTCAATCGGTGACGTCACTTGCTCTGAGACCTTGAAGTAGTAGTTCCCCTTACTCTGCAAGGGCCGCGGCTTTTGTGGAGCGATGGGTAACGATGCTTCGTGGGTGACTGTTGTTGATGTGTGCAGAGGGTCCCTGGTTCGCGCCCAGGTATGGGTGAGGGGATGGTCTAAAGTTATACTGTTACACAGATACACCCACACCTGCCTGCTGCCATTCCTGAGCAAGCTCTGTACTGGTGATGCCACGATGCCGCAGCTGAATCAACTTTAGGAGACGGTCCTGGCGCTTGTTGGACTTTCTTGGGCGCCCTGAAGCCTTCTTCACAATAATTGAACCGCTCTCCTTGAAGTTCTTGATGATCCGATAAATGGTTGATTTAGGTGCAATCTTACTGGCAGCAATATCCTTGCCTGTGAAGCCCTTTTTGTGCAAAGCAATGATGATGGCACGTGTTTCCTTGCAGGTAACCATGGTTGACAGAGGAAGAACAATGATTCCAAGCACCACCCTCCTTTTGAAGCTTCCAGTCTGTTATTCGAACTCAATCAGCATGACAGTGATCTCCAGCCTTGTCCTCGTTAACACTCACAACTGTGTTAACGAGAGAATCACTGACATGATGTCAGCTGGTCCGTTTGTGGCAGGGCTGAAATGCAGTGGAAATGTTTTTGGGGGATTCAGTTCATTTGCATGGCAAAGAGGGACTTTGCAATTCATTGCAATTTATCTGATCACTCTTCATAACATTCTGGAGTATATGCAAATTGCCATCATACAAACTGAGGCAGCAGACAATGTGAAAATTAATATTTGTGTCATTCTCAAAACTTGGTCACGACTGTAGTGTTCGATTGGAGAAGTGGGCTTAAGGGCCAGAGAAGTGTTGTTGTTTTTTTAAACACATTTTACGGACCAGGGCCCGTATCCAAAAGAGTATCTCAAAGTAGGAGTGCTGTTCTAGGATCAGTTTTGCTTTTCTAAATCTTTCTCAAGGAATACGATTACTTAGACGAGACGGAGATGGTACTCTTACGCCAATATGCTTTATTAGTATGGCCC
Organism: Oncorhynchus mykiss; assembly: GCF_057628025.1. NCBI lineage: Eukaryota > Metazoa > Chordata > Actinopteri > Salmoniformes > Salmonidae > Oncorhynchus > Oncorhynchus mykiss. The sequence goes on along the minus strand of NC_143039.1, from coordinate 69,619,801 downwards.
CTGTTGATCACTGGCAGAATACCTAGGGAAACTGGGTGGTGGAACGGCAGCTCTTTCCTGATGAGATGCTTCTCATGGTAGGGCAGCTTCCCTGTGACCATGGCATACAGAAACAACCCTATGGATAGAAGAGACATGGGACCAACTAACTTCCAGTAAGCAGAAAATTGTTGCGTTCAAAACTATGACAGTGATAATATGTGATGCTCCTTTGCTGTGTTATTTATTGGTAACATGACTGTCAACATACACAGTAGGTAACTATTATACTGGTACACTGGGACCAATGAGTAGGCTAGTTCTGTAGAAGTCATTGGATGATACTCATTTAGCTATTTAATGAAGTGTGAGACTTGTTCTAGGGGGTGTCCCAAATGCCCCTCCTATTCCTTATAAAGTGCACTACTTTTTACAAGAGCCCTATAGGCCAAGGTCAAAAGTAGTGCACTATTTAGGGAATAGGGAGCCATTTGAGACCCAAATCTCTGATGACTCACAGGCTCCACAGGTCAGCTTGTTCTTCGTTGTATTTGTGAGACAGCAGGATCTCTGGGGCAGTGTTGGCCACCGAGCCACAGAATGTGTTCATCAAAGCACTCCTGTCTGTGTCGTGGTTGGCAAAGCCAAAGTCTACCAGGCACAGCACAAACAACATACACACACACACAGAGTCAGTGATGCACAGGGTTTACTATAAAATGGATTAAAAAACACTGTCTGATGAGGTGGGAGGTGGAATGCATAGTTATCTTACCAGTCAATTTCACAAATCCTTGCTCATCCAACAGTATGTTTTCACATTTTAAGTCTCTGGAAAGGAATAGGAAATACATTCAAAAAAGGCAGGTGTTGCAAGCCATGGTGACTGCAAGAAATATTGACATTACCTCTGTGACTAATCTGGGTGTGGCAGGCAGCAACAGTGCTTGATTGATGTGGTATTACCTGTGTTTGGTTGCTGTGGTATTACCTGTGTTTGGTTGCTATGGTATTACTTGTATTTGGCTGTGGTATTACCTGTGTTTTGTTGTGGTATTACCTGTGTTTTGTTGCTGTGGTATTACCTGTTTGGTTGCTATGGTATTACCTGTGTTTGGTTGCTGTGGTATTACCTGTGTTTGGTTGCTGTGGTATTACCTGTGTTTGGTTGCTATAGTATTACCTGTGTTTGGTTGTGGTATTACCTGTGTTTTGTTGCTGTGGTATTACCTGTGTTTGGTTGCTATGGTATTACCTGTGTTTGGTTGCTGTGGTATTATCTGTGTTTGGTTGCTATGGTATTATCTGTGTTTGGTTGCTATGGTATTACCTGTGTTTGCTTGCTGTGGTATGACCTGTGTTTGGTTGCTGCGGTAATACCTGTGTTTGGTTGCTATGGTATTACCTGTGTTTGGTTGCTATAGTATTACCAGTATTTGGTTGCTATGGTATTACCTGTGTTTGGTTGCTGTTGTATTACCTGCAAATTACAATGATTGTTGTGGTTTTACTCAACAACATATGATGCTGTTGGCATTACCTATGATTTTGCAGATATAGAATAAGATTGTTGCAGCAACAGCAGTGAGGTGTTACTTGTCTACTATGTGGTTGTTATGATAGACAGTGAGGTGTTTGTTACCTGTCTACTATGTGGTTGTTATGGCAGACAGTGAGGTGTTACCTGTCTACTATGTGGTTGTTATGACAGACAGTGAGGTGTTACATGTCTACTATGTGGTTGTTATGACAGACAGTGAGGTGTTACCTGTCTACTATCTCCTATTGGCCACATCTCTTTTCCTGTGCATCTCAAATTAAGCTCTCAGTCAAATTTATTTGATGTATGACTGAGGTATTTGATATTTATCCATGTAATATTTAGCTGTAAGCATGCCCACACTCAAGGTGTGAACTTGCTGAAATGATGACAATATATTTGGAACCTTCTCCATGGCAACATGAATGACATAGTACAAACTAATTCTACAATAGAATGTTGAGGTGGTTCTCTTTGCTTCAACATGAATGGAATGGAATCATTTGCTGATAATCCATTGTTACAGGCTGGAGTGTAATATTTATTAGCTTATCATTATTTGCTCTCTAGCTACAGTACCGTAATTAAGGCTTTTACAGTGCATTCAGTGCATTCACAACTCCACATATTTTCCTTCCACTAATGATTTCATTCTCCTCGCCAAAAATAGCTAAATAGAGTGACGATTTAAAATGTGATGAATCAAAATGTCTGGCCAACAGGAGTGACGGACGACTCGTGAGACCAACTCATTAGGAATGCATGACAAGGAAAACATGGGTCACGTCCCAAATGGCAACATATTCCCTTTATAGTGCACTACTTTTATCCAGGGCACATAGGGCTTTGGTCAAAACTAGTGCACTATATAGGGAATAAGGTGCCATTTGGCATGCACCCTTGGCCCAGGCCCACATTAATATACAGGGCTGAAAACAATTAAGAGTATGACATTGACTTAGTTATTCGCGCTGGAGAGGCCAGTTTGAGGAAGAGACACATCATAAGTGTAAGTGATATATCAATAGCTCATGGTTCACCATCCAGGCCAATTTAGTTTCAGCACTGCATACTTGGGCCAGTTGAAGTTAGCCTTGGAGGTGAATGCTGTTCTGGCCTATGTGATGTTGTGGCCATAATGCATTAGCCTTTTCATTTGTATAACTGCTTAGACGAATACTGATGTGCATATGGCCTGGCCAATAGAAGAGAAAATTGTCAAGTCAAATGGAATAGAAAATGAGGTGAGCTAACTACTTTCTCAGATTGTGTTTATTTAAGGTTCCAATGTCATGATATATTGATCATGTTCAATTGTACAGGTTTTTTAATGCTCTTGCTCACAATAACATTCACAGACTTACAAAACATTTTTTATTGTCACGTGCAGTGAAATGTGTTGTTTTACAGGGTCAGCCATAGTAGTACAGCGCCCCTGGAGCAAATTAGAGTTATAGGCCTTGCTCAAGGGCCTTGTCGGCTCGCGTAATCAAAACAATATATTTTTGGCTATTGGCCCAACGCTCTAACCGCTAGTCTACCTGCCGTCCAAGTATGCTGACAAGTGTATATATATACAAGTATATTTAAGCAATAAGGCACAATGAGGTGTGGTATATGGCCAATATACCACGGATAAGGGCTGTTCTAATGCACGACGCAATGTGGAGTGCCTGGATACCATCATTAGACGTGGTATATTGGCCATATACCACAAACCCCAGAGGTGCCTTATTGCTATTATAAACTGATTACCAACGTAATTAGGGCAGTAAAAATACATATTTTGTCATAATCCTGGTATACGGTCTGATATACCACAGCTGTCAGCCAATCAGCATTCAGGGCTCAAACCACTCAGTTTATAAATACAAGTATGCTGAAAAGTGTATATCGCCATAGCTTGTGGTATATCACCCTCTTGTGGACAACTATGAAGTGATTTTATCTTACCGGCATGGACAGTGCATTCAGAAAGTATTCACACCCCTTGACTTTTTACACATTTTGTTGTGTAACAACTGTTTACAGACAGATTATTTAAATTCCAGTGGGTCAGAAGTTTACATACATTAAGTTGACTGTGCCTTTAAACAGCTTGGAAAATTCCAGAAAATGATGTCATAGCTTTAGAAGCTTCTGATAGGCTAATTGACATAATTTGAGTCAATTGGAGGTGTACCTGTGGATGTATTCCAAGGCTTACCTTCAAACTCAGTGCCTCTTTGCTTGACATCATGGGAAAATCAAAAGAAATCAGCCAACGCCTGAAGGTACCACGTTCATCTGTACAAACAATAGTACGCAAGTATAAACACCATGGGACCACGCAGCCGTCATGAAGGAGATGCGTTCTGTCTCCTGGAGATGAACGTACTTTGATGCAAAAAGTGCAAATCAATCCCAGAACAACAGCAAAGGACCTTGTGAAGATGCTGGAGGAAACAGGTACAAAAGTATCTATATCCACAGTAAAATGAGCCCTATATTCACATAACATGAAAGGCTGCTCAGCAAGGAAGAAGCCACTGCTCCAAAACCGCCATAAAAAAGCCAGACTACGGTTTGCAACTGCACATGGGGACAAAGATCATACTTTTTGGTGAAATGTCCTCCTGTCAGTTGAAAGTGTTTGGCCTTAATGACCATCGTTATGTTTGGAGGGAAAAGGGGGGCGCTTGCAAGCAGAAGAACACCTTCACAACCGTGAAGCACGGGGGTTGTGGGGGTGTTTTGCTGCAGGAGGGACTGGTGCACTTCACAAAATAGATGGCATCATGAAGCAGGAAAATTATGTGGATATATTGAGGCAACATCTCAAGACATCAGTCAGGAAGTTAAAGCTTGGTCGCAAATGGGTCTTCCAAATGGACAATGACCCCAAGCATACTCCAATGTTGTGGCAAAATGACTTAAGGACAACAAAGTCAAGGTATTGGAGTGGACATCACAAAGTCCTGACCTCAATCCTATAGAACACTTGTGTGCAGAACTGAAAAAGTGTGTGCGAGCAAGGAGGCCTACAAACCTGACTCAGTTAGACCAGCTCTGTCAGGAGGAATGGGCCAAAATTCCCCCAATTTATTGTGGGAAGCTTGTGGGAGGCTACCCGAAACGTTTGACCCAAGTTAAACAATTTAAAGGCAATGCTACCAAATACTAATTGAGTGTATGTAAACTTCTGGCCCACTGGGAATGTGATGAAAGAAATAAAAGCTGAAATAAATCATTCTCTCTACTATTATTCTGACATTTCACATTCTTAAAATAAAGTGGTGATCCAAACTGACCTAAGACAGAGAAATTTTACAAGGATTAAATGTCAGAAATTTTGAAAACTGAGTTTAAATGTATTTGGCTAAGGTGTATGTAAACTTCTGACTTCAACTGTGCATATATACAGTATATATATTTTACTATTTGAAGCTGGTTGAGGGAATGCTACGAGTGTGCAAAGCTGTCATCAAGGCAAAGGGTGGCTACTTTGAAAAACTATTTTTTAAAGTTAACACCTTTTTGGTTACTACATGATTCCATATGTGTTATTTCCTAGTTGTGATGTCTTCACTATTATTCTACAATGTAGAAAATAGTAAAAATAAAGAAAAACCCTTGAATGAGTAGGAGTGTCCAAACTTTTGACTGGTACTGTAAATATAAATATACAAATATGTTTTATATATATTTTCCTTTATTCTTTTCCATTACCCCTCCCCTAATTGGAGTAAACTCACAAACACCAACTCTTAGGCTTCTACTTCCACCTTATTCATACTATATACATTTTATGGACCCTGGTCAAAAAAGGTGCACTATATAGGGAATAGGGTGCTATTTGAGACGTACCAGTGGACAAGGAAGTAGAGCCGCAACACGTCACATCAGTACCGCAACTTTGGTTTTAGAAGTGGGGGGTGGGGCATAATTATTATGAATATTGTATTTTCTATCCAGTCGGATAAACACTCCAAACAGCCCACCTGACCGCTTGGAGACGTCCGCATGGTCCTAAAGCACACAGTTGCCTCGTTTTGTATCACATTTCAATGTTAAAACTGTGGGGAGGGGGGTCAAAAATGCAATTTCAGAATGTGGGGTTGGGGTCCCCAGTGAAAGTTGCGCCCTGCGTCACATTACTCTACTTTCACTATTGCTCTCCACACATCCTATTTCTCTTGGCTCCTTCAGGAGCTGGAAATTAAACTTTCTACTGTACTTAATAATACCCTGGTTTACCTTGGAGCCTTAATTGTTGAAACCGATGACCAGGAAGTAAATCTTGGTGTTTGTGTTCGACGGCGGGTTTTGATCAGTAGCTGCAGATTTACCATCACCTGAACATTAATGCTCTCAGAAGGAACTTGAAACCTTGAGAGGCTGGATTCCAGGGGAGAGACTAGTTGGAGAGTTTGGTTTTGATGGCATAAGAGTTCATCATGTGAACAGAAAGCGGGGTGACATTTTATTGGTGACTACGTGTATGTAGTATGGATGGAGCGCCCTGAGTCTATATGTATCATGCTAATGTCCTTATAGAAGAAAAAGGTGTAGCTGGTTTGGGAATGATATACTTATCTGTGCTAAACAGCAGTCTGTGGGCCTATCTGGTGTTACAGCCAACAAGTCCTGTGTATAGAATAATTTGAAAGTAATAATTTGAAACTCCAAATACTGGACAGATTATTGAGAGGGGTAGGCCTAAAATCACTGGACAGATTATAGAGAGGGTTAGGTATAACATCACTGGACAGATTATTGAGAGGGGTAGGTATAACATCACTGGACAGATTATAGAGAGGGGTAGGTATAACATCACTGATTATAGAGAGGGGTAGGTATAACATCACTGATTATAGAGAGGAGTAGGTATAACATCACTGGACAGATTATAGAGAGGAGTAGGTATAACATCACTGATTATAGAGAGGAGTAGGTATAACATCACTGATTATAGAGAGGGGTAGGTATAACATCACTGATTATAGAGAGGAGTAGGTATAACATCACTGGACAGATTATAGAGAGGGGTAGGTATAACATCACTGATTATAGAGAGGGGTAGGTATAACATCACTGGACAGATTATAGAGAGGAGTAGGTATAACATCACTGATTATAGAGAGGGGTAGGTATAACATCACTGGACAGATTATAGAGAGGAGTAGGTATAACATCACTGATTATAGAGAGGGGTAGGTATAACATCACTGGACAGATTATAGAGAGGAGTAGGTATAACATCACTGATTATAGAGAGGAGTAGGTATAACATCACTGATTATAGAGAGGAGTAGGTATAACATCACTGATTATAGAGAGGAGTAGGTATAACATCACTGATTATAGAGAGGAGTAGGTATAACATCACAGATTATAGAGAGGGGTAGGTATAACATCACTGGACAGATCATAGAGAGGAGTAGGTATAACATCACTGATTATAGAGAGGGGTAGGTAAAACATCACTGATTATAGAGAGGGGTAGGTATAACATCACTGGACAGATTATAGAGAGGGGTAGGTATAACATCACTGATTATAGAGAGGGGTAGGTAAAACATCACTGGACAGATTATAGAGAGGGGTAGGTATAACATCACTGATTATAGAGAGGGGTAGGTATAACATCACTGGACAGATTATAGAGAGGAGTAGGTATAACATCACTGATTATAGAGAGGAGTAGGTATAACATCACTGATTATAGAGAGGGGTAGGTATAACATCACTGGACAGATTATAGAGAGGAGTAGGTATAACATCACTGATTATAGAGAGGGGTAGGTAAAACATCACTGATTATAGAGAGGAGTAGGTATAACATCACTGGACAGATTATAGAGAGGGGTAGGTATAACATCACTGATTATAAAGAGGGGTAGGTATAACATCACTGGACAGATTATAGAGAGGAGTAGGTATAACATCACTGATTATAGAGAGGGGTAGGTATAACATCACTGGACAGATTATAGAGAGGAGTAGGTATAACATCACTGATTATAGAGAGGGGTAGGTATAACATCACTGGACAGATTATAGAGAGGAGTAGGTATAACATCACTGATTATAGAGAGGAGTAGGTATAACATCACTGGACAGATTATAGAGAGGAGTAGGTATAACATCACTGATTATAGAGAGGAGTAGGTATAACATCACTGGACAGATTATAGAGAGGAGTAGGTATAACATCACTGATTATAGAGAGGAGTAGGTATAACATCACTGATTATAGAGAGGGGTAGGTATAACATCACTGATTATAGAGAGGAGTAGGTATAACATCACTGATTATAGAGAGGAGTATGTAAAACATCACAGATTATAGAGAGGGGTAGGTATAACATCACTGGACAGATTATAGAGAGGAGTAGGTATAACATCACTGATTATAGAGAGGAGTAGGTATAACATCACTGATTATAGAGAGGGGTAGGTATAACATCACTGATTATAGAGAGGAGTAGGTATAACATCACTGATTATAGAGAGGAGTAGGTATAACATCACAGATTATAGAGAGGGGTAGGTATAACATCACTGGACAGATTATAGAGAGGAGTAGGTAAAACATCACTGATTATAGAGAGGGGTAGGTATAACATCACTGGACAGATTATAGAGAGGAGTAGGTATAACATCACTGGACAGATTATAGAGAGGGGTAGGTATAACATCACTGGACAGATTATAGAGAGGGGTAAGTATAACATCACTGATTATAGAGAGGGGTAGGTAAAACATCACTGGACAGATTATAGAGAGGGGTAGGTATAACATCACTGATTATAGAGAGGAGTAGGTATAACATCACTGATTATAGAGAGGAGTAGGTATAACATCACTGATTATAGAGAGGGGTAGGTATAACATCACTGATTATAGAGAGGGGTAGGTATAACATCACTTGACAGATTATAGAGAGGAGTAGGTATAACATCACTGATTATAGAGAGGGGTAGGTATAACATCACTGGACAGATTATAGAGAGGAGTAGGTAAAACATCACTGGACAGATTATAGAGAGGGGTAGGTATAACATCACTGATTATAGAGAGGGGTAGGTATAACATCACTGGACAGATTATAGAGAGGGGTAGGTATAACATCACTGATTATAGAGAGGGGTAGGTATAACATCATTGATTATAGAGAGGAGTAGGCATAACATTACTGGACAGATTATAGAGAGTGGTAGGACTAACATTACTGGACAGATTACAGAGATGGGTAGGACTAACATTACTGGATAGATTATAGAGAGGGGGGGTCGGCCTAACATAACTGGACAGATTACAGAGAGGGGTAGGACTAACATTACTGGACAGATTATAGAGGGGAGTAGGCATAACATTACTGGACAGATTATAGAGAGGAGTAGGCATAACATTACTGGACAGATTATAGAGAGGAGTAGGCATAACATTACTGGACAGCTTATAGAGAGGAGTAGGCATAACATTACTGGACAGATTATAGAGAGGAGTAGGCATAACATTACTGGACAGATTATAGAGAGGAGTAGGCATAACATTACTGGACAGATTATAGAGAGGAGTAGGCATAACATTACTGGACAGTTTATAGAGAGGAGTAGGCATAACATTACTGGACAGATTATAGAGAGGAGTAGGCATAACATTACTGGACAGATTATAGAGAGGGGTAGGACTAACATTAATGGACAGATTATAGAGAGGGGGGTAGGCCTAACATTACTGGACAGATTATAGAGAGTGGTAGGACTAACATTACTGGACAGATTATAGAGAGGGGTAGGACTAACATTACTGGACAGATTATAGAGAGTCGTAGGACTAACATTACTGGACAGATTATAGAGAGTCGTAGGACTAACATTACTGGACAGATTATAGAGAGGAGTAGGCATAACATTACTGGACAGATTATAGAGAGGGGTAGGGCTAACATTACTGGACAGATTATAGAGGGGAGTAGGCATAACATTACTGGGCAGATTTTAGAGACAAGTCGGCTTAACATCAGTAGACATATTATTGAGAGGGGTTGGCCTAACATCACTGGACAGATTATAGAGAGGGTTATTAATACATTTGGGCCAGATAACTCACACCAGAATCGGCCCGAGCTCAATCCCCGCATCCTTCTCATTAGTAATAGTGCCGAAGGCGGGCCAGACTCTGGCCACATGACGTCGGGCGAGTCTGACTCTCGGTCAAGCGCCCCGACTCCCAGCCAGAATCGGCCAGATCCACTGTGCTACACCTAGGGTCCAGAGTTTTTCAGTAACAGTGTACAACTGGGGCCCAGAGTGTTTCTGGGTCAAGACAGGTCACATAGTCAGGAGAAATTCCTGCCATTATTTGTGATTCCACCCTGATAAAAAAACAACTTTGTTTCGCATATAAATCATCAATACTATTAGGTTTTTCTAGGGCCCATTTTGAGCAGTCCCCATATTTTACAGTGAAATTGCAGTTTGATCAACTCTCCTCAACATAGGGCTAAGGCAAAGAGCAGCGCCGTAGACCAAACAAATGTGGAGATGGAACAGGTGGTAAGAGTATTATCCAAAAAGAAGTCGGAAACCAGATGGACACACGCCACCAAAAACAATCTCCTCCAATTCATGCGGCAGGGTAAACGAGGAAGAATGACAAATGACATAAAGTAAGTAAAATCGGGTAGCTGCTGAAGTAAACATCTGATAGGTTTAGCTTTTTTAGCTTCTTTCTTTTTTTCAGGAGGGTTATGTGTAGGTGTAGGTTGTGATACTTCTGTTTTCCTTTGGTATGTACCCCTCTCTCTCTCTCTCTCTCTCTCTCTCTCTCTCTCTCTCTCTCTCTCTCGCTCTCTCTCTCTCTCTCTCTCTCTCTCTCTCTCTCTCTCTCTCTCTCTCTCTCTCTCTCTCTCTCTCTCTCTCTCTCCCTCCCTCCCTCCCTCCCTCCCTCCCTCCCTCCCTCCCTCCCTCCCTCCCTCCCATTTTCATTTCAGAAATGCAATTTCAGTTCCATTTCAGAGTATGGTCAAAAGTTGTCATTTCAAAAGTAGTGCACTATATAGGGAATAGGATTGCCATTTCAGCAGCAGCCACAGGACCATCCCTGAGGGGGTGACCCAGATTGCTTCTCTGGAGAACATAGCTCAGGGGATGGCTCAGGGGACGCTCTCAAAATATTTATACTTCAAGATAAACAAAGCGATAAACAGCGTAACAAAAATCCACTTTATGTTTGAGTGTGTGTGAGTGAGAGACGGGAACCGGGAGGGCTCATAGAAAGGGCCCACCAGGCCTCAGACCTCACCGCACGTCACTGCAAACAAGGTGTATGCAATAGAGAAAGAGCTCATTGACAAAGTAGCCAGCAGCAAGGTTACATCAGGTCTGTTTGAACGAAGTCTGATTGACTCCAAGACCCAAATACTGATTGTTACGCTTCGGAAAACTGTGCCATCCAATTTGAGCACCCTAACTGTGAACGTACACTGAGCAGAGGCAACGAGTGATATACTTCTGAAATTCTCCTTCACCTTCTCATGAGTTGTGAACTAAATTTGACATATCATAAACCCTGTCCTTCCATAAATCTGAGGAACACCAGTGTTTGGGCCTTGCCTATAGAGCTCCTGTTTCTCCTAGAAACTCAGGCAGTGTCTTTCCTTGCCAAATGGCTCCAGACCGACTCAAGGCTACTTTCTGTCCAACTCACTGTGCATTGCACCACTAGTTCGGGGACTTAGATACCCTTTTTTACTGCACTATTTTACTACCTAATTGGGCTTTCTCTTATTGACCACAGAGAATGTATCTTTGTGTTTAAACAGCTGTTAACTACAATTCGCTATCTCTGGAGTACCGTCAACACTTGGTGAAAAACGGGGGTCCCACCCAGACCCAGTTCTCTCCCAGTTGCCTCACTAAGTGATCCCTGCCAGTTCCCAAACCACTGAATTTGATCTTAAATATTTGTTATACTTTGCTGCAAATGAGCCACTGTTCTCACTCTGGTTAAATGTGCCATCTAAACTATAACCATAAATGACACAATCCGCCAGTGATGTCTGATCCTGGCCTGTCTAAAGTCTGAATGAAACATGCTGTGATGAGTAATAGTGTTTGGATAACCAAGCCCTTAATTGCCAGGTCAAAATGGGTCTTTGTGGCACTAAAAGGCACGGGACCCTACGACGTTCACAGAGTTCTTTGTACACCAAAATGTCTGTCGGAACCAGTCCAGAAACACTCAAAATCCTTCATATAGAGGACTTAACATCAATAACTCATTCTTCCCCCTAACTTGAGGAAAATAGTATATTTATATTGGTTACTAAAGGCCCTTAAAATGTACTGTTACTGATACCTTTGTCTTTAATTTCATTGTTTTACATAAAATTATATCTGGCAAACTCCATAAGAGGCTACTTCGGCCCGCGTCTATCCAGCTGTATGGACAGACAGGATGTTTATATATGAATTATTTATTTACCTATCACTGCATTAGAAAACGTTGGATGGAGTTAGATTTCATTGTTAAACATAAAATAATATTCGGAAAACGCCATAGGAGGCCTACGTCCATCCGGGTGTTTGGACAGACAGGTCGTTTATCTATTTATTCATTATTTATTTACCTATCACTAAGTTATTCCTATTGTTGCTGCCTGAAACGGTGAGCCATATGAAAGCCACATGTGTAGCTTATTAGCATCATATTAGGTCTGAGTCCTGAGTCACTCTGCTCTGTCGAGGTTCCCTTCCTGATCTGCCTGCTCTCGCTGGCCTTTCACCAGGGGTAAATGACAGTGACACAGCTGAGGGGTCCGCTACCTGGCTTGGCGAGGTCTCAGGTTCGACATCCTGTAGAGCTGTGAACGGACTGTGTCACAGAGGGCTGATCAAGATGGATAGAAGGTCCACAGTGGAGGGAGGGTCAGCGCCAGGGTTATTCCCTCATTATTATGGCCCAAAGTGCTCTAGATTAGAAGGGTCTGTGTACTGCACTCTGCTGCACGCTCCCTCTATGATACATTAAGATACACAGTGTTCTGCAACTTTGACTCTGTGGCTTTGGTTTTCTGCTCCAAACACCATCTGATTACTTCAAGGAGAGGCTGGAGGGAAGTTGGGGAGGGGCTTGGCAAGGGGAGAGGCTGGGGAAAGCCTGGGGAGAGGCTGGGCCCGGGGAGAGGCTGGAGAAAGGATGGGCCTTGGGAGAGGCTGGGCCTAGGGAGAGACTGGAGAGAGGATGGGCCTTGGGAGAGGATGGGCCTGGGGAGAAAAAGTCGGAGCTCTAGAAAGAGGCCAGAGTTCCCGACTTTTTTTTCTGAGAGTTCCCAGTTGTCTTGAACACACTGATGTCGGAAGACTGAGATTTTTGAGGTTCCAGTTCTCAGTTGTTTTGAACACGGCATTAATGCCCAGAGGGAGAGGGAATGGTATTTATTCCCTTTGAGTCAGGAACCAAAACTCCTCCGTAGTGACGCATGAATGTATTCGGTCACATGACAGCTCGATCAGCTGTTCGATTTCACTTACAGGCATGTCAACTGAGCCAGGATCACATTCAAACGGATTGGAAATAGGTCCCAAAGTGCTCTTCCAAGCGTTGGAGGTGAGCAGTCATCACTCGTGTGGGACACTTACTGATGCTGTTTTCTGTTAGAAACATGCACAGCCGAGGGAAGGGGGACATGGTTGGCTTTTGAATGACTCTCTCTCCAATAAGAATGATTTCCTCTGAATCCACTGATTCGGTCACTCATCTGTAGATTGTTTTTGTATTTCCCCTGTATCCTTGTGTTCGTTCAGTTTTCCAAATATGTCTGTTACGTAAGGCAAGGATACACATTTTACATCCATTGTGAATGACAACAGTTCCCCTATCAATGTGAATAATCTTTCCAACAATCCCTCTCGATAACCACCAAGCCTTAGTGTGAACTAGAACATTGTCACGCTCTGATCCCGTATCTCCACATAGTTTTGTGAACAGGCGCACGCTCTGATCCCGTATCTCCACATAGTTTTGTGAACAGGCGCTCGCTCTGATCCAGTATCTCCACATAGTTTTGTGAACAGGCGCACGCTCTGATCCCGTATCTCCACGTAGTTTTGTGAACAGACACACGCTCTGATCCCGTATCTCCACGTAGTTTTGTGAACAGACACACGCTCTGATCCCGTATCTCCACGTAGTTTTGTGAACAGGCGCGCGCTCTGATCCCGTATCTCCACGTAGTTTTGTGAACAGGCGCGCGCTCTGATCCCGTATCTCCACGTAGTTTTGTAGTTTTGTGAACAGGCTCGCGCTCTGATCCCGTATCTCCACATAGTTTTGTGAACAGGCGCGCGCTCTGATCCCGTATCTCCACATAGTTTTGTGAACAGGCGCACGCTCTGATCCAGTATCTCCACATAGTTTTGTGAACAGGCGCGCGCTCTGATCCCGTATCTCCACATAGTTTTGTGAACAGGCGCACGCTCTGATCCCGTATCTCCACATAGTTTTGTGAACAGGCGCGCGCTCTGATCCCGTATCTCCACATAGTTTTGTGAACAGGCGCACGCTCTGATCCCGTATCTCCACATAGTTTTGTGAACAGGCGCGCGCTCTGATCCCGTATCTCCACATAGTTTTGTGAACAGGCGCACGCTCTGATCCCGTATCTCCACATAGTTTTGTGAACAGGCGCGCGCTCTGATCCCGTATCTCCACATAGTTTTGTGAACAGGCGCGCGCTCTGATCCCGTATCTCCACATAGTTTTGTGAACAGGCGCGCGCTCTGATCCCGTATCTCCACATAGTTTTGTGAACAGGTGCGCGCTCTGATCCCGTATCTCCACATAGTTTTGTGAACAGGCGCACGCTCTGATCCCGTATCTCCACATAGTTTTGTGAACAGGCGCGCGCTCTGATCCCGTATCTCCACGTAGTTTTGTGAACAGGCGCACGCTCTGATCCCGTATCTCCATGTAGTTTTGTGAACAGGCGCACGCTCTGATCCCGTATCTCCACATAGTTTTGTGAACAGACACACGCTCTGATCCCGTATCTCCACGTAGTTTTGTGAACAGACACACGCTCTGATCCCGTATCTCCACGTAGTTTTGTGAACAGACACACGCTCTGATCCCGTATCTCCACATAGTTTTGTGAACAGGCGCACGCTCTGATCCCGTATCTCCACATAGTTTTGTGAACAGGCGCACGCTCTGATCCCGTATCTCCACGTAGTTTTGTGAACAGGCGCACGCTCTGATCCCGTATCTCCACGTAGTTTTGTGAACAGGCGCGCGCAGTAGATGTGATTTGATGTAGTTTACAATCAAAGTTACCTGCTGCAGTGTATCTCTGAGTTCTGTGCTCGGCTCTTTGTTTTCACCATATCAATTGCGACCAGTAATATCGACGTGTTTCGCGACCCCCTCTAGTTTGGGAACCACTGCTGTAAAGCAACATGTTACCGTCAGATCTTGTTGAAGGCAATCCCAGACATGTGACATGCACTTTCTCTTACAGTAAATACACAATGACAGACTCAAACTCAGCAAACTGCACTTTCTCTCATGACAGGCCATTTCACATTAGTGAAACAGTGACAATATTGATGTTGTCAGAGCTGGCCCTCTCATCATGATGTCCTGTGGTCCTGCTATAACTGTGTAGACTACTCAGAGGGCCAGTCTGAGGAAGACAGCATCTGTCTCCCATTTAGCATCTGTCTCCCTCCTCCAGTATGATACAGGCCCTTAACAGCCCCTCTGGAATCCCCCCCCCCACCCCACCCCCTAGAACCAGGCACGCTTCAGCGCCATCGCACCCACATCTTATGGTGGCCAGATTGATTGCATTCGATATGAATTGTATTTCACTTAGCCCCTACATCAAGCGTTCGATTTACAGCCATTGTAATTGCATATAATTGTTGAGATTATTTTTTTCTTCAAACACAGCCGTTGAGGTATCTTTTATACTGAACAAAAATATAAGCGCAACATGCCACAATTTCAACAATGTTACTGAGTTACAGTAAATCAGTCAATTGAAATTTTAAAAATTAGGCTCTAATCCATGGATTTCACTTGACTGGGCAGTGGAACAGCCATGGGTGTCAATCATAATGATTTTATCCCCACAAAAGGGATTGATTACAGACAGAAATACTCCACAGTTTCATTAGCTGTCTGGGAAGCTGGTCTCAGACAATCCCACAGGTGAAGAAGCAGGATGTGGAGGTCCTGGGCTTGCGTGGTTACACATGGTCTGCGGTTATGAGGCCGGTTGGAATCTGATTGAATAATTGCGTTGGAGGCGGCTTATGGTAGAGAAATGAACGTTCAATTCTCTGGCAACGGCTCTGGTGGACATTCCTGCGGTCAGCATGCCAATTGCACGCTCCCTAAAAATTGAGATATCTGTGGCATTGTGTTGTGTGACAAAATTGCACATTTTAGAGTGGCCTTTTATTGTCCCCAGCACGATGTGTACCTGTGTAATGATCATGCTGTTTAATCAGCTTCTTGATATGCCACACGTGTGAGGTGACTGGAGTATCTTGACAAAGTAGAAATACTCACAAACAGGGATGTAAACAAATTTGTGCACAAAATTTGAGAGAAAGAAGCGTTTTGGGATCTTTTATTTCAGCTCATGAAACATGGGACCAACATGTTGTGTTTATATTTTTGTTCAGTGTAAATCAGCCAAACCTCTTATGGAATAAACATTCACCATGATAAGACAGTAAAACTCTGTAACACAATCTCTGGAGAGTGCTTTCTCATGAGAACCCTGGGTAATTGAGATGTCTAGTAATGAAGAAATGAGGGGTTATTGGATGTAAGAGTATCCCATCATTACCCTGTTAACCCGTCCCTCTTTATTGGAGGGATCAGCCTGAGTCCTCTAAAGCTGTGTGGGGTCACACACGCACACACACACACGCACGCGCAGGCGCGCACACGCGCACACACGCACGCACACACACACACACACACACACACACACACACACACACACACACACACACACACAAACACATATTTTTCTATCCTCGTGGGGACCTAAAATTGATTTCAATTCAAAATCTAAACCCTAACCCCTAACCCTAATTGTAACCTTACCCATACCTAGCTTAAAATATAATGGTCCTTGTTTCACTATCCTTGTGGGGGCTTTGAGGGATTTCAGATCCCCACAAGGATAGAAGAACCAACGGTAGGCATGATCCTTCTGCCTCACCTAAAGTAGAGCCCACCTAAAGCTGTGTCTGAAATGGCACCCTATAAAGCGCACTACTTTTGCAGAAGAAGTGCTATATATAGCGAATAGGGTGCCATTTCAGACACATCCTCAGTCTTGCGCTGGCTACAAGTGTAACACCTGCCCTGGTATGGGACAGTTCAGTACTGTGTGACTTAGTCTGGTGCTAGCTAGCTAAACAGGGGAATTGTCCTGCTCCATGCTCACATTCACTTAATTTCATACCAGCGAAAGAGCTGCTGTCCAACAAACACATGCTTCATTTTCAGTGATCCGCTACAGGTCGCGTGGGCACTCACTGGTAATTGACACCCAGCTCCAGACCTCCCTCTTCCCGCCCCCCTCTCTCCCCTCCCTGTGCACCAACCCTGGGCCCTGATCCCAGGACGAGCAGCAGGAGGGAGCGCTGGACAAACAGAAACAAACAAACAGAGAACCTGCTTCCTGTTCCTGTAAGCATCTCCTCACAAAACATTAAGAATCTAGACCAGCAGAGCAATAGGGAGCTCACTTACCCTGCAGGGACTTGGACCGGCTAGCCCAGCGCAGAGTGCAGTTAGCTAGCATCACCTAACTGAGAACACAGCTCCACAAAGAAGACACCTTAAAAGAGTTCAGACAGACTGAGTCTGTCTGCTTTCCTGGGTATGAAAGATGCATTGTGTGTTTAAGAGGACAGGGGAATTAGCTCTCTCTCTCTCTCTCTCTCTCTCTCTCTCTCTCTCGCTCTTTGATGGTGTGATTCATTCAAAGGGCTAGCTCAGGCTCCATCTCCCACTTCCACCCTAGCCACCCCCAGTCTTCCTGAATCCTGCCTGAGGGGAGAGCACTTTCAGGGGGCTGTCCAGGTAAGGATTTAGGGTCTCTGATTTAAGGCCCCGGGGGGACCCCACAGCTGGGTTGGGGATTAGACCCAGGGCTGGGGAAGGAAGGTTTGGGAATGGTGGGGGGGGATAAATCAGGGACTTTTGTTCAAAACTCAAGGAGGGGATGATGAGAGGAAGGGAAGGGATGAGAGGACAAGAGAGTAAGAAAGAATTGACCAGGGTTAAAACCTACAATCAGAGAGTTGAATAAAGCCCTACAGGGGTTTTCTCTGTATTAGTTATTTCGAACCCCTTGTTCATTCATCTTTTTTTTGTGTAAAAAGACAACAAACTCAAACAGTCAAGGTCAGGGTTTCAAAACAAAACTGTGGTTGTGGCCTTGAGCCACACACACACACGCTCTCACACGCTCTCTCTCTCTCTCAAACACACACACACACACACACACACACACACACACACACACACACACACACACACACACACACACACACACACACACACACACACACACACACACACACACTCCCCCAAGTGAGTGAGTGATGTTGCACACCGCGGGGAGGGAAGGCTGATCCCCAAACCAGCCGCAGGCCCAGGGACAATATGACTAGAACTGCTTTTCAAACAGAGATAGATAATGATAGTTTTAACTATGCTACTTCCAGGGGAACAAATTGTTACTTTGATGGTGAAAAAATGACTACTTTTCAAAACCTTTTGAATACAGACCTCATAAAGTAACTATTTTTAAAAACTATTTGAATACAGATCTGAGAAAGCAACAACTTAAAAACAAGGAAGTGACTACTTTTCAGAAACTATTGTATTGGCTGCTCACATCAACAACAAACTAGAATGGTCCAAACACACCAAGACCGTCGTGAAGAGGGCACGACAAAGCCTATTCCCCCTCAGGAACCTAAAATGATTTGGCATGGGTCCTGAGATCCTCAAAATGTTCTACAGCTGCAACATCGAGAGTATCCTGACTGGTTGCATCACTGCCTGGTACGGCAGTTGCTCGTGTAACGGATGTGAAACGGCTAGCTTAGTTAGCGTGGGCGCTAAATAGCGTTTCAATCAGTGACGTCACTTGCTCTGAGACCTTGAAGTAGTAGTTCCTCTTGCTCTGCAAGGGCCGCGGCTTTTGTGGCGCGATGGGTAACGATGCTTCGAGGGTGACTGTTGATGTGTGCAGAAGGTCCCTAGTTCGCGCCCGGGTATGGGCGAGGGGACGGTCTAAATTTGTACTGTTACATTGATGCTGTTGACCCGGATTACTGGTTGCTGCGGAAAAAGGAGGAAGGTCAAAAGGGGGGTGAGTGTAACAGATGTGAAACGGCTAGCTTAGTTAGCGTGGGCGCTAAATAGCGTTTCAATCAGTGACGTCACTTGCTCTGAGACCTTGAAGTAGTAGTTCCCCTTGCTCTGCAAGGGCCGCGGCTTTTGTGGAGCGATGGGTAACGATGCTTCGAGGGTGACTGTTGATGTGTGCAGAAGGTCCCTAGTTCGCGCCCGGCTATGGGCGAGGGGACGGTTTAAATTTGTACTGTTACACTCGGCCTCTGACCGCAAGACACTACAGAGGGTAGTGCGTACGGCCCAGTACATCACTGGGGCTAAGCTGCCTGCCATCCAGGACCTCTACACCAGGCGGTGTCAGAGGAAGGCCCTAAAAATTGTCAAAGACCCCAGCCACCCCAGTCATAGACTGTTCTCTCTACTACCGCATGGCAAGCGGTACCGGAGTGTCAAGTCTAGGACAAAAAGGCTTCTCAACAGTTTTTACCCAAAAGCCATAAGACTCCTGAACAGGTAATCAAATGGCTATCCGGACTATTTGCATTGTGTGCCCCTCCCAACCCCCCCAACCCTTATTTTTACGCTGCTGCTACTCTCTGTTTCTCATATATGCATAGTGTCTTTAACTATACATTCATGTACATACTACCTCAATTGGGCCGACCAACCAGTGCTCCCGCACATTGGCTAACCGGGCTATCTGCATTGTGTCCCACCCGCCAACCCCTCTTTTACGCTACTGCTACTCTCTGTTCATCATAAATGCGTAGTCACTTTAACCATATCTACATGTACATACAGTGAGGGAAAAAAGTATTTGATCCCCTGCTGATTTTGTACGTTTGCCCACTGACAAAGAAATGATCAGTCTATAATTTTAATGGTAGGTTTATTTGAACAGTGAGAGACAGAATAACAACAACAAAAAATCAAGAAAAACGCATGTCAAAAATGTTATAAATTGATTTGCATTTTAATGAGGGAAATAATTATTTGACCTCCTCTCAATCAGAAAGATTTCTGGCTCCTAGGTGTCTTTTATACACACTCTTAAAGGGAGTGCTCCTAATCTCAGTTTGTTACCTGTATAAAAGACACCTGTCCACAGAAGCAATAATTCAATCAGATTCCAAACTCTCACCAAGACCAAAGAGCTCTCCAAGGATGTCAGGGACAAGATTGTAGACCTGGCTGGAAGGCTGGAATGGGCTACAAGACCATCGCCAAGCAGCTTGGTGAGAAGGTGACAACAGTTGGTGCGAATATTCGCAAATG
This sequence comes from Oncorhynchus mykiss, assembly GCF_057628025.1. Classification (NCBI taxonomy): domain Eukaryota; kingdom Metazoa; phylum Chordata; class Actinopteri; order Salmoniformes; family Salmonidae; genus Oncorhynchus; species Oncorhynchus mykiss. The sequence continues at coordinate 69,599,625 of NC_143039.1, read as the reverse complement.
GAAGAAACACAAAAGAACTGTCAATCTCCCTCGGCCTGGGGATCCCTGCAAGATCTCACCTCGTGGAGTTGCAATGACCATGAGAACGGTGAGGAATCAGCCCAGAAAGACATGGGAGGATCTTGTCAATGATCTCAAGGCAGCTGGGACCATAGTCACAAAGAAAACAATTGGTGAAGGACTGAAATCCTGCAGCGCCCGCAAGGTCCCCCTGCTCAAGAAGCACATATACTTGCCCGTCTGAAGTTTGCCAATGAACATCTGAATGATTCAGAGGACAACTGGGTGAAAGTGTTGGTGGTCAGATGAGACCAAAATGGAGCTCTTTAGCATCAACTCAACTCGCCGTGTTTGGAGGAGGAGGAATGCTGCCTATGACCCCAAGAACACCATCCCCACCGTCAAACATGGAGGTGGAAACATTATAGTTTGGAGGTGTTTTTCTGCTAAGGGGACAGGACAACTTCATCGCATCAAAGGGACGATGGACGGGGCCAGGTACCGTCAAATCTTGGGTGAGAACCTCCTTCCCTCAGCCAGGGCATTGAAAATGGGTCGTGGATGGGTATTCCAGCATGACAATGACCCAAAACACACGGCCAAGGCAACAAAGGAGTGGCTCAAGAAGAAGCACATTAAGGTCCTGGAGTGGCCTAGCCAGTCTCCAGACCTTAATCCCATAGAAAATCTGTGGAGGGAGCTGAAGGTTCGAGTTGCCAAACGTCAGCCTCGAAACCTTAATGACTTGGAGAAGATCTGCAAAGAGGAGTGGGACAAAATCCCTCCTGAGATGTGTGCAAACCTGGTGAAACGTCTGACCTCTGTGATTGCCAACAAGGGTTTTGCCACCAAGTACTAAGTCATGTTTTGCAGAGGGGTCAAATACTTATTTCCCTCTGTCCGGGGGGTGTCCTCGGAGTGGGCCACAGTGTCTCCTGACCCCTCCTGTCTCAGCCTCCAGTATTTATGCTGCAGTAGTTTATGTGTCGGGGGGCTAGGGTCAGTTTGTTATATCTGGAGTACTTCTCCTGTCCTATTCGGTGTCCTGTGTGAATCTAAGTGTGCGTTCTCTAATTCTCTCCTTCTCTCTTTCTCTCTCTCGGAGGACCTGAGCCCTAGGACCATGCCCCAGGACTACCTGACATGATGACTCCTTGCTGTCCCCAGTCCACCTGGCTGTGCTGCTGCTCCAGTTTCAACTGTTCTGCCTTATTATTATTCAACCATGCTGATCATTTATGAACATTTGAACATCTTGGCCATGTTCTGTTATAATCTCCACCCGGCACAACCAGAAGAGGACTGGCCATCCCACATATGCTCTCTCTAATTCTCTCTTTCTTTCTCTCTCTCGGAGGACCTGAGCCCTAGGACCATGCCCCAGGAATACCTGACATGATGACTCCTTGCTGTCCCCAGTCCACCTGACTGTGCTGCTGCTCCAGTTTCAACTATTCTGCCTTATTATTATTCGACCATGCTGGTCATTTATGAACATTTGAACATCTTGACCATGTTTTGTTATAATCTCCACCCGGCACAGCCAGAAGAGGACTGGCCACCCCACATAGCCTGGTTCCTCTCTAGGTTTCTTCCTAGGTTTTGGCCTTTCTAGGGAGTTTTTCCTAGCCACCGTGCTTCTTCACCTGCATTGCTTGCTGTTTGGGGTTTTAGGCTGGGTTTCTGTACAGCACTTTGAGATATCAGCTGATGTACGAAGGGCTATATAAAATAAATTTGATTGAATTTGATTAAAATGCAAATCAATTTATAACATTTTTGACATGCGTTTTTTCTGGATTTTTTTGTTGTTATTCTGTCCCTCACTGTTCAAATAAACCTACCATTAAAATTATAGACTGATCATTTATTTGTCAGTTGGCAAACATACAAAATCAGCAGGGGATCAAATACTTTTTCCCCTCAATGAACTTCCTCGATCAGCCTGACTATCCGGTGTCTGTATGAGCCTCGCTACTTTTATAGCCTCGCTACTGTATATAGCCTGTCTTTTTACTTTTGTTTTATTTCTTTACTTACCTATTGTTCACCTAATACCTTTTTTGCACTATTGGTTAGAGCCTGTAAGTAAGCATTTCCCTGTTGTTTTCGGCGCACGTTACAAATAAACTTTGATTTGATGTTATGTTTGGGGCAAATCCAATACAACACATCACGAAGTAACACTCTTAAAATTTTCAAGCATGGTGGTTGCCGCATCATGTTATGGGTATGCTTGTCATTGGCAAGAACTAGGGATGGCAAGGATAAAAAGAAACGGAATAGAGTTAAGCACAGGCAAAATCCTAGAGGAAAACCTGGTTCAGTCTGATTTCCAACAGTCACTGGGAGATGAATTCACCTTTCAACAGGACAATAACATAAAACACAAGGCCAAATCTATCACTGGAGTTGCTTACCAAGAAGACAGTGAATGTTCCTGAGTGGCCGAGTTAAATCTACTTGAAAATCAATGGCAAGGCCTGAAAATGGTTGTCTAGCAACGATCAACAACCAATTTGACAGAGCTTGACATTTTTATAAGAATAATGGGCAAATGTTGCTCAATCCAGGTGTAGAAAGCTCTTAGAGACTTACCCAGAAAGACTCACAGTTGTAATCACTGCCAAAAGTGCTTCTACAAAGTATTGACTTAGGGCTTTGAATACTTATGTAAATTATATATTTCTGTATTTAATTTTCAATAAATGTGCACAAAAAAAATCTAACGTTTTCAGTTTGTCATTGTGTGTAAATTGGTGAGAAGAAAATAATATTTTATACATTTTGAATTCAGACTGTAGCACAACAAAATGTGGAATAAGTCAAGGGGTATGAATACTTTCTGAAAACACCTTCAAATATTGAGAATGGCTTTCCAAGATAAACATAAAAAAGGACAAATTGGAGGCAGAAAGGAGTCAGATTGACATCGAAACGTCAGACATCTGTTCTCGTCCTGTACAATGGATTAAAGCGAGCTAAAATAAATCAATCTCTGACTTTTTTTTTTGTGGAGGCCTCCAACTCCTTTCTGCCTCAAATTAGGCCTCTTGGAAGTTTTTTTCTTGGTAAGTCCTTCTCATGATTTTTTTTGTCATTGTTGTTGTGCATTCCTCCTGAAGCGTGAAGGTCCACCTGATCTGTTACCTTCAAATATTATACGGGTGTCTGAGAGGTATTCAAAATACCCTTCTCTGAGACCTGTATTTCAATATCAGAGAAAATAGTTGCCTTTTAATTGGAGCTCTACATAAACCATATTAGACTACCTGGAGTATTGGAAAAGTTGTTATTTTCAAATAAACTACACAATACAACTATTTTCTGCCCAGGTCTGGTCTGAAATGTTCACTCATGACTGCACGGCCAGGCACAACTCCAACACCATCATTACATTTGCAGATGACACAACAGTGGTAGGCCGGATCACCAACAACAACGAGACAGCCTATAGAGACCTGGACGTGTGGTGCCAGGACAACAACCTCTCCCCCAATGTGATCAAGACAAAGGAGATGATTGTGGACTATAGGAAAAAGAGGACCGAGCACGCCCCCATTCTCATCGACGGGGCTGCAGTGGAGCAGGTTGAGAGCTTCAAGTTCCTTGGTGTCCACATCACCAATAGACTAACATGGTCCAGCACACCATGACAGTCGTGAAGCAGGCACAACAAGCTTCCTGCCATCCAGGACCTCTATACCAGGCGGTGTCAGAGGAAGACCCTAAAAATTGTCAAAGACTCCAGCCACCCTTGTCATAGACTGTTCTCTCTGCTACTACACGGCAAGCGGTACCGGAGTGCCAAGTCTAGGTCCTAGAGGCTTCTTTTTTTTTTTGTTTTTTTTTTGTGAATTTTACCCCCTTTTTCTCCCCAATTTCGTGGTATCCAATTGTTGTAGTAGCTACTATCTTGTCTCATCGCTACAACTCCCGTACGGGCTCGGGAGAGACGAAGGTTGAAAGTCATGCGTCCTCCGATACACAACCCAACCAAGCCGCACTGCTTCTTAACACAGCGCCATCCAACCCGGAAGCCAACCGCACCAATGTGTCGGAGGAAACACTGCGCACCTGGCAACCTTGGTTAGCTTGCACTGCGCCCGGCCCGCCACAGGAGTCGTAGGTGGGCAATGAGACAAGGATTTCCCTATCAGCCAAACCCTCCCTAACCCGGACGACACTAGGCCAATTGTGCGTCGCCCCACGGACCTCCCGGTCGCGTCCGGTTACGACAGAGCCTGGGCGTGAACCCAGAGTCTCTGGTGGCGCAGTGGTTAAGGGTACTGTACTGCAGCGTCAGCTGCGCCACCAGAGACTCTGGGTTCGCGCCCAGGCTCTGTCGTAACGGCTGCAGTACAGCGCCCTTAACCACTGCGCCACCCGGGAGGCCCACCAGAGGCTTCTAAACAGCTTCTACCCCCAAGCCATAAGACCCCTGAACAGCTCATCAAATGGCTACCCAGACTATTTGCATTGCCCCCCCCCCTCTCCACACCACTGCCACTCTCTGTTGTCATCTATGCATAGTCACTTTAATTAACTCTACCTACATGTACATATTACCTCAATAACCGGTGCCCCCGCACATTGACTCTGTACCAGCACCCCCCTGTATATATTGTTATTTTAATTACTTGTTACTTTTATCTTTTATTCTTATCTGTATTTTTGAAACTGCACTGTCGGTTTGGGGCTCGTAAGTAAGCATTTCACTGTAAGGTCTGCACCTGTTGTATTCGGCGCATGTGACTAATAAAATTTGATTTGATGTGGCGGCCCCAAATGGTCCAAAGTAGTGCACTATATAGGGAATAGGGAGCCATTTGGGATGTCATTTGGGGCTTCGTCCTGATTTTCCACCTTCTTCCCAACGTGTGCACTTCTGCTCTTCTTGTGGATTTGAAACCCCTTCCAGACAATTATTACACTAATCCAATGCTTTGACATCTAAGAGAGGAGAGAAGGGTGAAGGGTGGAGAATTAGGACAACATGAATGGGACCCAAACAGGCTGCAGGCTTCTGATATACACAGAGCCATATAAGAGCTGCCTGGTGAAAACTGGTCATCTGCTGGATTCGAGTGCTATAGCTAAGCTAGTTACCCACATCCTGTTTTGAGAGAGATGCCGATGTCAATTTACGGAAGAATCATGGCCGTCATAGAGGGATCGTGCCCAGTAGTGGGTACCGAGGTATTTTTATGGTTGTCGGTTGGCTAATACTCCAGCTAACTCCTAATACTCCCCTAAAGCCACAACCCAGACTGTAACAGCCCTCCCTGTTCCTGCCTTCAAGATATGATGAAAGACCTAGAAGAGGTGAACTGTACTCTACCTTTTTTAATTTGACTAGCTAGTCCACATGTATTATCAATCTGTGACAATCAGGTTATTCCTCAAAGTTACATCATTTCACTGGTATGAGATAAATACAATCATGGTTTCAAAACAACACCATAGAAAGGAACTAGAGACAGTTCCATATTTTGGGTAAGGGGGAGACAATTTGACATTGTAAAAATGAAAGTTAAAGTGTGGTTCTTTTTTTTAATTAACAAAATACACTTTTGATACAGTATGTACATATGGTACAGTATAGGCCTACAGTACAATAACAGATTTGCTACCATATTGGAAACACTTAAAAGCGATCTGAAACCCCGTTGAGTTATACACACACACACACACACACACACACAAAACCAGCCTGACGGATGTCAGTGTAGGTGTGAATGTCTCCCAAGCTGCCTCCCCATTTCTCCCTCTCTTTCTGTTCACCACACCTCGGCTGCACTCCCCCTCTCCCCACTGGAGGAAGTCCTCTGTGTACAGATAATAAAAGACTGCTGCTGGGTGCAGCCAGCCCTCGTTACTGGCACGCGGAGGGCAGGAGACTGCTGCTGGGTGCAGCCAGCCCTCATTACTGGCACGCGGAGGGCAGGAGACTGCTGCTGGGTGCAGCCAGCCCTCGTTACTGGCACGCGGAGGGCAGGAGACTGCTGCTGGGTGCAGCCAGCCCTCGTTACTGGCACGCGGAGGGCAGGAGACTGCTGCTGGGTGCAGCCAGCCCTCGTTACTGGCACGCGGAGGGCAGGAGACTGCTGCTGGGTGCAGCCAGCCCTCGTTACTGGCACGCGGAGGGCAGGAGACTGCTGCTGGGTGCAGCCAGCCCTCGTTACTGGCACGCGGAGGGCAGGAGACTGCTGCTGGGTGCAGCCAGCCCTCGTTACTGGCACGCGGAGGGCAGGAGACTGCTGCTGGGTGCAGCCAGCCCTCGTTACTGGCACGCGGAGGGCAGGAGACTGCTGCTGGGTGCAGCTAGCCCTCGTTACTGGCACGCGGAGGGCAGGAGACTGCTGCTGGGTGCCGCCAGCCCTCGTTACTGGCACGCGGAGGGCAGGAGACTGCTGCTGGGTGCAGCCAGCCCTCGTTACTGGCACGCGGAGGGCAGGAGACTGCTGCTGGGTGCAGCCAGCCCTCGTTACTGGCACGCGGAGGGCAGGAGACTGCTGCTGGGTGCAGCCAGCCCTCGTTACTGGCACGCGGAGGGCAGGAGACTGCTGCTGGGTGCAGCCAGCCCTCGTTACTGGCACGCGGAGGGCAGGAGACTGCTGCTGGGTGCCGCCAGCCCTCGTTACTGGCACGCGGAGGGCAGGAGACTGCTGCTGGGTGCCGCCAGCCCTCGTTACTGGCACGCGGAGGGCAGGAGACTGCTGCTGGGTGCCGCCAGCCCTCGTTACTGGCACGCGGAGGGCAGGAGACTGCTGCATCAGCTTGGGCCTGACCTGCCCTTCCTCCATATCAAATGTGGTGCTTAAAGTAACCAGAGAGTGGCCTTTTACTTTTCTTTAGATGAGCTCAGGCAACTAAATTTCACTGTGGTTTACTTCCACCACTGTCTGCACGGCTGGAGCACCATGATGTCATCGGGCCTGGGCTGTAGTAAGGACATGTGCAGGCAGGCAGAGCACAAAAAAAAGGTTAGCCCTATTTAGGGGTAATTTATAACAGATCTAAATTAAGCTGACTGCCAAGAGTTCACAGAGCTGTTTTCCCTCCAATTAAAGACTGTAAACTCCCAAAAGTTTGGATTTTGCAGGTGCCGCAAATTGGGGTCAAGGAGTATCAAATCTGGCCACTCTCTCTCTTTCGATGAAAGATAACCCGTTTCAACTGCCTGTGGGGGCTTTGGTTCCTCGCATGTTTTTTAGTAACCCCTCCCGCCCTAAGGAGAGAGAAAGAAAATAGCACAGGAATGTTTTTCACGCTACATCTGCCAAAGTCTTCAAAGTGGAAGAAGGGCTCCATTGTCAGCGAGGGAAAGCAGACAGACGAAACAAGATTGAAGACCTGTGAAAGAGAACGCCTTGGCCTGGCCTACTGTACGCTGACCTGAGCCTCAGAGCTCTGTGTGCCTCACTGTCTGTCTGTCTGTTGACTATTGTGTCACCAAGCCTCTGGGAAAGACCAGATCAACCTGTGTGTGTGTGTGCGTGTGCACATGCGTGCGTCCCATCCCTCTATGAGAGCTTTGTTTATGAGGGAGTCTATTCCTGGTCCAGGGACACATGATAGATGAGGTCCATTTTGGGGCAGAATCTGTGATCAAATGTGCCCGTCGAAGTTAACAAAACTTAGTCGCTGGTATAGTAGCTAAAGACTTATTTTATTGAGGTGAGTGGGTGCTATAATAAAGGTCTCTGCAGGACCCTGTATTGTTCATACATATTGTACCAATAGGGCTAGCTGAGTGTGGTGTATGTCATCGCAGACCTATGATAAAAAATTAACTCAGAGAGGAAGAAATGTGAAGCTCACCAAAAACCATTCAAAACCAAAAGTGGCTCATAGTTCCAATCCTAGAGATTCCAAAAGGAAAACCTCATCTCTTAGCGGTGGTCTTGATGAAGTAAAAAACAGGGCCACAAACATCAAATGCGAGGAAAATATTAATGTGCCCTCATAATGTCAGTAATTTGTTTGGCTGCTACTGTTTGGAGTGACTCAATGGTTGAATAGCAAAGGCTCTTAAAAATCTGGATTTCAACCCTCTTTTTGCATTCTCTCTGTCTTTTCTGCATCTTTAGCTCATATTTCTCTTCCTGTCATGTACGTTCATCCCTCATCGTTGCTGGCTACCTCAGAGAGAGGACGAAGCCACTAAAAACACCCCAATAACTACAAATCACCACATTGTTCAACATCATTACACAGATGGTACAAATCTTGCCTGTTCAGTGTAGACCACTTTGTAGTGTAGACGTGAATTCCAAAACTAGTTCATTATGACACTGTAATAACACACCAGTGTTCCATAGTTAGTCTGAATGGTAGCCAGCAATGGAATACCCACATGGGCAGCCTCGTCCAAAGCTGCTGACAATCACAGAAAACCCAGAGAGCCCATTGGGGAAACCAATCCCCAGAGCTACTAGTTTCCCAAATTAACTTTGTGGAAGCGAGATCTCAAGGAGCCTCAGAACACAGGCAGGAGAGAATGGGGCTCAAATTTTTTCCACTTATCCTGGAATGTGACCTTCCCCAAGCCCAGTTTCTCTACACCGACCGCATATTTGCTGTTTGTTTTGATCACGCTCCCTTAGGGTGAAAAAAACAGAAAAGGAGGAAGAGAAGGCAAGAAAGAGCGATGGAAACACTTGCCGTCTGCCAGAACTGCAGCAATTTATTTTAAAACTATTCAGAGTGATGCAATGGGAGTGTTATTGGGTTTCACCGACAGGAAAACCACAGGTACACACACACAGCTCAGTGTTGTGGGTGAGACACACAGTAACAGACATCCAAGGCCTCTCCAAAGAGTCTGTGCTTTTCAGACTGCTTCAGTGCCCGTCTAGTCTTCCACAGAAACGGAGGAGAACCGTAATGACAGAACTACAGAGACACACAGGGGCATTTATCTTACATAGGAACCCACATACAACACAAAACATACACATAATAATGGGCCATGACAACACATTTACAATGGAGGCTCTTGGTGGGGCCACCATGCAGGCAGGGCTAGGTTCAAAGCTCCGTGGTAGTGGGGCCCCTGCTCAGAGTATGTGTGAGTGTAACGATGGGGACTCTGGGCAGGGCTCAAAGTGGTGTGGCAGTGGTGAGTCAGAGGAACAGAGCAGAAAGTCATTAAAAGGTCATCAAGTCTTAAGTCTGACGTCATCTCAGAGTTTCAAACAGAGGTTTTCCCTTTGGAATTTGTCTCGTGCCATTTTCAGTTTTGATGTAGGTCGAGGAGGTGCCTCCCGCCGAACCCAGTCTCAGCCTTGAGGCCCTGCTTGGTCTGATGTTCTTACAGAGTTTCACCTGTACTGGCAACCGACCAGCAAATTATTATAATTTTTTTTTTTTACCGCTTTTTCTCTCCAATTTCATGGTATCCAATTGGTAGTTACAGTCTTGTCCCATCGCAGCAACTCCCTATGGACTCGGGAGAGGCGAAGGTCGAGAGCCAAGCCTCACTGCTTCTTGACACACTCCTCGGCTTAACCCGGAAGCCAACCGCACCAATGTGTTGGGGGGAACACCATCCAGCTGGCGACCGAGTCAGCTTGCAGGCCCCCTGCCCACCACAAGGAGTCGCTAGAGCGCAATGGGATAAGGAAATCCTGGCCGGTCAAAGCCTCCCCTAACCTGGATGACGCTGGGCTAAATGTGCACCGTCTACAGTGCCTTAGACCGCTGCGCCACTCAGGAGGCCCTACCCGTCAGCTAATAACATGCTCTGACTGAGCCCACATGGCCTTGTGAAACCCTCTGATTTTCTTATGCCATGTATGGGACCAATCCCTTTGCGTTGATATTTATTTTTATGCGTGTCCATTTCCTCTGTCCCGGTACGACTTGGGAGACCTGGGAAAAACAGGACTTCAAAACGGGGGCAGCTGCAATCAATATGATGGTTTCCCAGGCTACTGCCAGTGTTAATTGATAAATGTGGTAAAACGAACCTAGGCCAACATTTTCCTGCTTTGCTTTTTTTTTTTAAAGTGGAAATTCAAGAGTGGAAACAGATTAAATGGTGGGGGAGAGACTGAAATACACTTTGAGGCATTGGAGTTGTTCACCAATCTCATGCATGTGTGCAATATCAAGCCCTTCCATACTTACTCGAACTGCTCCTTAAATGGATCTTCTAATTTTTTGTTCCCCGTCAGCAACAAGAAGCTTCGGGGGAAACTAATGTCACTGCCCTCTGAATGGGCTTTCGTGGCAACGGCTAAAGTTTTCCATCTCTTTAGCTCTAGCATGCTTTCCAGGACAAAGGGAATGAAGAAACTTCATCTAAACTAACACTAGAAAAACAACCTTATATTTGTCCTGTCAAACAGTTTTGTGGTTTAAAGTAGTTGGCTTTTATTTATTTCTATTTGGACCCTATTTGAGAGTTGATTTCAAGACCACCCGAGTCATTCTACATGTATATATGGTGTTCAGTGAAGAAACAAACTGCCATCTGTCAGAGCTGCTGTAGACAAGTGGTTTGAAGTGAACCAACTGCATTGTATTCCCCAAACCCATTAAAAGCCCACTCCCCATTGTGAACATGCCAAGTGTGTTAAAAGCCTTACGGATCAATCAACTCTTTGAATATTAGCATAATATTGGCCAATGACTAGTATGAGTGTTAGTGATTTCAATACAAATCCTGGCACAATATTGGCCAAATCAATCCACGAGAGCAAACCTAACCCACAAACCAGGAAGAGAGGATATTCAAAAAAACAACTGATTAGGTGGAAGAGGAAATGTAGGGTTAACGGCTAGAAATGCTAGACGGTTTATAAAATGACCTGGCATTTGATTCATGGCCATACATTGTGATAAACAACATAACACTTCAACAGCTGAGATGACTCCAACAGCTGAGGTACAAATATCTAGAGCCCAGGCTAGAACATACAGCCATTATCTAGAACATGCGTATCACTCAGCTGTACTGTCTACTTCTGTTCCCCCACGGTCACGGTTGTCATTGTTCGTATTGTAATCTAGAACATCGCATACAGCATTGCTTTGAAGACAATGTCAACTCTTCTCAAATCACATTTCATTCACAATGCTTTCAGAGTCCAACCATAGCTAAAACATTGACCGTTTCTGAGCCAGAAACCTTCTGTGACCATGTAGAGTGAAGCCATGAATGTTTAACCAGCTCAGACAGCAGTGCAGTACACTGTATCCACTGGACTGGGCTGAGACCCAAATGGCACCCTATTGCCTATATAGTGCAATACTTTTGACCAGAGCCCATTTGTCAAATGTAGTGCTTAAGAGACCTATGGGCCCTGGCCAAAAGTAGTGCACTACATAGGGAATAGGGTGTAATTTCAGGCAAAGGCTCTGATAGAGCGCTGTGTGAGAGTGTGTGATAGAAACACAGGTGTGCAGTGTAGCACAGCACGGCCCTGACAGAGACTGATCTATAATCCACCACTTTGTGATGGCTCTCGTCTGGGGCCGAGATGAGCAGGAAAACCCACATCCCTGGTTGCATTTATTTCAGAGGTTTTGAGTTCACCCTCCCTGACCCGGCGATGCAAAAGAGAATGAAGAGCGAGACTCAAACAAAACACACTTCAGACGCCTCAGGGAACACCAGTTTTAATTATAAAGAAATACTTGTAGCAGACAAAGTTGTTGTGAAAAGCAGTCAGAAGGTTTTACAATTCAAACGAGGTTAAAAAAAAGTATCATATATCGTAACACTAGTCTGATGTCATTGACAGTAGTCCTCCGGAACCTCAACAGGACATTCACTGCGAACACTCAGAGAGATTTACACATATACTTATAGGACAGGGTCCTTCTGGGGGCCCACAACAGCTTTGTTCTCCATAGTTGTTTCTATTGGCAAGTTCCTTCTCTGGATATACAGTATATTTTGTCACATGGGATGTCTGAAGTGTCCAAGCATTAGTGGTTCCACTCTTATGCGCTGCTATGAGGCAGCTGTACAGAACAGCTACAGAGACGGAAATGGGCTTTCCTGCCCAGTCCAGATGACATGATTTTACAGTCTCAGTTTCACTGAGAGAGAGAGAGAGAGAGATTATGGCTGTGTGGTTGGTGTTCTCTTAGCTTGGACAAATACTAACATGGCTACTAAACATGTGGATAATATGCATGAAATCAGGCACTTGATTGATTCTTCCCTCAGGGATAGCTATCAGAGGACAGGGGAGGAGTCTGGGAAGCTTCTTAAATACACACATCTCAAAATCAGCCTCTGTTGGTCATTTGTTTTCAGGTGAGGCTGCAGGTTAAAACAAGCTGTGGTCAGGTACTTCAATGTGGTCTGGCTCAAGTCACACCATGTTCCCTACATAGTGCTCCACCCACATAGGGGCCCTGTTCAAAAGTAGTGCACCGTCTCGGGAATAGGGTGCCATTTGAGATGTAACCGGAGGTATCCCTATTTCCTATATAGTGCACAGCTTTTGTCACTATATAGGGAATATGGAGTAATTTGACGTAACCAAGGTAACAGTAGAGATGGTTTAGGTGAAGAGGCGGATGGTGGCGTCAGCCCCTGAGGAGAACACCCAGGGCTGGGTGGGGTGGAAGGTCACGTCTAGGACCCCCAGGTCGTGTGTGATCTGGTGACCCTTGAGTACCTTGACTGGAACAATGAGAGGGTTCTGGAGCAGGTCACTGTGAGAGAAAGAGAGGGGTATGGGGAAGAGGGAGAGATAACGAAAGAAAGATGGATGGATAGAGAGATGAGTTATGACATCAGAACACTGCAGAAGATGGAACACAGCTGTTGTGGGTTATACTGTCTAAATAAAAAGGTAGAATACAGGAAACAGTCTGTACAATAGGCATCCACATTTCGGCGAGTTGGAAACGGGCCAAAAAACCCATTCCATCTTTGGTTGTAATTTAAAGAGAACTAATTAGAGGGAGACTGGTGAAGGGGTTGGATGGAGAGATGTGTTGCCCTTACGCTTCATTACCCTTACTAAAATAGATGTTTATGACCTAACTGGCTCTATGGTTGTGGATATGTGATGGAGGACAGCCAAAAATGGGTTCAGAGACATTGAGAGAGAGAGCGAGACTTGAGAGACAGACAGAAGAGAGAAGTGAGGAAGATTAAAGAGAGAGAGAAGAGGTAATATTGTATTGTACAGTAGGTGTGACGACTCACTTGTAGACCATGCCGTGACAGATGATCACACTGCCATCATCAGCACCAGAGGCGAATAGGGGGTAGTGTTTGTGATAGGCCACGCCCCTCAAAGCCTTCTTGTGGTGCCTGGGACAAAACAGACAAAAAAAACAACTTTAGAACCACTAAAACACAGATCTTACGAATAACCATCATTTAACAAAAACCCATGGTCAGAAAATATGATTCATTGTCAATAATTCCAAATGAATAAGTGAATGGATGGTGTTCACTCACCGCAGCATCTTGTAGGGTTTGGTGGAGAGGTCCAGATCAAACCAGGCCAGTCGGCAGTCATAGCTGCCACAGATCAGGTTATCACCTGACCAGGAAGATTAAGGAGGGAAATGTAGAGATGGGTCAGAACAACTCAATATCCTGGATTCTCTAAGTAGCCGTAGATCAAAACGTATTTAAACAATTTGATCCAATATGACGGTGGTCCAGATATTCCACTCATCTCAGACTTCTCTATCGATCATATTAACACTTTGAATTCTTGAGAATGAACTTCAAATCAAACTTTATTGAAAGTGCATTTCACCTTCACTCCACACCCTTTACAGTACAACATAATTCTTCTCTGAGGGTGACCTGTGACCTCTGGCGCGGCACTAACCTCCAGGGTGAATGGCCATGCTGGAGATCCACTTGCAGTTGGTCATCAGCTTCTTGGTCAGCTCTTGCTTGATGAGGTTGTAGACGCGCACGTAGCGCTGCGTGGCCACGAAGAAGTAGGGCCGCAGCGGGTGGAAGGAGACGCACTGCACCAGGCCCTTGTTCTTGCGGAAGGGGTTCTGCGTCCGCCGCTTGCTCACCTGGTGGATGAGCACCTGCAGGTTGCTGCTGTTGTCAGGCATGACGCTGGCCAGGTAGTCACCCTTACCATGCCAAACTACCTGCTTCACTGCCTGGAGGAGAGAGGAAAAAGGAGAGAGCGAGAGGGAGGGAGGAGCGAGCGAGAGGGAGAAGGAGAGAGAGGAGAGGGAGAAGGAGAGAGAGAAAAGGAAGGAAGGAAGCAGGGAGGGGAGGGAGAAAAGGAAGGAAGCAGGGAGGGGGGAGAAAAGGAAGGAAGCAGGGAGGAGAAAAGGAAGGAAGCAGGGAGGAGAAAAGGAAGGAAGCAGGGAGTGGGAGAGAGGGATAAAAAGAGAAAGCAGGAGGAGATATTACTACTTACTATACACTATTATAGTTACACATTATAATACATGTTTTATAGTGCATCTAGGACTACAGCTAAGGTACATTAATCCAATGATAACCTCTCCAGACACTTGAAAATCTCCCTGCAGTTATTTTAGCTTCTATTAGTATTGTAGGCTTTCCAAATGCCATAAGCATTCTGTGACAATAAATTATTTGTTTTAATTGAGGAAAAAAAATAGAGAACTCTTATATTTCTTTCCATTTACTTGAGGAAAAAGGTTAACCACAATCTACTACATTTTTGCCAATCCTGAAAGGCATCCAAGCTACAGCTCACATGTTAGAACGTTTGTGTCTTTACCCCAGTAAACCTATGTCTGATCGTCATCACAGGGGTTCCCAGTATCTCCATTGGAATATGTTTCTATCTGGTATTCGGAGGTCCCTGTGACTTAAACCTTGGTCAGGTTCCTAGGGAGGTACTAGATAAACCTTGGTCAGGTTCCTAGGGAGGTACTAAGGATAAACCTTGGTCAGGTTCCTAGGGAGGTGCTAAGGATAAACCTTGGGCAGGTTCCTAGGGAGGTACTAAGGATAAACCTTGGTCAGGTTCCTAGGGAGGTACTAAGGATGAAGCTTGGTCAGGTTCCTAGGGAGGTACTAAGGATAAACCTTGGTCAGGTTCCTAGGGAGGTACTAGATAAACTTTGGGCAGGTTCCTAGGGAGGTACTAGATAAACTTTGGGCAGGTTCCTAGGGAGGTACTAGATAAACATTGGGCACCTCCCTAGGAACCTGCCCAAGGTTTAAGGATAGACTTTACCTTGAGGAAGGTTAGGAAAGGGTACTAACTTTAAAGTGATAAGGGTTGGGTGGGAGTGAATGAGTAAATGAGTTGGGTTAGGTAGGGACTTAACATGGATTGGGAGTGTTTCAGGGCCTTACTTTGGGGTGGGTGAGGCAGGGCTTTCCTTCAGACAATGAGGACAGATTTTTTACTTGTCCCCAAAAGCTCAAGTAACACCATGTTAACATCATTGTATGATGCAATGAACCCCTTAAAATGCATTACTATATTTTATAACATAAAGAATAAGACAAAATGTAGGCTAAACTCTGCCTTTAGGATCTTTGCATATTCAAGCCTGCCTCAAAATACAACACTGCCCCTTTAATAAGGCTCTCCTGGAGGATGGTTGGGCAGCCTATAAAATATTGAAACATTTACAACCAAAATTATTTTAATATCTTTATAACATAATTCCCTCCTGGGCTCAGAATTAATGGTGTCCAGTCGTCCTTTTTTGGGGTCTACGGGAAAAAAACTGCCTCAGATCCAAAATTCATACAACCACTGCACATAGGAAATGTGGGGTGGGGTGGGGTGAGGGTTAGTCTGTGAGGGTAGGTTCAGGACTCTTACCTTGGGGTGGGGTGAGGGTTAGTCTGTGAGGGTAGGTTCAGGACTCTTACCTTGGGGTGGGTGAGGGTGAGGCGGTGGCCATTGTCGTGCTCCGGGCCCTCAGACAGAGCCCACGTAACAGCCTGCTCCTTGTCCTCCTCTGGGGGCTCATAGGAGGTAATCAGCTGGTCTGTGGAGCTCACCACCAGCCTGTCTCCCAGACCTGGGTTCAACAGAAGCACTGTACTCTCACTGAGGGAGAGAGGGGGGAGGGAGTGATAGGGAGAAAGAGACCAAGGGAGAAAGAGACCAAGAGAGAAAGAGTCAGAGTGACAGTGGACTATAGGACCCTACAGGGTTATCTAGAAGTTAGGTTGCTAAAGTCACATCAGTAAAGAGGAAAAGTTCTCTCAATGTTTGTTGACAGGGGCATCAGTAGTACCACATACTAACAATTATAAACTGGTTGCAGTGGTTATTGGTTAACCTCTGAAACTACACTATGAAATCATTCGGTCTGTGAACACATACAAAGTATACTGTATGTTCAGTGATGAAGACACAGAGGAGAACTCAGGACATAGGAAAGAGTGGAGCAACCATTAGGAGGAAAGAGACTGTTGGAGGAGGAGACTTACAAGCACACAGCCACCAGGCAGACGGCCGGGTTGGGGTTCCACGCCACGCTCTTCACAGCGCCGCCCACTTCCAGCGTCTTCATGCATCGCCCCGTGTTGACCTCCCAGAGGCGCACCGTACAGTCGTCTGAGCCTGGAGGGAGAGAGAGGGGTCAAAGGTCAGACCACCAGAGACAACAGGGGGCCCATAACAGCAGTGTGTGTGACTGTGTGTGCCCTGGCAGAAAGTGTGGTCTCTGGACACCAGGCCTCGTTGAGTTACCACAGCGTGAAAGTGTTAAAGTAGCCTATAAATAAACCGGGAGAGCTCAGAGGCTAGCAGGCGGACTAACCTATATGAGAGGGGATCACAAACTAATGGCACAGGGGTAGAGGGGGATTGGACCTGGTTTGTGTCACAGCTTAGACAGGGGTTAGTTTATGGGAGACTGCACACGCGTTCTAACTGGTATCCTGTTCCATACGTAGGGTACTACTTCAGACCCTATGGGCCCTGGTCAACAATAGTTCCCTATATAGAGAATAGGGTGCCATTTGGGAAGCAGCCTGTGTTGATTAATAATAATAATAATGTGATACACAGTAATAGTAGGAGAAGTTCAGACATTACGTCAGGGTAATGTAGCTCATCTTTATATAGCAAAAATAGAACGTACGCCTCTTAAATACATTATCAATTAACTGTGTGTGTGTGTGTGTGTGTGTGTGTGTCTGTCTGTTTATAAGCAGCCATACAGAGGGACGGTACAGATTTCCTGGGCTGCCCGCTGCTCATCAGAGTGAAAACAGACGCTCTTCCTGAACGCAGCTCTCGCTCACTCGCTCTGCCTCTCCTCTCCAACTGCCTGTGAAACCACCGCCGCTGCCTGACACATCATTGGCCGATCTGGACCCACTAAGGCTGCGCTCCAATTCCCTACATCGTACATGTGTATGGGCTGCTCTGGTAAAAAGTAGTGCACTATGTAGGGAATAGGATGCCATTTGGGACTAATGCCTTCTGGGAGTGTATGCAGTATCACTGGAGAGCACTGCCAAAAGATAATTTGCATTCAGGTTGACATGTTTTTCTTTGTCATAATGTGTCTACTAGCCATGGAGCAGTCATATTCAAATAGATCTTTCTAGAATCTTTGGCAACCTCCTGTACTGGTCTGCTTTTGCTGTTTGGTTTGCCACCACACCTCTGTTAGGAGCCAACGGAGCACTGACAGTTCTAATATACCTTTTCTTTGGACAATACTTTGGCATGAATGAACCCCTGCTTATGTTTGTCTCCCTTTTCCTGTTAGGGGGTTTGTTGAGAAAGAGTGAAAAAAGAGAGGTCCCAATCAATACCACATCTCTCCTTACTGCTGGCACACAATAAGGAAAACTGTGAACCCGCAGGCACTACGCAAACCAACCACCTTCGAAAACACCACAGACGCTATGCTACTCCAACATATGAGCAGGAGGCAGTAGAAGTCACATAAAAGGTCTTATTTTTACTTTTATACCTGCATGCTCCATAAACAGGGGGGGGGGGGGGGGGGGAAGAGGCTCCAGACCGGAGGGTGGAGTGTAATAACTCGAAAAACCATAATCACTTTTTAAGTACTGAGCCCTGCGGCAGCGACAGATATAGAACTGGAGGGACAGGCCCGACCCGGCGGTGAGGTTGTGTCCAGCTTGCGGTTTAGAGAGAGAGAGAGTATGAGCGCGAGACCAGTCGTCTGGCAGCGCATAGCTGTGGTTCAGCCGGTGGATTGGCCGAAGGGTCGAGGGAGTCGCATGTGGACACATTGGAAACTCAACACTTGTGTTTGAGGAGAGGGAGAGGTCTAAGGCTGTAAAACTGGGTTAAGAAGGCTCCTCTTCTTTTCTATTGAGGGGACTTCCTTCAATTATAGATCAATGTCAATGGTTTACTTTGAAAAACATAACTGGGGCAGATCCAAGAGTTTGGAGTGAGCTTATACTCACCTACTTGAGAATACGACAAGGATATATTTTTTTTTTTTGGGGGGGGGGGGGGGGGGGGGCTATGGACATCAATCTGACATAAATACAAGGCTGTGTCACTGAGCAGGTTAAGAACATTTAGCAAAATTAGATAATAAAACTAAAACATACGCGTGGTTTGTAACATCAGAGCACAGTTCAAGGCACAGTGGACGAGTGCAAACCACAATGTAAGTCAACAGACAGGAGACGATCAACTGACTCCAGGCGGTGGGAATGACGGACGGAGGACTTTCTAGGGCACCTTGGCTTGAAAGCCATGTAGCAACAGCATTATTCTTCTACCGAGAATCAATATAGCGGATTTTTGACAGGGTCGTTAGCATTGGGGCGTCAGATTTTTTCGTTGTTGCCCAAACCTAACTCAAATTCTTGATATCAGATTAAAACGAGGCTACAGTGTGACAATTAGGCTCATTTGGACTGAATGCATTTGTAGGGGCAAAAATGTATTCAATTCACAATGCATCACTCTCACAACACGATGTGCTGACAACGCTAACATCTTCACAGACGAATCTTAAGCGCAACAGTAGTAGCTAGGTAGTAATACGTTAGAAGGCTAGTAGTTATATATAACGTTATATGGCTATAGTAGGTTTAAATCAAAGCACAAACAAATAAGCTAGTGAACGTCATTGGCTGACATTATAGCCAGTTAGGAACACCAAAGGTTTGGAAAACTGACATGCTGCTAATTTATAATACATTCACACACCAGAACAGACGTGTCGCTGTTTGAAGATCCATTGATTCAGTACGATCCCTCTGTCAATGACATTTTCTTGTTGTCACTATATTTCAAATTAGCAGACTTACCAACACAGCGTCAAGTTACTTTTCAATGTGTTCCATGAAAACCTGTAACTTAGTCACTTTCCACAAGTAAAAATTAGCAGGTTGCACAAGAAGCATCCAGGTAAAACATAAATGATAATTCCTTGACCTGTAGCCCCCCCCCCCCCCCAAAAAAAACGGCATGCTTGCTAACTTGGTTAGATATGTGATAAAATGAAACAGTTTCCAACAAATCAACTGGTTGCCGTTTTTTTTTTTTTTTTTAACCAAGCAAGAGAAATAAACGTTCAATCAGTACGGAGTGAATGAACAAACACTTTGTCATCACCGGACTGTCCATTTAAATAGTGTTAAAAGTAGACGTAGCCATAACATGGTTTGTAACGGTGAGCATCACCACCGTGGGTTCGTTAACCTGGCTATTTTGACCCCCGTTCCCGATACACACACAGGCGGGCACATGCAAAAAAAAAAAAAAAAATGTAATGCACGGTCTCCGCTTATTTTAATTTACTATGTGTCTCTTAAAAGTGTGATGTGTACTAGTACGCACGTCTTGCTACTACGGAGGACAGAACAGTGGACACCAGCTCTCAAACTCTCAAGACGTTGTCCTCATCCGTCAGATACACACCATCCCTACGGTACAAATGCACGAGATAAATTGCACAGGTTGTAAACAATCCTTTTCAGGCGCCACTTTCTGTCATTTGAGAAGCTAAGAAACGTGTCAAGTTGGCCCAAGTGGAGCTGACAAACGACCTATGCTTATTAATAAGCACACAGTACGTTGCACACTATCAGTATGTATGGTCTGTTCCAAATCTGTGAGTACTCCCATCTGTTTTCATATTTGTACTGCCATTTGGGAATTTGTGCTCTTTTAGTGGAGTTGGACAGCTGTGGAAAGGGGGAGACTTAGTCAGTTGTACAACTGAATGCATTCAACTGAAATGTGTCTTCTGCATTTAACCCAACTCCTCTGAATCAGAGAGGTGCGGGGGGCTGCCTTAATCAACATCCACGCCATCGACGCCCAGGGAACACTGGGTTATCTGCCTTGCTCAGGGACATAACATATTTGTACTGTTACTGACCCTATGCTCCTACCCACCAGGCTACCTGCCACTGTGTACAGCATTACTAAGCACGTTTGTAGATAAAGGATTTACAACACCTATCCATTGTCAATTTTGTAAATATGTATTGTTTTGTACTTGTCTAATGACTTTATTAGTGTGTCAGGAGTTACCAAAATTGCTATTGATGAGCCACAGGTTTTTGCAGGATTTTTTTGTTCAAGCCCAGTGCTACCACACCTGATTCTACTACTCGGCTGTTCACGGAGACCTCGGCTGTTCACGGAGACCTCGGCTGTTCACGGAGACCTCGGCTGTTCACGGAGACCTCGGCTGTTCACGGAGACCTCGGCTGTTCACGGAGACCATCCCTGAATTGTACAGTGCCGTCGGAAAGTATTCAGACCCTTTGACTTTTTCCACATTGTGACATTACAGCTTTATTCTAAAATATAGTACATTGTTTTTTACCCCTCAAATCTTCATAATACCCCATAAAAACAAATTTTAAAAAATGTAGCACTGAAATCTTACACTTACATTAGTATTCAGACCCTTTACTCAGTACCTTGGCAGCGATTACAACCTTAAGTCTTCTTGGGTATGACTTTACGAGCTTGTAAAGCTGTATTTGGGGAGTTTCTCCCATTCTTCTCTGCAGATCCTCTCAAACTCTCAGGTTGGATGGAGAGCATCTCTGCACAGCTAGTTTCAGGTCTCTCCAGAGATGTCCGATCGGGTTTAAGTCCGGGCTCTGGCTGAGCCACTCAAGGACATTCAGAGACTTGTCCCGCGGCCATTCCTGCGTTGTTGTGTTGGCTGTGTGCTTAGGGTCGTTGTTCAGTTGGAAGGTGAACCTTTGCCCCAGTCTGAGGTCCTGAGAAATCTGGAGCGGGTTTTCATCAAGGATGTCGCTATACTTTGCTCCGTTCATCTTTCCCTTGATCCCGACTAGTCTCCCAGTCCCTGCTGCAGAAAAACATTACCACAGCATGATGCTGCCACCTCCATGTTTCACCGTAGGGATGGTGCCAGGTTTCCTCCAGATGGAGACCACTGTGTGCTTGGGGACCTTCAATGCTGCAGAAATGTGCTTGGTACCTTTCCCCAGATCTGTGCCTTGACACAATCCTGTCACGGAGCTCTACGGACAATTCCTTCGACCTCATGTCTTGGTTTTTGCTATGACATGCACTGTCAACTGAGGGATCTTTATATAGACAGGTGTGTGCCTTTCCAAATCATGTCCAATCAATTGAATTTACCACAGGTGGACTCCAATCAAGTTGTAGAAACATCAAGGATGATCAATGGAAATAGGATGCACCTGAGCACAATTTCAAGTCTCATAGCAAAGGGCCTGAATACTTATGTAAATAAGGTATTTTTCTTGTTTTTAATAAATTTGCTAAAATCTGTTTTCGCTTTGTCATTTACTGTTTGGCTTACATTTTTTTTGTTTTTTTTGTTTACCTTTAAAATCAGTAGTTAATGAAATAAATACATATAACTACATTATTTCTGTTGCCATTTGTTGTATAATCCAGTTTTTTTTCTGGATCAAAAAGGGCCTTAGGTGGTGGGCGGTGGCAGTGGGTGCAGCCTTTATCAGTTTTATAGTGCATTTCCTGAAATTCTACACGTTCTACCACGTAGCCGCAATTCTATGCATTTTCCCATGGCTAATGCGGTGTTCTTTTGCTGAAACGTAAAAATCAACACGGTTAAATTAATTGTTTTTTAAATGTAATTCCTCTGATTGTTTAGCTTTTATTTTGGTGAATCTTATAAAACAATATATAGGTCCATTTTCTTTTCTACATACTTTTGTTTTTTTTGTCTTAAGTTTACACTGAAAGTGTTTTTCCATAACAATGTCGGCTTAGGCGGGCAGCCCAATGGTTTATATGGCAGACAAATCCCTGGTATCATCACCTTCCAATGTAAAAACCATGGACATTAAAAACAGAAGTAGGCATTGGTCTGAAGCTGAAAAATAAAAGGACATTTTACATGAGCACCACCCATGTGCTACGAAAAGTTTTCAAAGACACAGCTTTGACCCACAGTAGCTATGTTGGTATATTGTACTTCCAACCATGTGTAGGCAGGTTCCTTTGGGTGGTGGACCATTCTTGATAGACATGAAAAACCCAGTAGCGTTGCAGTTCTTGACACAAACCGGTTCGCCTGGCACCTACTACCATACCCCATTCAAAGGCACTTAAATACATTTGTCTTGCCCATTCACCCTTCATGTCTCAAGGCATAAAAATATTTTATTAACCTCTCTCCTCCCCTTCATCTACACTGATTTGAGTGGATTTATCAAGTGACATAAGGGATCATAGCATTCACATGGTCAGTCTGTCATAGAAAGCGCAAGTGTTCTTAATGTTTTGTACATCTCTGACAAGGACCCTCACAGAAACAGTCAACTAACTCACAAAAACATGACAATCAGTTTGTTATGGTACCATCTTGGTAGTGGTGCCGCTGGTGGGTGTCATTTCCCTCTGGTTCTCAGGGCTGTGTTCTTCCTGTTGTGACCTCACAGAGGCCTCTGTCCCTGGGCTGCCCGCCTGGCACGGACCACTCACATGTCCACAACCAGCCCAGATAATTTGCAGTTATGTTCCAAAGCAACACTTGTGTGTTCTTTTACAAGAATGACTAGCTATATTCAGCTGGGTTTGATGTTGTGGATAGGAGAAAGAGAGAGAAGGGGATTAACTAGGGGAGTTAACCTAACCTTTGTGTCTATGATGGCACATGTCCTTCAAAACAAAATGTGAGGGGCCAGCTCTGGCCCAACCAGATGTGGTTAGTGAAAGGCAGGCTACATTTCTATGAGACAAACCTGTTCCATACATAGGATTCCGTAGTTCCATAAAAAGCCAGTGACATTCTAATCCCAACCCGACCAGCGTGTGGAGGAAGGCATTCCGTCCTTCCCGGTCATAACCACCAGGGAAGGGTTGAAGGTTGAGTGTTCAGCCCTATCCAGAGTTCAGAGGGAACACCACCCGCAGGGCTGGAGCTGGAGGAGCTGCCACCACACCAAGTTACCCATTGTGGCCACATCATTAGTATGGAATGTGGAGCTGGGAACACCAGAACCCCAGTTTGTTTACTGCTGGGAGTGTGGGTGTGAATATACAGTACACAGAGTCAAGCCCGAGTCCAACCCAGGATGATCAGTACAATGTCCCACGTCTGTGTCTCATAACACTCTATTCCCTCCATCCGTGTTTTCCAACCCTGGTCCTCCAGTACCCCCAACACTGCACAGTTTCGTTGTACCCCTTGACAAACACACCTCATTCAACTCACTGAAGGCTTGATAATTAGTTGACAAGTTCAATCAAGTGTGCTTGTCCAGGGTTACAATAAAAATGTGTACTGTTGAGGGTACTCAAGGACCAGTGTTGGGAAACAGTGCCCTACACAGTGCACTACTTTTGACCAAAGCCCTGTGGTTGGTACCTATGGGCCCTGGTAAAATGTAGTACACTATATAGGGAAGAGGATTCCACTTGGGACTGAGACTATAACGGTTGTAAGAGGTTCGGAATGCCTCTAACAACAGTTAAAAAACAATTGGCATACTTATAA
This sequence comes from Oncorhynchus mykiss, assembly GCF_057628025.1. Lineage (NCBI taxonomy): Eukaryota > Metazoa > Chordata > Actinopteri > Salmoniformes > Salmonidae > Oncorhynchus > Oncorhynchus mykiss. Next base: position 69,575,745 of record NC_143039.1, on the reverse strand, counting down.
AGTGTATAAAAGTCACTCCAGTCCTGAAAGAAGAGAGGGCATGCTGGGTGTGGGGTAGGTCATCGTCATGTTTTACAGTTTTGGACGTCTCCAGAAGAATGTATGACACAACCGACAAATGATTTCACAGCATTACTTTGGTTTCCTGTTACAAGGGGGGGGGTTTTTGTTGATTTTTTTATATATATTTTTACATGGGGACATTGTCTGGCTGTGTTTTTACTGCTGTTGGCCTTGGTAGCTTCTTCGTAATAACATTTTCCAACTTTATCGTGGTTGAGTTAGTGAGTAGTGAGTACAGGCTTGGTGGGGTTGGCGTTAGCCCCCTGCGCTAGCTAGCACTACGCCAGACAGTCCCCTATTTGGAGACAGGGTGGGTCGAAGAAACAGCCATCATTAAAAATCACCACACACTGATATGGAATGAATTATCTGTCAACCCTCACACAATAGGAAAACAAATTGAAGAAGGGGAGAGCTGCAATTCCTGGGAGGTTGTCAACTGCCATTTTTACTGTGGGAAAGAGGGTTTTACGACTGGTTTAATATATTTTACAGCAATACAAAAGAGTGCCGCTGACTGTAGTGGTTTTGCATATGGGTCTTTATGAATCCTTTATTATGGACGGCTTAACAGATATTGCCACTAAATTGCTGCCAGGCAGCCTCGCTCACTCACTCTATCCTTCCTTCTTCACCTCCCTCTCCAGTCTTTCTCTGACTAGCCCACGTCACCCCTCTCCCACTCCTTCCTCGACTTGGAGGGCCTGGTACTAGTATGAACGGAAACATAATCAAAACAGGTGCTATTGCCACCATTTTGTAGTCGTCCCTGTAGGCGACTGACCCGTCAATTCAGTGCTGATATTAAACTACATACCATACAGTAAAACATCCCTACAGTATGACTATGGCTTGGGGAATAGAGATTTCCATGGCTGTCATAGAAGAGTAAGGCCAGGGAATAAAGTTCTTAAACAACATGTAGTGTTGGTCCCTTGTTTCATGAGCTGAAATAAAAGATCCCAGAAATGTTTCATATGCACAAAAAGTGTATTTCTCTCATTCTGTGCAAACATTTGTTTACCTCTCTGTTAGTGAGCATTTCTCCTTTGCCAAGATAATCCATCCACCTGACAGGTGTGGCATATCAAGAAGCTGATTCAACACCATGATCATTACACAGCTGCACCTTGTGATGGGGACAATAAAAGGCCACTCTAAAATGTGTTGTGTGACAAAACTGCACAATGCCACAGATGTCTCAAGTTGAAGGAGCGTGCAATTGGAATGCTGAGTGCAGGAATGTCCACCAGAGCTGTTGCCAGAGAATTGAATGTTAATTTCTCTACCATAAGCCGCCTCCGTCATTTTAGCGAATTCGGCAGTACGTCCAACCGGCCTCACAACCACAAACCACGTGTATGGCGTTGTATGGGTGAGCGGTTTTCTGATGTCAATGTTGTGAACAGAGTGCCCCATGGTGGCGGTGGGGTTATGTTATGGGCAGGCATAAGCTGACAAGGAACTCAATTGTATTTTATTGCTGACAATTTGAATGCACAGAGATACCGTGACGAGATCCTGAGGCCCATTGTCGTGCCATTTTCCGCGAAGGAGATGTGTTGCGCTGCAGGAGGGTATTGGTCACACCAGATACTGACTGGTTTTCTGATCCACACGCCTACCTTTTCTTTTTTAAAGGTATCTGTGACCAACAGATGCATATCTGTATTCCAAGTCATGTGAAGAAAAAAAATCTATCTATCTATATATATATATATATATATATATATATATATATATATATATATATATATATATATATATATATATATATATATATATATATATATATATATATATATATATATATATATATATATATATATATATATATATATATATATATATATATACACACACACACACACACACACATATATTTACATATGTGTATATACAGTGCCTTGCGAAAGTATTCGGCCCCCTTGAACTTTGCGACCTTTTGCCACATTTCAGGCTTCAAACATAAAGATATAAAACTGTATTTTTTTGTGAAGAATCAACAACAAGTAGGACACAATCATGAAGTGGAACGATATTTATTGGATATTTCAAACTTTTTTAACAAATCAAAAACTGAAAAATTGGGCGTGCAAAATTATTCAGCCCCTTTACTTTCAGTGCAGCAAACTCTCTCCAGAAGTTCAGTGAGGATCTCTGAATGATCCAATGTTGACCTAAATGACTAATGATGATAAATACAATCCACCTGTGTTTAATCAAGTCTCCGTATAAATGCACCTGCACTGTGATAGACTCAGAGGTCCGTTAAAAGCGCAGAGAGCATCATGAAGAACAAGGAACACACTAGGCAGGTCCGAGATACTGTTGTGAAGAAGTTTAAAGCCGGATTTGGAAACAAAAGATTTCCCAAGCTTTAAACATCCCAAGGAGCACTGTGCAAGCGATAATATTGAAATGGAAGGAGTATCAGACCACTGCAAATCTACCAAGACCTGGCCGTCCCTCTAAACTTTCAGCTCATACAAGGAGAAGACTGATCAGAGATGCAGCCAAGAGGCCCATGATCACTCTGGATGAACTGCAGAGATCTACAGCTGAGGTGGGAGACTCTGTCCATAGGACAACAAATCAGTCGTATATTGCACAAATCTGGCCTTTATGGAAGAGTGGCAAGAAGAAAGCAATTTCTTAAAGATATCCATAAAAAGTGTAGTTTACAGTTTGCCACAAGCCACCTGGGAGACACACCAAACATGTGGAAGAAGGTGCTCTGGTCAGATGAAACCAAAATTGAACTTTTTGGCAACAATGCAAAACGTTATGTTTGGCGTAAAAGCAACACAGCTGAACACACCATCCCCACTGTCAAACATGGTGGTGGCAGCATCATGGTTTGGGCCTGCTTTTCTTCAGCAGGGACAGGGAAGATGGTTAAAATTGATGGGAAGATGGATGGAGCCAAATACAGGACCATTCTGGAAGAAAACCTGATGGAGTCTGCAAAAGACCTGAGACTGGGATGGAGATTTGTCTTCCAACAAGACAATGATCCAAAACATAAAGCAAAATCTACAATGGAATGGTTCAAAAATAAACATATCCAGGTGTTAGAATGGCCAAGTCAAAGTCCAGACCTGAATCCAATCGAGAATCTGTGGAAATAACTGAAAACTGCTGTTCACAAATGCTCTCCATCCAACCTCACTGAGCTCGAGCTGTTTTGCAAGGAGGAATGGGAAAAAAATTCAGTCTCTCGATGTGCAAAACTGATAGAGACATACCCAAGCGACTTACAGCTGTAATCGCAGCAAAAGGTGGCGCTACAAAGTATTAACTTAAGGGGGCTGAATAATTTTGCACGCCCAATTTTTCAGTTTTATATCTTTATGTTTGAAGTCTGAAATGTGGCAAAAGGTCGCAAAGTTCAAGGGGGCCGAATACTTTCGCAAGGCACTGTATATATTTACACACACACACACACACACACACAATGAACTGTAACTCAGTAAAATGTTTGAAATTGTTGTGTTTATATATTTGTTCAGTGTATTTCATAAATGTATATTTTTCTCAATACGTCCTGAACTTTTCATACTGTACAGTTACTACAATAATTTACCTATTCAGACCAAGTTACACTGGCCTTTGTCCTGGTGCTGAGTAAAGAGTTCAAATCTCCAGTCAGCAATACCTCATGACTGTGGAAAGACAAAGCCACCTTCTTTTTATATGGCTGGGGCCTTTACTTCATATCTGACAGTGTCCCCCAGGCTCAGAACATATTAAACTGAGGGAAACTAGCCAACACTGAGTGAGTAATCTACAGACCCTCCTTCCCTCACCTCCATGTTATTAAATTCACATCCATGTCTATCAAGTGTTACTGCTTTGAAATCGTACGTTGTTTTCCTGGTAAGAATCTGTAGTCAATGTGTATAATTACATCTACTTCTAACGGCTACTCTTTATCACCAAAAGGAGAACAATTAGGGATGACTTTCTACATCAGGGATCCTCAACTGGCGGCCCGTGGGCCAGCCTGGTTTTCAGAGACAATACATAGACTGTGAAATCAGCTATAAGTGATTTTAATTTAGGAACACTTCCCAAGTAATCCCATGGATAATAGAGAGAAGTGATCGTATACAAATGTAACCAAGGTATGACAAAAGATTATGTTTTAGTAAAATATTATATCCGTTTGGGCTTCTTGCAGTCAATTTGCCTTCTAGAAATGATTTGTAATTATGTTCCAGCTCCAACCCCCCAGACCATCCGCTCAAGAAAAAAAATCAGCCCGCGGCTGAATCTAGTTGATGATCCCTGTTCTACATAGTACTAACATTCACAACCCAAGTAAAGTCTTAGCCTACTGTTCTCTGACTGACCGTGGAGAACAGCCAGCTAGCCAGAAGTTAGAAAAGACAAAGACTATTTAAGTCTAAGATGGATGAGGGGAAAAGGAGACCGGCTATAGGAAGCTATCTGTGATTGATTTATCCTTCTAGATGTGTGCCAGAAAGTAAGTATGGCCTGCCCCTCTCTCTCTCCCTCCCTCCCTCACTCACTCACTGACACTTCCTGGAACACACAGTCATTGCTGTGTGACATCATGGCTCACACTTTCAGGAAGATTTAAGCGGTCAGTTAACTACTGACTCAGAAACAGGCATAATAAAGAAATAGAGTGCCAGCAAGACCGTTTGCTACTGACTAAGAAACAGGAAAACTGATGAGCTAGCCAAGCAGCAGCTGAGTCAGAGATGTTACTACATCACATGAAAGATGAATAGGGAGTTAACACTGACCTGAGACCAGCCATTGGCCAGTGGGAGACGCACTGATGGAACGCACCAGACTGCTGTGGCCAATGTACACCTGTTGAGAGGACACATCATTATGATTGGTACTGACTTAACTTACTTATTTCGGATCATCACCCCACCATGTGACATAGCAAGATTTTCTAACCAATACATGGAAGTCTTCCATCTCAGGTAACTCAAGCTAGCAGTAAAATCAGATTTAAAAAAACATAAAACAACATCTCAAAGAGGACTGTGAAAAGACACACACACACACTACTCTTAGTAATGTAGTATTGTAATTGCGTAATGTAATAGTGGAGAAATGTACATTTGTATAATACACATTGTTTTGTTTGATGTAGTTTCCTGTTTGGATCCCAGGAAGAGGAGCTGCGGCCTTGGCAACAGCTAATGGGGATTCTAATAAAATAATAAATGATCCTGTATTTTAAGGCTTATCCAGAAATGACAATTAGACCAAACATGTAAAGCAATTTTCTGAGAATGGTGCTGGATCATTTGACATAAAGAAGGGGACAAGTTGATGAAAAAGCTTTGAAACAAAAAAGGTTCAGATCCAGGCATGTCACATGATTGCGCAAAATACAGGACAAAATATATTCCCAGCAGTTCCAGTGGTTGACCTACCAGGGACATGGTGGTGGGGAAGGGCTGCAGGTCCTTGGGTTTGGGCAGCTTGGGGATCAGATCTTCTGGATTCACATTCACCTGTGGAGACCAAGTGAGATGAATAGAGTTGAGGAACGTGTTGAGAACCAACTGACCATAAGATGGGTCCTTCAAAATGAGCTGCTTTTCTTTATGAGCATCTTCAAATCAATGTCCTATTTATCCAGACATTAAAGGCAGGGTCTGTAGTCTCACCCTCATCTTGCGTTGGCGGGGACACAGGTAGAGGTCGAGGCAGCGTTCAAATCGCTCGTGGATGAAGCGGGAGAAGGCGGGCACGGCCCTCAGACAGGAGTGTTTCTGGGGGAGGAACGGGAGCTTCCTGTCCTCTGCATCCTGCTGTTCCCACGCCATTCTCTGACATGGGGATAAAGAACCAATGGTGGGTGAGTATACTAATGACTGGCTTGTACACTGGTTAATGATTGGTCTGTGTACTGTGACTGTAGTTACAAGGAGGGAACTAAGGATCAAAATGCTACAGTTGTTCTATGCTACCAATTGATCTGCTGCAGTACAATTTTAGCCAAATTACTAAGAGAATGAGGTAATTCATGATGTTGCAAAAAAAAATATCTGTCCAAGTATGTGTGTGCAGCAAATACTTTCACAATTAGGCATAATGAACTATTTACCTCTTCCTCTGTGAGCAGGTACTCAGGTGGAGGGTTGTAGGACTCCTCGTGTCCGGGCAGCCTCATCTTGGGGGCGGGGACGTGCATCTTGTGGCGCCCCAGGATGGCGTTGGGGTCCTCCTTGGCCCACAGGTCGTAGTACTGAGGGGTGGTCTCTTTGGGCTTACGGGGCTTGATCCAACCCATCTTTATGGCATGGACCAGCTTCGAAACCTGGGAGAGAGGGGACAACAGTGGTGAAACTTAAGTGTGTGTGTGTGTGTGTTCCCACAAATAATAATAATAATAATGTCAAAAAATGAATAGAAGGTATCGAAGGTATTTGGTTAATAAAGAGACAGTTTATAATGCAAACAGGGGGGGGGGGGGGGTATAATGGTACTGGTGGGTTAATAATGCTACGGTTTATAATGCAAGGGGAGTCTCTAATGGTATTGGTGGGTTAATAATGCTACGGTTTATAATGCAAGGGGAGTCTAATGGTATTGGTGGGTTAATAATGCTACGGTTTATAATGCAAGCGGGGGGTCTGTAAGCCTCCAATTTCAGAATCCCCATTTTAACTAAATGTCACCTTTGCTTGCACTTCAACTATGAGGGGATCATTACATTACAATGCCACATGTGGGTGCAGTTAGGAGTCAAACTGGAGGTAATGTGAGCATTTTCATTTTACTCCCACTATTTACTGTTAATATAAATACAGATTTACAGCATAAAACAAAGATGTTGAGTGAGCAGAGAGAGAAGAACAGAGGGGTATTGAGGGGGGGAGAGAGGGGGCACAGATAGACACAGACACAGAGAGAGAGAACAAGAGAGAGAGAGAACAAGAGAGCGAGAGAGAACAAGAGAGCGAGAGAGAACAAGAGAACGAGAGAGAGAACGAGAGAGAGAACAAGAGAGAGAACGAGAGAGAGAACGAGAGAGAGAGAACGAGAGAGAGAACGAGAGAGAGAACGAGGGAGAGAACGAGAGAGAGAACGAGGGAGAGGAGAGAGAACAAGAGAGAGAACGAGGGAGAGGAGAGAAAGAGAACGAGAGAGAGCGAGAGAGAACCTTCTCCTTCTCTATGAGCGAGGGGATGAAGCTGCGTTTGTCCTGGGGCCTGTTGGTCACCGGATGGATCATGACCTCGTTGGTGAAGAAGTCCACTGACGGCTAAAAGAAAAACAGAGTTTATGCGAGTGAAAAGGAGAGAGATATACACTGCTCAAAAAAATAAAGGGAACACTTAAACAACACAATGTAACTCCAAGTCAATCACACTTGTGTGAAATCAAACTGTCCACTTAGGAAGCAACACTGAATGACAACAGATTTCACATGCTGTTGTGCAAATGGAATAGACAACAGGTGGAAATTATAGGAAAATAGCAAGACACCCCCAATAAAGGAGTGGTTCAGCAGGTGGTGACCACAGACCACTTCTCAGTTCCTGTGCTTCCTGGCTGATGTTTTGGTCACTTTTGAATGCTGGCGGTGCTTTCACTCTAGTGGTAGCATGAGACGGAGTCTTACAACCCACACAAGTGGCTCAGGTAGTGCAGCTCATCCAGGATGGCACATCAATGCGAGCTGTGGCAAGAAAGTTTGCTGTGTCTGTCAGTGTAGTGTCCAGAGCATGGAGGCGCTACCAGGAGACAGGCCAGTACATCAGGAGACATGGAGGAGGCCGTAGGAGGGCAACAACCCAGCAGCAGGACCGCTACCTCCGCCTTTGTGCAAGGAGGAGCACTGCAAAATGACCTCCAGCAGGCCACAAATGTGCATGTGTCTGCTCAAACGGTCAGAAACAGACTCCATGAGGATGGTATGAGGGCCCGACGTCCACAGGTGGGGGTTGTGCTTACAGCCCAACACCGTGCAGGATGTTTGGCATTTGCCAGAGAACACCAAGATTGGCAAATTCGCCACTGGCGCCCTGTGCTCTTCACAGATGAAAGCAGGTTCACACTGAGCACGTGACAGACGTGACAGAGTCTGGAGACGCCGTGGAGAACGTTCTGCTGCCTGCAACATCCTCCAGCATGACCGGTTTGGCTGTGGGTCAGTCATGGTGTGGGGTGGCATTTCTTTGGGGGGCCGCACAGCCCTCCATGTGCTCGCCAGAGGTAGCCTGACTGCCATTAGGTACCGAGATGAGATCCTCAGACCCCTTGTGAGACCATATGCTGGTGCGGTTGGCCCTGGGTTCCTCCTAATGCAAGACAATGCTCATGTGGCTGGAGTGTGTCAGCAGTTCCTGCAAGAGGAAGGCATTGATGCTATGGACTGGCCCGCCCGTTCCCCAGACCTGAATCCAATTGAGCACATCTGGGACATCATGTCTCGCTCCATCCACCAACGCCACGTTGCACCACAGACTGTCCAGGAGTTGGCGGATGCTTTAGTCCAGGTCTGGGAGGAGATCCCTCAGGAGACCATCCGCCACCTCATCAGGAGCATGCCCAGGCGTTGTTGGGAGGTCATACAGGCACGTGGAGGCCACACACACTACTGAGCCTCATTTTGACTTGTTTTAAGGACATTACATCAAAGTTGGATCAGCCTGTAGTGTGGTTTTTCACTTTAATTTTGAGTGTGACTCCAAATCCAGACCTCCATGGGTTGATAAATTTGATTTCCATTGATAATTTGTGTGATTTTGTTGTCAGCACATTCAACTATGTAAAGAAAAAAGTATTTAATAAGAATATTTCATTCATTCAGGTCTAGGATGTGTTATTTTAGTGTTCCCTTTATTTCTTTGAGCAGTGTATATCACAAGCTGTGGGAAGTTTAATAGACAGCCCAATTGACTGAACTAGAATCATTGGACCACCAAAGGTTCAAGACAGGCTGATGACGACATGACTGACTGACAGCCTGGGATTTTTCTTTATTTTACAGTTCTGGTGTTAAAAGTTAAAAGTTAAAAAATATAATTAACATTTGAGTTATTTTGCAAACGCTCTTATACAGAGCAACTTACGTTACTGAGTGCATACATTTTCATATATGTTTGTACAGGTCTCCCGAAGTGCCACGCTCTACCAACAGACACACGGGACCAAGTGACTCATCTGTTGCTTGCTTTGCAGTGATCGGTTTAGTTTACATGCTTCTGTAATCCCACTGGCATTAACACGAGACAGAGAGCTGAGGCATTACATCCATGACACCAGCTAGGTTCCAGACACTACAGCAGGGCCTTAACAATTCAGTGTGTGTGTGTGTGTGCATGCGTCTAACCCAATTAAAACCTCTCCAGCAAACCCTGCTTATTGCAGTACAGGACAACTCTTCCCTCTCCAGTTGTGGGTGCAAATACTACTTAAATTCTTTAACAGACTCAAGCATTTGCGCCAGTCTGCCTGCAGTGCCAGGTGGACAGGGTTTACAATTGTGGGACACTTGAATTGGTTCCATTGCAACAAGCAAGCTCATTCAGTCACAGCTAAAGTACCTGAAATGTATTCAAATTGTATTTCAACCCATGTCTGCGTTCGAAGGACTTGTGGACTAAGTGGTGAAGAGAGCAGGGAGTGCAGACGAGGTTTGGGTTACGTTAGGAACATAAGTGGTTAATGGACTGAGGTCTAGTTTGCCCTCTCTAATGGCGGGTATGCTGTTGTCATTATCTGCTCAGTCATTGAACAGAGCCACCAGCCGCTAACGCGTCAAGTCAAAACTGGGTCATATTCCCTACACACCAAACAGGGGACGGACGAACTGAAACAGGGAGGGAATACTTAAAACGTTATCCAATAAGAAACGTTTGCCGTTGCAAAACGTTTTGCTACGTTTGGCCCTGATGAATAGGACCTTGGTGCCGAGCAGACTTGAGAGCAGTCATAACCTGACCCGAGTCTTTACCTCATACTCATTGAAGTTGACGTCGCCGAACTGGCCCTTCTGAAGACGGTGCACCAGGTCCACCTGCTCGTCTGACAGACGGATGTCTGAGGCTGTCGTCTTGTCATGGACCGTACGCCTGGCGGAGATGGAGGGAGGGAGAGAGAGAGAGGGACAGAGGGAGGGAGAGAGGGAGGGAGCGAGGGAGAAAGAGAGAGAAGCCAGGTCAGAAAACAGGTATACACATACAAGAGAGAGAGAGAGAGAGAGAGAGAGAGAGAGAGAGAGAGAGAGAGCTCATCTTCATCCTCTCCTCCTCCTCATCTCACCAGTAGTCTGGGTTCTCCATCTTGTCCAGGAACTCATCCAGCTCGTCTTTGTTCCTGATGGGCTTAAAGATCTTCTTCCCGTCGAGGTTATAGCCGATGTGAGGGTAGTCCTGGTACCACTCCATGGGAATGTTGCCCACCGTGTTACGAATGTCCTGGGAGAGAAAGGAGGGAGACAGAGAGAACCGTGTCAATAACTGTGTCGAAAAAAACACTTGAGGACTAAATGTTTGTCTTAGCATTAGACAAGCTTGCACAAGGGCTGTTACAGTCCTTCATATCACTTTTCATAGAACCCCTCTGGCCTAGTGGAATACAGAGTGGATATTTGTACTCTGGGAATAGAGTTTTTCTTTACCCTCATGAATAGACCCTCAGGCTGGACTGGCCTGCAAACACTCTCACCCTCATCATCCTTTTCCTCCATTCTATGAATGCTATTGGCTGGATGAGGCCTGGGACGGTAAGGTGGGTGGAGTACAGGGCCTGGCCTGGTGGGTGGAGTACAGAGCCTGGTCTGGTGGGTGGAGTACAGAGCAGGGCCTGGCCTGGTGGGTGGAGTACAGAGCAGGGCCTGGCCTGGTGGGTGGAGTACAGGGCCTGGCCTGGTGGGTAGATAACAGAGCCTGGTCTGGTGGGTGGAGTACAGGGCCTGGCCTGGTGGGTGGAGTACAGGGCCTGGCCTGGTGGGTGGAGTACAGAGCCTGGTCTGGTGGGTGGAGTACAGAGCAGGGCCTGGCCTGGTGGGTGGAGTACAGAGCAGGGCCTGGCCTGGTGGGTGGAGTACAGAGCCTGGTCTGGTGGGTGGAGTACAGGGCCTGGCCTGGTGGATGGAGTACAGAGCAGGGCCTGGCCTGGTGGGTGGAGTACAGAGCAGGGCCTGGCCTGGTGGGTGGAGTACAGAGCAGGGCCTGGCCTGGTGGGTGGAGTACAGAGCAGGGCCTGGCCTGGTGGGTGGAGTACAGGGTAGGGCCTGGCCTGGTGGGTGGAGTACAGAGCCTGGTGGGTGGAGTACAGAGCCTGGTGGGTGGAGTACAGAGCCTGGTGGGTGGAGTACAGAGCCTGGTGGGTGGAGTACAGAGCCTGGTGGGTGGAGTACAGAGCCTGGTGGGTGGAGTACAGAGCCTGGTGGGTGGAGTACAGAGCCTGGCCTGGTGAGAAATCCAGCAGGTAAAATAACTCAGCTCATTCCACAACCTCATTATACGACGATCGGAGTTATTAAACCAAATGAGTACAGTCTGAAAATAGAGATTCCTTTGTATGAGGAATGACACACATATTACACACCCACGCGCTCACACACACACGCGCTCGCACACACACACACACGCGCTCGCACACACACACACGCTCGCACACACACACGCTCGCACACACACACGCTCGCACACACACACGCTCGCACACACACACGCTCGCACACACACGCTCGCACACACACGCTCGCACACACACGCTCGCACACACAGCTGAAAGTTCTCAGAAGTAGTGAGCCACTCTTTAATGTGGAGCCTGCACCTGTGAGTGATTTCAATAAAAACACCAGATCCAATTAGAAGGGATTGGGCAGAGGTGGCACGCTTTTTCTCACAGCCAGCTGGGGAGACCCTCCCACACACACACTGTCCATCCTCAAAGCCCCACTCAACAAACACACACGCACACACACACACACACAGAGAATGGGCATTGGCACCAACTCTAGCTCCAGGTGACCCTTGAGAGGTTGAGAAGGTTGTGTTGTTGCGACTACAGAAACGTGACAGTCAGGAAGCAGAAACAGAATAAATACTATTGTGATACTTCCTGTCTGGAAACACAATCTAACTGGCTGGTTGTTAATGGGTGACCTCTATAAAAGGTCACCCTGCCTTGCTAAGTCCAGACCTCTAGAGAGCTATCACGCCACCTCTGGAGACAGAACTACATGCTACTGCAAAAACAAAACATGTAGAATGATTCCGTGTGGTGGTTCACTGACTGTATGCCTGACCTTAGCCCTTCACCTAGCCTCGTCTCACACACACACAAACTCCACACTCAAACATGCACACACATTCTCCATATACACTGCTGCACTTCGTATGGGCTAGGCGCAGCGGTCTAAGGTGATGCATCTCAGTGCTAGAGGCATCACTACAGACCCTGGTTCAATTCCAGGCTGTATCACAACCGGCCGTGATTGGGAGTTCCATAGGGCAGCACACAATTGGCCCAGTGTCGTCCGGGTTAGGGTTTGGCCGGGGTAGGTTGTCATTTTAAATAAGAATTTGTTCCTAACTGACTTGCCTAGTTAAATATAGGTCAAACATTTTTTATATTTTTAAAATGTGTATTATTTACCCTGCTGGCAGTCTTTGATATTAAATACTGCATTGTTGGGAAAGAGCTTGCAAGTCAGCATTTCACTGTACTGTTTACACCTGCTGTGTCCTGTGCATCTGATAAATATACTGATTTGATATACTGTGTGCACAAAACATTAAGAACACCTGCTCTTTCCATGTCATACTGTACACTGTACACTATTCAGGTGAACGATCCCTTATTGATGTCACTTGTTAAATCCACTTCAATCAGTGTAGATGAAAGGGGAGGAGACACATTAAAGAAGGATCTTTAGGACCTCCCGGTTGCGGCCGGCTGCGACAGAGCCTGGGCGCGAACACAGAGTCTCTGGTGGCACAGCTAGCACTGCCCTAGCCCACTGCGCCACCCGGGAGGCCCGTATGTCTGCTATTTATAGAGTGAAGTGTCTTTGAACAGGGTATGGTAGTAGAGGCCAGGTGCACTGGATCTGTGTCTACAACTGCAACAACGCTGCTGGGTTTGTCACGTGCAACAGCTTCTCAATATTAGGAAGTTGTTCCTAATGTTTTGTATATTCACTGTCTATCTCCCCAACCCTAGCCTGGATCAGTTTCAATATCTATGCCTAACCATAACTTTCAAAACTGCCGGTCGAACATCCACATCTAACTGCATCCCTCACATTGATGTAGCCTGGTTAGCACTTAACCTGAACTTGTAGTACTAAGTTAGTGGACCATTCACAACATGCTAAACTGTACGAGGCCCAGACCCTCCACTTTAAGCTACAGTCAACATTCTAAACTGTACGAGGCCCAGACCCTCCACTTTAAGCTACAGTCAACATTCTAAACTGTACGAGGCCCAGAACCTCCACTTTAAGCTACAGTCAACATTCTAAACTGTACGAGGCCCAGACCCTCCACTTTAAGCTACAGTCAACATTCTAAACTGTACGAGGCCCAGACCCTCCACTTTAAGCTACAGTCAACATGCTAAACTGTACGAGGCCCAGACCCTCCACTTTAAGCTAGTCAACATGCTAAACTGTACGAGGCCCAGACCCTCCACTTTAAGCTACAGTCAAGTGCTAAACTGTACGAGGCCCAGACCCTCCACTTTAAGCTAGTCAACATGCTAAACTGTACGAGGCCCAGACCCTCCACTTTAAGCTACAGTCAACATTCTAAACTGTACGAGGCCCAGACCCTCCACTTTAAGCTACAGTCAACATTCTAAACTGTACGAGGCCCAGACCCTCCACTTTAAGCTACAGTCAACATGCTAAACTGTACGAGGCCCAGACCCTCCACTTTAAGCTAGTCAACATGCTAAACTGTACGAGGCCCAGACCCTCCACTTTAAGCTACAGTCAAGTGCTAAACTGTACGAGGCCCAGACCCTCCACTTTAAGCTAGTCAACATGCTAAACTGTACGAGGCCCAGACCCTCCACTTTAAGCTACAGTCAACATTCTAAACTGTACGAGGCCCAGACCCTCCACTTTAAGCTACAGTCAAGTGCTAAACTGTACGAGGCCCAGACCCTCCACTTTAAGCTAGTCAACATGCTAAACTGTACGAGGCCCAGACCCTCCACTGTAAGCTACAGTCAACTGCTAAACTGTACGAGGCCCAGACCCTCCACTGTAAGCTACAGTCAACATGCTAAACTGTACGAGGCCCAGACCCTCCACTTTAAGCTACAGTCAACATGCTAAACTGTACGAGGCCCAGACCCTCCACTGTAAGCTACAGTCAACTGCTAAACTGTACGAGGCCCAGACCCTCCACTTTAAGCTACAGTCAAGTGCTAAACTGTACGAGGCCCAGACCCTCCACTTTAAGCTAGTCAACATGCTAAACTGTACGAGGCCCAGACCCTCCACTTTAAGCTACAGTCAACATTCTAAACTGTACGAGGCCCAGACCATCCACTTTAAGCTACAGTCAACATTCTAAACTGTACGAGGCCCAGACCCTCCACTTTAAGCTACAGTCAACATGCTAAACTGTACGAGGCCCAGACCCTCCACTTTAAGCTAGTCAACATGCTAAACTGTACGAGGCCCAGACCCTCCACTTTAAGCTACAGTCAAGTGCTAAACTGTACGAGGCCCAGACCCTCCACTTTAAGCTACAGTCAAGTGCTAAACTGTACGAGGCCCAGACCCTCCACTTTAAGCTAGTCAACATGCTACACTGTACGAGGCCCAGACCCTCCACTTTAAGCTACAGTCAACATTCTAAACTGTACGAGGCCCAGACCCTCCACTTTAAGCTACAGTCAACATTCTAAACTGTACGAGGCCCAGACCCTCCACTTTAAGCTACAGTCAACATGCTAAACTGTACGAGGCCCAGACCCTCCACTTTAAGCTAGTCAACATGCTAAACTGTACGAGGCCCAGACCCTCCACTTTAAGCTACAGTCAAGTGCTAAACTGTACGAGGCCCAGACCCTCCACTTTAAGCTAGTCAACATGCTAAACTGTACGAGGCCCAGACCCTCCACTTTAAGCTACAGTCAACATTCTAAACTGTACGAGGCCCAGACCCTCCACTTTAAGCTACAGTCAAGTGCTAAACTGTACGAGGCCCAGACCCTCCACTTTAAGCTAGTCAACATGCTAAACTGTACGAGGCCCAGACCCTCCACTGTAAGCTACAGTCAACTGCTAAACTGTACGAGGCCCAGACCCTCCACTGTAAGCTACAGTCAACATGCTAAACTGTACGAGGCCCAGACCCTCCACTTTAAGCTACAGTCAACATGCTAAACTGTACGAGGCCCAGACCCTCCACTGTAAGCTACAGTCAACTGCTAAACTGTACGAGGCCCAGACCCTCCACTTTAAGCTACAGTCAAGTGCTAAACTGTACGAGGCCCAGACCCTCCACTTTAAGCTAGTCAACATGCTAAACTGTACGAGGCCCAGACCCTCCACTGTAAGCTACAGTCAACTGCTAAACTGTACGAGGCCCAGACCCTCCACTTTAAGCTAGTCAACATGCTAAACTGTACGAGGCCCAGACCCTCCACTTTAAGCTACAGTCAACATTCTAAACTGTACGAGGCCCAGACCATCCACTTTAAGCTACAGTCAACATTCTAAACTGTACGAGGCCCAGACCCTCCACTTTAAGCTACAGTCAACATGCTAAACTGTACGAGGCCCAGACCCTCCACTTTAAGCTAGTCAACATGCTAAACTGTACGAGGCCCACACCCTCCACTTTAAGCTACAGTCAAGTGCTAAACTGTACGAGGCCCAGACCCTCCACTTTAAGCTAGTCAACATGCTAAACTGTACGAGGCCCAGACCCTCCACTTTAAGCTACAGTCAACATTCTAAACTGTACGAGGCCCAGACCCTCCACTTTAAGCTACAGTCAACATTCTAAACTGTACGAGGCCCAGACCCTCCACTTTAAGCTACAGTCAACATGCTAAACTGTACGAGGCCCAGACCCTCCACTTTAAGCTAGTCAACATGCTAAACTGTACGAGGCCCAGACCCTCCACTTTAAGCTACAGTCAAGTGCTAAACTGTACGAGGCCCAGACCCTCCACTTTAAGCTAGTCAACATGCTAAACTGTACGAGGCCCAGACCCTCCACTTTAAGCTACAGTCAACATTCTAAACTGTACGAGGCCCAGACCCTCCACTTTAAGCTACAGTCAAGTGCTAAACTGTACGAGGCCCAGACCCTCCACTTTAAGCTAGTCAACATGCTAAACTGTACGAGGCCCAGACCCTCCACTGTAAGCTACAGTCAACTGCTAAACTGTACGAGGCCCAGACCCTCCACTGTAAGCTACAGTCAACATGCTAAACTGTACGAGGCCCAGACCCTCCACTTTAAGCTACAGTCAACATGCTAAACTGTACGAGGCCCAGACCCTCCACTGTAAGCTACAGTCAACTGCTAAACTGTACGAGGCCCAGACCCTCCACTTTAAGCTACAGTCAAGTGCTAAACTGTACGAGGCCCAGACCCTCCACTTTAAGCTAGTCAACATGCTAAACTGTACGAGGCCCAGACCCTCCACTGTAAGCTACAGTCAACTGCTAAACTGTACGAGGCCCAGACCCTCCACTTTAAGCTAGTCAACATGCTAAACTGTACGAGGCCCAGACCCTCCACTTTAAGCTACAGTCAAGTGCTAAACTGTACGAGGCCCAGACCCTCCACTTTAAGCTAGTCAACATGCTACACTGTACGAGGCCCAGACCCTCCACTTTAAGCTACAGTCAACATTCTAAACTGTACGAGGCCCAGACCCTCCACTTTAAGCTACAGTCAACATTCTAAACTGTACGAGGCCCAGACCCTCCACTTTAAGCTACAGTCAACATGCTAAACTGTACGAGGCCCAGACCCTCCACTTTAAGCTAGTCAACATGCTAAACTGTACGAGGCCCAGACCCTCCACTTTAAGCTACAGTCAAGTGCTAAACTGTACGAGGCCCAGACCCTCCACTTTAAGCTAGTCAACATGCTAAACTGTACGAGGCCCAGACCCTCCACTTTAAGCTACAGTCAACATTCTAAACTGTACGAGGCCCAGACCCTCCACTTTAAGCTACAGTCAAGTGCTAAACTGTACGAGGCCCAGACCCTCCACTTTAAGCTAGTCAACATGCTAAACTGTACGAGGCCCAGACCCTCCACTGTAAGCTACAGTCAACTGCTAAACTGTACGAGGCCCAGACCCTCCACTGTAAGCTACAGTCAACATGCTAAACTGTACGAGGCCCAGACCCTCCACTTTAAGCTACAGTCAACATGCTAAACTGTACGAGGCCCAGACCCTCCACTGTAAGCTACAGTCAACTGCTAAACTGTACGAGGCCCAGACCCTCCACTTTAAGCTACAGTCAAGTGCTAAACTGTACGAGGCCCAGACCCTCCACTTTAAGCTAGTCAACATGCTAAACTGTACGAGGCCCAGACCCTCCACTTTAAGCTACAGTCAACATTCTAAACTGTACGAGGCCCAGACCCTCCACTTTAAGCTACAGTCAACATTCTAAACTGTACGAGGCCCAGACCCTCCACTTTAAGCTACAGTCAACATGCTAAACTGTACGAGGCCCAGACCCTCCACTTTAAGCTAGTCAACATGCTAAACTGTACGAGGCCCAGACCCTCCACTTTAAGCTACAGTCAAGTGCTAAACTGTACGAGGCCCAGACCCTCCACTTTAAGCTAGTCAACATGCTAAACTGTACGAGGCCCAGACCCTCCACTTTAAGCTAC
This sequence comes from Oncorhynchus mykiss, assembly GCF_057628025.1. NCBI lineage: Eukaryota > Metazoa > Chordata > Actinopteri > Salmoniformes > Salmonidae > Oncorhynchus > Oncorhynchus mykiss. The sequence goes on along the minus strand of NC_143039.1, from coordinate 69,557,839 downwards.
AGTCAACATTCTAAACTGTACGAGGCCCAGACCCTCCACTTTAAGCTACAGTCAAGTGCTAAACTGTACGAGGCCCAGACCCTCCACTTTAAGCTAGTCAACATGCTAAACTGTACGAGGCCCAGACCCTCCACTGTAAGCTACAGTCAACTGCTAAACTGTACGAGGCCCAGACCCTCCACTTTAAGCTAGTCAACATGCTAAACTGTACGAGGCCCAGACCCTCCACTTTAAGCTACAGTCAAGTGCTAAACTGTACGAGGCCCAGACCCTCCACTTTAAGCTAGTCAACATGCTACACTGTACGAGGCCCAGACCCTCCACTTTAAGCTACAGTCAACATTCTAAACTGTACGAGGCCCAGACCCTCCACTTTAAGCTACAGTCAACATGCTAAACTGTACGAGGCCCAGACCCTCCACTTTAAGCTAGTCAACATGCTAAACTGTACGAGGCCCACACCCTCCACTTTAAGCTACAGTCAAGTGCTAAACTGTACGAGGCCCAGACCCTCCACTTTAAGCTAGTCAACATGCTAAACTGTACGAGGCCCAGACCCTCCACTTTAAGCTACAGTCAACATTCTAAACTGTACGAGGCCCAGACCCTCCACTTTAAGCTACAGTCAACATTCTAAACTGTACGAGGCCCAGACCCTCCACTTTAAGCTACAGTCAACATGCTAAACTGTACGAGGCCCAGACCCTCCACTTTAAGCTAGTCAACATGCTAAACTGTACGAGGCCCAGACCCTCCACTTTAAGCTACAGTCAAGTGCTAAACTGTACGAGGCCCAGACCCTCCACTTTAAGCTAGTCAACATGCTAAACTGTACGAGGCCCAGACCCTCCACTTTAAGCTACAGTCAACATTCTAAACTGTACGAGGCCCAGACCCTCCACTTTAAGCTACAGTCAAGTGCTAAACTGTACGAGGCCCAGACCCTCCACTTTAAGCTAGTCAACATGCTAAACTGTACGAGGCCCAGACCCTCCACTGTAAGCTACAGTCAACTGCTAAACTGTGCGAGGCCCAGACCCTCCACTTTAAGCTAGTCAACATGCTAAACTGTACGAGGCCCAGATCCTCCACTTTAAGCTACAGTCAAGTGCTAAACTGTACGAGGCCCAGACCCTCCACTTTAAGCTACAGTCAACATTCTAAACTGTACGAGGCCCAGACCCTCCACTTTAAGCTACAGTCAACATTCTAAACTGTACGAGGCCCAGACCCTCCACTTTAAGCTACAGTCAACATTCTAAACTGTACGAGGCCCAGACCCTCCACTTTAAGCTACAGTCAACATGCTAAACTGTACGAGGCCCAGACCCTCCACTTTAAGCTAGTCAACATGCTAAACTGTACGAGGCCCAGACCCTCCACTTTAAGCTACAGTCAAGTGCTAAACTGTACGAGGCCCAGACCCTCCACTTTAAGCTAGTCAACATGCTAAACTGTACGAGGCCCAGACCCTCCACTTTAAGCTACAGTCAACATTCTAAACTGTACGAGGCCCAGACCCTCCACTTTAAGCTACAGTCAAGTGCTAAACTGTACGAGGCCCAGACCCTCCACTTTAAGCTAGTCAACAAGCTAAACTGTACGAGGCCCAGACCCTCCACTGTAAGCTACAGTCAACTGCTAAACTGTACGAGGCCCAGACCCTCCACTGTAAGCTACAGTCAACATGCTAAACTGTACGAGGCCCAGACCCTCCACTTTAAGCTACAGTCAAGTGCTAAACTGTACGAGGCCCAGACCCTCCACTTTAAGCTAGTCAACATGCTAAACTGTACGAGGCCCAGACCCTCCACTTTAAGCTACAGTCAACATTCTAAACTGTACGAGGCCCAGACCCTCCACTTTAAGCTACAGTCAACATTCTAAACTGTACGAGGCCCAGACCCTCCACTTTAAGCTACAGTCAACATGCTAAACTGTACGAGGCCCAGACCCTCCACTTTAAGCTAGTCAACATGCTAAACTGTACGAGGCCCAGACCCTCCACTTTAAGCTACAGTCAACATGCTAAACTGTACGAGGCCCAGACCCTCCACTTTAAGCTAGTCAACATGCTAAACTGTACGAGGCCCAGACCCTCCACTTTAAGCTACAGTCAAGTGCTAAACTGTACGAGGCCCAGACCCTCCACTTTAAGCTAGTCAACATGCTAAACTGTACGAGGCCCAGACCCTCCACTTTAAGCTACAGTCAACATTCTAAACTGTACGAGGCCCAGACCCTCCACTTTAAGCTACAGTCAAGTGCTAAACTGTACGAGGCCCAGACCCTCCACTTTAAGCTAGTCAACATGCTAAACTGTACGAGGCCCAGACCCTCCACTGTAAGCTACAGTCAACTGCTAAACTGTACGAGGCCCAGACCCTCCACTTTAAGCTAGTCAACATGCTAAACTGTACGAGGCCCAGACCCTCCACTTTAAGCTAGTCAACATGCTAAACTGTACGAGGCCCAGACCCTCCACTGTAAGCTACAGTCAACTGCTAAACTGTACGAGGCCCAGACCCTCCACTTTAAGCTAGTCAACATGCTAAACTGTACGAGGCCCAGACCCTCCACTTTAAGCTACAGTCAAGTGCTAAACTGTACGAGGCCCAGACCCTCCACTTTAAGCTAGTCAACATGCTACACTGTACGAGGCCCAGACCCTCCACTTTAAGCTACAGTCAACATTCTAAACTGTACGAGGCCCAGACCCTCCACTTTAAGCTACAGTCAACATGCTAAACTGTACGAGGCCCAGACCCTCCACTTTAAGCTAGTCAACATGCTAAACTGTACGAGGCCCAGACCCTCCACTTTAAGCTACAGTCAAGTGCTAAACTGTACGAGGCCCAGACCCTCCACTTTAAGCTAGTCAACATGCTAAACTGTATGAGGCCCAGACCCTCCACTTTAAGCTACAGTCAACATTCTAAACTTTACGAGGCCCAGACCCTCCACTTTAAGCTACAGTCAAGTGCTAAACTGTACGAGGCCCAGACCCTCCACTTTAAGCTAGTCAACATGCTAAACTGTACGAGGCCCAGACCCTCCACTGTAAGCTACAGTCAACTGCTAAACTGTACGAGGCCCAGACCCTCCACTGTAAGCTACAGTCAACATGCTAAACTGTACGAGGCCCAGACCCTCCACTTTAAGCTACAGTCAACATGCTAAACTGTACGAGGCCCAGACCCTCCACTGTAAGCTACAGTCAACTGCTAAACTGTACGAGGCCCAGACCCTCCACTTTAAGCTAGTCAACATGCTAAACTGTACGAGGCCCAGACCCTCCACTTTAAGCTACAGTCAAGTGCTAAACTGTACGAGGCCCAGACCCTCCACTTTAAGCTAGTCAACATGCTAAACTGTACGAGGCCCAGACCCTCCACTTTAAGCTACAGTCAACATTCTAAACTGTACGAGGCCCAGACCCTCCACTTTAAGCTACAGTCAAGTGCTAAACTGTACGAGGCCCAGACCCTCCACTTTAAGCTAGTCAACATGCTAAACTGTACGAGGCCCAGACCCTCCACTGTAAGCTACAGTCAACTGCTAAACTGTACGAGGCCCAGACCCTCCACTTTAAGCTAGTCAACATGCTAAACTGTACGAGGCCCAGACCCTCCACTTTAAGCTACAGTCAAGTGCTAAACTGTACGAGGCCCAGACCCTCCACTTTAAGCTAGTCAACATGCTACACTGTACGAGGCCCAGACCCTCCACTTTAAGCTACAGTCAACATTCTAAACTGTACGAGGCCCAGACCCTCCACTTTAAGCTACAGTCAACATGCTAAACTGTACGAGGCCCAGACCCTCCACTTTAAGCTAGTCAACATGCTAAACTGTACGAGGCCCAGACCCTCCACTTTAAGCTAGTCAACATGCTAAACTGTACGAGGCCCAGACCCTCCACTTTAAGCTACAGTCAACATGCTAAACTGTACGAGGCCCAGACCCTCCACTTTAAGCTAGTCAACATGCTAAACTGTACGAGGCCCAGACCCTCCACTTTAAGCTACAGTCAAGTGCTAAACTGTACGAGGCCCAGACCCTCCACTTTAAGCTAGTCAACATGCTAAACTGTACGAGGCCCAGACCCTCCACTTTAAGCTACAGTCAACATTCTAAACTGTACGAGGCCCAGACCCTCCACTTTAAGCTACAGTCAAGTGCTAAACTGTACGAGGCCCAGACCCTCCACTTTAAGCTAGTCAACATGCTAAACTGTACGAGGCCCAGACCCTCCACTGTAAGCTACAGTCAACATGCTAAACTGTACGAGGCCCAGACCCTCCACTTTAAGCTAGTCAACATGCTAAACTGTACGAGGCCCAGACCCTCCACTTTAAGCTACAGTCAAGTGCTAAACTGTACGAGGCCCAGACCCTCCACTTTAAGCTAGTCAACATGCTAAACTGTACGAGGCCCAGACCCTCCACTTTAAGCTACAGTCAACATTCTAAACTGTACGAGGCCCAGACCCTCCACTTTAAGCTACAGTCAAGTGCTAAACTGTACGAGGCCCAGACCCTCCACTTTAAGCTACAGTCAACATGCTAAACTGTACGAGGCCCAGACCCTCCACTGTAAGCTACAGTCAACTGCTAAACTGTACGAGGCCCAGACCCTCCACTTTAAGCTACAGTCAAGTGCTAAACTGTACGAGGCCCAGACCCTCCACTTTAAGCTAGTCAACATGCTAAACTGTACGAGGCCCAGACCCTCCACTTTAAGCTACAGTCAACATTCTAAACTGTACGAGGCCCAGACCCTCCACTTTAAGCTACAGTCAACATGCTAAACTGTACGAGGCCCAGACCCTCCACTTTAAGCTAGTCAACATGCTAAACTGTACGAGGCCCAGACCCTCCACTTTAAGCTACAGTCAAGTGCTAAACTGTACGAGGCCCAGACCCTCCACTTTAAGCTAGTCAACATGCTAAACTGTACGAGGCCCAGACCCTCCACTTTAAGCTACAGTCAACATTCTAAACTGTACGAGGCCCAGACCCTCCACTTTAAGCTACAGTCAAGTGCTAAACTGTACGAGGCCCAGACCCTCCACTTTAAGCTAGTCAACATGCTAAACTGTACGAGGCCCAGACCCTCCACTGTAAGCTACAGTCAACTGCTAAACTGTACGAGGCCCAGACCCTCCACTTTAAGCTACAGTCAACTGCTAAACTGTACGAGGCCCAGACCCTCCACTTTAAGCTACTAAACTGAGGAGCAGCGAATTAGAGAAGGACCAGTCAGCAAGCCCCAGTCACAGCCCGATGGTCAACTCCAACCAACCCCAGTCCCCCTGGCCTGTGTCACTGTCACCAATGCCTCCCTGCTTCACTGGGGCCTGGAAGACTGGAGGAAAGAGAGAGTGTAACGGGGTCAACGACAGACAAAATGTTCCATTTGACGAGCTCCAGAATCACACAGACGACTTCTGGGCAAGAGAGACAGTGTTTCGGTCCGGGGGATCGAGTTTCACCAAAGAGTGGGCTCTCACCTCCTCCAATGCACCGAGAGGAAGCCAGCGAAGCAAATGAGATTCAACAAGATGGGTTAGATTCGTGATTTATGCATCATTGTTTCCGACGTGTTGACAGAATGTTAACTCCTGTTTTCTTAACCTCAACTTTCAAACACAACTGTTTATTTTACTATGGTAAGGATGACTCCAATACATTGATATAACACTACAGGGACAAAGAAAAACAAACATGACAATCCAATAGGATTCAGCTGGAAATAAGATTTTAAATAGACTTAGAACAAAATGATTTGATCCCGGGGTTGACAAGAGACAAGGAGTCAGTACGCCAACAAGCAACGAGAATCAACAAAAAACACAGAAGAACTGAGATGGCACACTCTACCCTCACAGTCATGTCGCCAAGAACTATTCTTATATTGACCGCCCAGGTTATTAGCTGGCTTGACTCGACGCTGTTTTTTTTAGCACTTACAAAAGGCTGCCGGTTGTTGCCTGGCTGGCCTGTTAGGACGGGATTTCAGGACTGAGTGTCAGACTGTGCTGATGGGAGTAACTGCTGGACTGGTCACTGCTGTGGGCCTGAGAGGACTTTGACTGTCACAGCTGGACAGTGTGTGTGTGTATGTATGTATGTATGTATGTACAGTTGAAGTTGGAAGTTTACCCACACTTAAGTTGGAGTCATTAAAACAAATTTTTCAACCATTCCACAAATTTATTGTTAACAAACTACAGTTTTGGCAAGTCGATTAGGACATCTACTTTGTGCACGACACAAGGAATTTTTCCAACAATTGTTTAGAGACAGATTATTTTACTTATAATTCACTGTGTCACAATTCCAGTGGGTCAGAAATGTACGAAGTTGACTGTGCCTTTAAACAGCTTGGAAAATTCCAGAAAATTATGTCATGGCTTTAGAAGCTTCTGATAGGCTAATTGACATCATTTGAGTCAATTGGAGGTGTACTTGTGGATGTATTTCAAGGCCTACCTTCAAACGCAGTGCCTCTGCTTGACATCATGGGAAAATCAAAAGAAATCAGCCAAGACCTCAGAAAAAAGGTTTAAAAAGCTGGTTCATCCTTGGGAGTAATTTCCAAACGCTAGAAGGTACCACGTTCATCTGTACAAACAATAGTACGCAAGTATAAACACCATGGGACCACGCAGCCGTCATACCGCTCAGGAAGGAGTCGCGTTCTGTCTCCTACAGATGAACGTACTTTGATGCAAAAAGTGCAAATCAATCTCAGAACAACAGCAGAGGACCTTGAAGATGCTCGAGGAAACCGGTACAAAAGTATCTATATCCACAGAAAAAAAAAGAGGCCTATATCGACAGAACCTGAAAGGCCGCTCAGCAAGGAAGAAGTCACTGCTCCAAAACCACCATAAAAAGCCAGACTCCGGTTTGCAACTGCACATGGGGGGGGACAAAGACCGTACTTTTTGAGAAATGTCCTCTAGTCTGATGAAACAACAATAGAACTGTTTGGCCATATCGACCATCGTTATGTTTTGAGGAAAAGGGGGGAGGCTTGCAAGCCGAAGAACACCATCCCAACCATGAAGCACGGGGGTGGCAGCATCATGTTGTGGGGGTGCTTTGCTGCAGGAGGGACTGGTGCACTTCACAAAATAGATAGCATCATGAGGAATCTAAAGTATGTGGATACAGTGCCTTGCGAAAGTATTCGGCCCCCTTGAACTTTGCGACCTTTTGCCACATTTCAGGCTTCAAACAAAGATATAAAACTGTATATTTTTGTGAAGAATCAACAACAAGTGGGACACAATCATGAAGTGGAACGACATTTATTGGATATTTCAAACTTCTTTAACAAATCGAAAACTGAAAAATTGGGCGTGCAAAATTATTCAGCCCACTTAAGTTAATACTTTGTAGCGCCACCTTTTGCTGCGATTACAGCTGTAAGTCGCTTGGGGTATGTCTCTATCAGTTTTGCACATCTGACATTTTTTCCCATTCCTCCTTGCAAAACAGCTCGAGCTCAGTGAGGTTGGATGGAGAGCATTTGTGAACAGCAGTTTTCAGTTCTTTCCACAGATTCTCGATTGGATTCAGGTCTGGACTTTGACTTGGCCATTCTAACACCTGGATATGTTTATTTTTGAACCATACCATTGTAGATTTTGCTTTATGTTTTGGATCATTGTCTTGTTGGAAGACCAATCTCCGTCCCAGTTTCAGGTCTTTTGCAGACTCAATCAGGTTTTCTTCCAGAATGGTCCTGTATTTGGCTCCATCCATCTTCCCATCAATTTTAACCATCTTCCCTGTCCCTACTGAAGAAAAGCAGGCCCAAACTATGATGCTGCCACCACCATGTTTGACAGTGGGGATGGTGTGTTCAGGGTGATGAGCTGTGTTGCTTTTACGCCAAACATAACATCTTGCATTGTTGCCAAAAAGTTCAATTTTGGTTTCATCTGACCAGAGCACCTTCTTCCACATGTTTGGTGTGTCTCCCAGGTGGCTTGTGGCAAACTTTAACCAACACTTTTTATGGATATCTTTAAGAAATGGCTTTCTTCTTGCCACTCTTCCATAAAGGCCAGATTTTTGCAATATACGACTGATTGTTGTCCTATGGACAGAGTCTCCCACCTCAGCTGTAGATCTCTGCAGTTCATCCAGAGTGATCATGGGCCTCTTGGCTGCATCTCTGATCAGTCTTCTCCTTGTATGAGCTGAAAGTTTAGAGGGACGGCCAGGTCTTGGTAGATTTGCAGTGGTCTGATACTCCTTCCATTTCAATATTATCGCTTGCACAGTGCTCCTTGGGATGTTTAAAGCTTGGGAAATCTTTTTGTATCCAAATCCGGCTTTAAACTTCTTCACAACAGTCTCTCGGACCTGCCTGGTGTGTTCCTTGTTCTTCATGATGCTCTCTGCGCTTTTAACGGACCTCTGAGACTATCACAGTGCAGGTGCATTTATACGGAGACTTGATTACACACAGGTGGATTGTATTTATCATCATTAGTCATTTAGGTCAACATTGGATCATTCAGAGATCCTCACTGAACTTCTGGAGAGAGTTTGCTGCACTGAAAGTAAAGGGGCTGAATAATTTTGCACGCCCAATTTTTCAGTTTTGGATTTGTTAAAAAAGTTGGAAATATCCAATAAATGTCGTTCCACTTCATGATTGTGTCCCACTTGTTGTTGATTCTTCACAAAAAAATACAGTTTTATATCTTTATGTTTGAAGCCTGAAATGTGGCAAAAGGTCGCAAAGTTCAAGGGGGCCGAATACTTTCGCAAGGCACTGTATATTGAAGCAACATCTCAAGACATCAGTCAGGAAGTTAAAGCTTGGTCGCAAATGGTCTTCCAAACATACAATGAACCCAAGCATACTTCCAAAGTTGACTTAAGGACAGGCTCTGTACTCCACCCACCAGGCCAGGCCCTGTACTCCACCCACCAGGCCAGGCCCTGTACTCCACCCACCAGGCCAGGCCCTGTACTCCACCCACCAGGCCAGGCCCTGTACTCCACCCACCAGGCCAGGCCCTGTACTCCACCCACCATACTTCCAAATGACTTAAGGACAACAAAGTCAAGGTGTTGGAGTGGCCATCACAAAGCCCTGACCTCAATCCTACAGAAAATTTGTGGGCAGAACTGAAAAAGCACATGGAGCAAGGAGGCCTACAAACCTGACTCAGTTACACCAGCTGTCAGGAGTGGGCCAAAATTCACCCAACTTATTGTGGGAAGCTTGTGGAAGGCTACCCGAAACGTTTGACCCAAATTAAACAATTTAAAAGCAATGCTACCAAATACTAATTGAGTGTATGTAAACTTCTGACCCACTGGGAATGTGATGAAAGAAATAAAAGCTGAAATAAATCAATCATTCTCTCTACTATTATTCTGACATTCCACAGTCAGAAAATAAAGTGGTGATCCTACCTAACCTAAGATAGGGAATTCTTACAAAAATTTAATGTCAGGAATTGTAATTTAAAAAAAAAAAAAAACTAAGTTTAAATGTATTTGGCTAAGTGATGTGTAAACTTCTGACTTCAACTGTATGTATGTATGTATGCATGCATGCATACACACACTACTTTCAAAACGGTTCACCCGACAGTTGGCACTTTACCTATTCATTGTATCATTTCCAATCCAAAGTGCTGGAGTACGGAGCCAAAACAACAAACGTGTCACTGTCCCAATACTGTTGGAGCTCACTGTATTAAAACTTTACAAATTTCCTCTCAGGTTGATTTATTCTTTACAATGTTTCAGCTAGTGTGTCATAGCCAGCCCAGCCAAACCAGTGTCTTAATGAGATGACAACATCAAAACAGACACCTCAGCGTTCTCACAGATCTTACAAATTGGGTGCAACTTGACACCCCTTGTTTTCAGTAAGACCTGCTCTTAAAGAGGTCCTTCTGACCCCCTTCCAGGGTGTATCCGTGTGTGTGTATGCGCATTTGCGTGACCACCTCCCTCAAGACTAGGGCCACACCATTTCTACCACAACACTGGTTAAGTCACCCAGCCTGATCACTGTACAATCATGACTATTATCAAGTCATCTACCAAACGAGAACAGAGAATGTTTAGCCACCTCAATCCGTAAAAACATGATGCCAACACTTCTCACAGGCCTATGGGGAGAGACACAACATGAGGACGGGTGATGACAACTTGAAATAAGATAGGACCAACGGGCCAATCATAACTGAATCATGACTTCTATGGTACTTGGTTCAGCTCCCAGTAATGGTATAGGGTGCTTCCAGACAAACTGATGCATTCAAAACTCAGCTAAACCAATGGTTTTCAATGACAGCAATATGTCTGAGGAATGCAGCACTACCATCCAGCGGTGAACTTGTTGTATGTGTTTTGGTTTGAAACTTGTCTCAGGAAGCAAAGGAAAATCGTGAACCAAACAAACATCCAACTTAACTCAACCTGGGTTTAGAATAACAACGGCCAAGAACTTGAATGGGACAGCATTTCCCATAAGAATAGCATTGTAGGCGTGCCTTCATCCACAGCGCCGATTATGCAGACCATGATGCCAGGCCGCCAGGGCTCATGGGTGACATGGTGGGACAAAGCCTGTCATAGACAGGCCAACAGACTCTACTAGGTAGAGGTTGACCGATTAATCGGAATTAATAAGGGGCGATTTCAATTTTTCATAAAATCGGAAATCGTTATTTTTGGAAGCCGATTTTGCCGATTAAAATATATATTTCTTTACAACTTTATTTAACGAGGCAAGTCAGTTAAGAACTCATTCTTACTTTCAATGACGGCCGAGGAAAGGTGGGTTAACTGCCTTTGTCAGGGGCAGAACGACAGATTTTTACCTTGTCAGCTCGGGGATTCAATCTTGCAACCTTACGGTTAACTAGTCCAACGCTCTAACCACCTGCCTCACGAGGAGCCTGCCTGTTACGCGTTAAACTTAGCTTATAAAAAACAATAAATCAATCATAATCACTAGTTATAACCACACATGGTTGATGATGTTACTAGTTTATCTAGCGTGTCCTGCGTTGCATATAATCGATGCAGTGCGCATTCGCGAAAAAGAACTCCAACGTGTACCTAACCATAAACATCAATGCCTTTCTTAAAATCAATACACAGAAGTATATATTTTTAAACCTGCATATTTAGCTAGAAGAAAGGTTAGCAGGGAATATTAACCAGGTGAAATTGTGTCACTTCTCTCGCGTTCATTGCATGCAGAGTCAGGGTATATGCAACAGTTAGGGCCGCCTTGCTCATTGCGAACTAATTTGCCAGAATTTTACGTAATTATGACATAACATTGAAGGTTGTGCAATGTAACAAGAATATTTAAACTTAGGGATGCCACCCGTTAGATAAAATACGGAACGGTTCCGTATTTCACTGAAATAATAAACGTTTTGTTTTCGAAATGATCGTTTCCAGATTCGACCATATTAATGACCAAAGGCTCGTATTTCTGTGTGTTATTATGTTATAATTAAGTATATGATTTGATAGAGCAGTCTGAGCGGTGGTAGGCACCAGCAGGCTCGTAAGCATTCATTCAAAACAGCACTTTCGTGCGTTTTGCCAGCAGCTCTTCGCAATGCTTCAAGCATTGAGCTGTTTATAACTTCAAGCCTATCAACTCCCGAGATTAGGCTGGTGCAATCGATGTGAAATTGCTAGCAAGTTAGCGGGGTGCGTGCTAATAGCGTTTCAAACGTCACTCGCTCTGAGACTTGGAGTAGTTGTTCCCCTTGCTCTGCATGGGTAACGCTGCTTCGAGGGTGGCTGTTGTCGATGTGTTCCTGATTCGAGTCCAGGTAGGAGCGAGGAGAGGGACGGAAGCTATACTGTTACACTGGCAATACTAAAGTGCCTATAAGAACATCCAATAGTCAAAGTTTAATGAAATACAAATGGTATAGAGAGAAAGAGTCATATGATTCCTATAATAACTACAACTAAAACTTCTTACCTGGGAATATTGAAGACTCATGTTAAAAAGGAACCACCAGCTTTCATATGTTCTCATTTTCAGAGCAAGGAACTTAAACGTTAGCTTTCTTACATGGCACATATTGCACTTTTACTTTCTTCTTCAACACTTAGTTTTTGCATTATTTAAACCAAATTGAACATGTTTAATTATTTATTTGAGGCTAAATTGATTTTATTGATGTATTATATTAAGTTAAAATAAGTGTTCATTCAGTATTGTTGTAATTGTCATTATTACAAATAAATACAATTTTAAAAATTTGGCCGATTAATCTGTATCGGCTTTTTTTGGTCCTTTTTTTCTCTCTGTATCGGCGTTGAAAAATCATAATCGTCGACCTCTACTACTAGGTCCCAAAACCTCAACCATCACATAAAGAGAAAGAGAAAAAGGAAGAGAGAAATAAAGATAAAGAGGGAAAGGGGAAAGAGCCTGAAACAAAGAAAGAGAAGACACTGAAAGAGGGAGAGAATTAAAGAGAAAGAAATGATAATCATTCAATACACCGAGTCCCCTAATCTGTTCCCCCCAGCCTGCAGCTTTAATTAGGGCCCCCAGCCTGCAGCTTTGGAGGGGTAAACTGGTGCTGCTGTCAGAGAGAAGACCAGCTGCGGTTGGTGGAGGAAAATCCAGGTCTGTCTCTCTCTCTCCATAACGAAGGAGGGAGCGAGTTTCACTTTTTCCACTCCTTTGTGCTGCTGACCTCTTCCTCCTCACAGTGGCTGGAATTCCTTGGCTGCAGGAATAACAGGGGGATTGCAGCATGCAATGTGGGTAAGAGCATGACTTCCTCCTTCATTACAAATAGAAAGATATGCCTTCAGGTATTTTTTGATGGTCAAGGCACCTAAGATAATTAATCTCCCCTCACTGTTGCTTGTTATCCCAGTGGTGACATAGTGTAGCGCAGTCAGTGTGCATTTGAAGGTCACTGATTGACAGTGCTCTACAGATCAACACAAATGTGGACACAGAATGGCCAAAAAGCAATTGAAAGTGAAAGCTGGAAGGCAAAGCAAAATCACTATACAGTCCACCAATATTGGAATAGTCTAATATGACCCATTTCAGGAAGCTAGGCGTATGTCACTACTTCACAGGAGAGGCATTTGGGAAAAAAAAATGTTTTAATCAAAATGGCAGAAATGTCTTCTGGGACATGCACACTTTGATGTGCCTTAATAAAAATAAAAAAACTTGTATTCCATCTGTAAATACAAATGATATGTTAAATTACGAGCCTAGTTGGTTTAGCCACAGAAAAAGACAGGAACCTAGCCATGATTGAGATAATGGCTGGGCTGGAAATGCCGGGAGAGGAGTTTGGATTAGACTGCCATGTAGCATGCTTCTGTCTATCATGTGAGCTGCTCAGTACGTGTTGATAGTCCATTCTACTGCAGCGTTTTTTTAAAGACATAACATTAGCCATTGAGAACTACTAAAGCTACTTTTCTCAAAAACATTAATGCTCTGAATTTAGCAGGTGCTATCAACAGATCAGTTGGAAAAGTTGTGATGGGCTACTTTCTCCACACCCCACGGTCAGTGTGAACTGGAGTGACTTGACAACACTGATTATTCTGGTTCATTGTTTAGCAAGATAGCTACATGTCTAAACAAGATACTCCACTTCCCCGGATGATTACATCAAGTTAGCGAGGTGTGTCTGGAGGTGATTTACAGCCATCTATTGTATTTCATGAACATGAATGTCTAGAGACAATAGTGACCCATCCATTTAGCTAGATGTGGCTAGGGTATGTCAGAGACAAGTGACCCATCCATTTAGCTAGATGTGGCTAGGGGTTGTCAGAGACAATAGTGATGTGGCTAGGGGTTGATTATAACATTTATTTCACATAACCCATCAATTTAAAAACAATTGTCTGGGTAAGCATCATCTAATAATAATAAAATATTTTTATCTGAACACGTTCAATTTTTGATATTGCTACCATCAGTGGTGTAAAGTACTTAAGTAGTACTTGAAAGTATTTTTTACTTAAGTAGTATTTTTGGGGTATCTGTACTTACATATTTATATATTTTTGACTACTTTTACTTCACAATATTCTTTAAGTATATGGAGTAAAAAGTAAAATATTTTCTTTCCTTAACACCCAAAAGTACTCGTTCAATTTTGAATGATTAGCAAATTCACACACGTATCAACCGACCATCCCTGGTCATCTCTACTGCCTCCGATCTGCCAGGCTCACTAAACACACATGCTTCGTTTGTAAATTACGTCTGAGTGTTGGAGTGCGTCAAATCAAAAGTCCCTGGCTTTCCGTAAATACAAATATGGTTTGCTTAATATAAAGGAATTTGAAATTATTTACACTTTAACTTTTGATACTAAAGTATATATTAAACCAAATACTTTGACTTTTACTCAAGCAGTATTTTAAATGAGTGACTTTTCCTTGAGTCATTTTCTATTAAGGCATCTTTACTTTTACTCAAGTATGACAGTTGGGTACTTTTTCCACCACTGGCTACTATGAAAGTAAACATAAAACACTCAATGTTAGTGGTGGCCGTTTAACAGTCTGATGGACTTGAGATAGAAGCTGATTTTCAGTCTCTCGGTCCCTGCTTTGATGCACCTGTGCTGACCTCGCCTTCTGGATGATAGCGGGGTGAACAGGCAGTGGCTCGGGTGGTTGTTGTCCTTGATGATCTTTATGACCTTCCTGTGACATCGGGTGGTGTAGGTGTCCTGGAGGGCAGGTAGTTTGCCCCCGGTGATGCGTTGTGCAGACATCACTACCCTCTGGAGAGCCTTGTGGTTGTGGGCGGAAGTTGCCGTACCAGGCGGTGATACAGCCCGACAGGATGCTCTCGATTGTGCATCTGTAAAAGTTTGTGAGTGACAAGAAATGTTGGTGACAAGCCGAATTTCTTCAGCCTCCTGAGGTTGAAGAGGCGCTGCTGCGCCTCCTTCACCACGCTGTCTGTGTGGGTGGACCAATTCAGTTTGTCCGTGATGTGTACGCAGAGGAACTTAAAACTTACTACCCTCTCCACTACTGTCCCTTCGATGTGGATAGGGGGGTGCTCCCTCTGCTGTTTCCTGAGTGTGAGGTTATTTTCCTGACACCACACACCGGGGGCCCTCACCTCCTCCCTGTAGGCCGTTTCATCGTTGTTGGTAATCAAGCCTACCACTGTAGTGTCGTCTGCAAACGTGATGATTGAGTTGAAGGCGTGCATGGCCACGCAGTCGTGGGTGAACAGGAGAGGGCTCAGAACGCACCCTTGTGGGGCCCCAGTGTTGAGGATCAGCGGGGAGGAGATGTTGTTACCTTCCCTCACCACCTGGGGGCAGCCTGTCAGGAAGTCCAGAACCCAGTTGCACAGGGTGGGGTCGAGACCCAGGGTCTCGAGCTTGATGACGAGTTTGGAGGATAATATGGTGTGAAATGCTGAGCTGTAGTCGATGAACAGCATTCTCACATAGGTATTCCTCTTGTCCAGATGGGTTAGGGCAGTGTGGTTGCAATTGTGTCGTCTGTGGACCTATTGGGGCGGTAAGCAAATTGGAGTTGGTCTAGGGTGTCAGGTAGGGTGGAGGTGATATGGTCCTTGACTAGTTTTCTTGGGAACAAGAACAATGGTGGCCCTCATGAAGCATGTGGGAACAGCAGACTGGGATAAGGATTGATTGAATATGTCCATAAACACACCAGCCAGCTGGTCTGCGCATGCTCTGAGGACACGGCTGGGGATGCCGTCTGAGCCTGCAGCCTTGCGAGGGTTAACACATTTAAATGTTTTACTCACGTCGGCTGCAGTGAAGGAGAGTCCGCAGGTTTTGGAAGCGGGCCGTGTCAGTGGCACTGTATTGTCCTCAAGCGGAGCAAAGAAGTTGTTTAGTCTGTCTGGGAGCAAGACAACCAGGTCCGCGACGGGGCTGGTTTTCTTTTTGTAATCCGTGATTGACAGTAGACCCTGCCACATACCTCACCAGTCCCTAGCATACTACTCACCAATGTCCAGTCTCTTGACAACAAGGTTGATGAAATCTGAGCACGGGTAGCATTCCAGAGAGACATCAGAGACTAACGTTCTTTGCTTCACGGAAACATGGCCTGAGCGAGGGAGCTTCCTGTTTGAGTCTCTGTCAATAGGCAGGGAGCAACAAAATGGAGTCGTGGTCAGCTTTTCCGAAAGGAGGGCGGGCCTTATATGCGTTGCGGAAGTTAGAATAACAATGATCCAGGGTTTTTACCAGCCCTGGTAGCACAATTGATATACAGATAGAACTTAGGGAGTATTGTTTTCAGATTAGCATTTGTTAAAATCCCCAGCTACAATGAATGCAGCCTCAGGATATGTGGTTTCCAGTTTACATACAGTCAAATAAAATTAGTTCAGGGCCATTGATGTGTCTGCTTGGGGGGGAATATATTCGGCTGTGATTATAATCGAAGAGATTTCTCTTGGTAGATAATGTGGTCAACATTTGATTGTGAGGAATTCTAAGTCAGGTGAACAGAAGGACATGAGTTCCTGTATGTTGTTATGATCACACCGCGTCTCGTTAATCATAAGGCATATCCCTCCGCCCCTCTAGTGTGTGTTTACCAGAGATGGTAATGTGAACAACAACATGACCTGCACCAAAGTCAGATTAGGATATAGGCCAAGGACTAGATACAGTGTATTTTTATTATAGACTACTACTTTTACCACTTTGTCTTGAAACCTTTGGTTGTTTACTACACTCTGTTCACTCTGTTTAGCACAAGGCCTCACATGTGAATCCTTAAAGAGATGGGTGGGGCTTAAGAGGGTGTGAACTACACGGAATGGGTGTAGACAAAGAGCTCTTTAGTAGGTATACCAAAACATTCAAGGGGGCAATAATTACTTTCGCATTGTTCCTCACCTGCAGTGTATGATATACCATCTATAGCTCAGAGTCTCTACTTTTATACAATGTAGAAAATAATATTTCAAATTTTGCTACATAGGACCGAATCCAGTAGGTGGGTCACAAATAGAAAGGTGGGCACATAGAGCTACCATTTTATAAGGGGTGTGGATGGAACAGGGGCCTAGGGAGTTCTTAGAAAAATGAGAAATGGGGCATCTGAACAAACAGAATACAAAGTATGAGGACCAACATGATGGGACAATTTATATAACAGTACCCAGGTTTCCTCCCAGTCTGTCTTGCTGATAAACAAGAACACATTTGGTTTGTATCCGTTTTGATGACTTAATGAGGGCTCATTCCCACCGTCGCCATTTTCCTGTTGGTCTAAAACAAAAAGATGACTTACTTATACTGAACAAAAATATAAAATGCAACATGAAACAATTTCAACTGTGTTACTGAGTTACATTTCATATAAGGAAATCAGTCAATTGAAATAAATTCATTAGGCCCTCATCCATGGATTTCACATGACTGGGCAGGGGCCCAGCCATGGGTGGGCATAGGCCCACCCACTGGGGAGCCAGGCCCAGCCAATCAGAATGAGTTTCCTACACAAAGGGGCTTTATTACAGACATGAAACTGAGGGGTATTTCTCAGCTGTCCGGGGGACTGGTCTCAGACAATCCTGCAGGTGAAGAAGCCAGACATGGAGGTCCTGGGCTGGTTACATGTGGTCTGCGGTTGTGAGGCTGGTTGGACATACTGCCAAATTCCCTAAAATGTCATTGGTGGCAGCTTATGGTCGACAAATGAACATGCAATTCTCTGTCAACAGTTCTGGTGGACATTCCTGCAGTCAGCATGCCAATTGCATGCTCCGTCAACTTGAGACATCTGTGGAATTGTGTTGTGTGACCAAACTGCACATTTTAGTGGCCTTTTATTGTCCCTAGCACAAGGTGCAGCTGTGTAATGATCATAATGATCAGCTTCTTGATATGCCACACCTGCCAAGTGGATGGATTATCTTGGCAAAGGAGAAATGCTCACTAACAGAGATGGAAACAAATGTTTGCACAGAATGAGAGAAATATGCTTTTTGTGCATATGAAACATTTCTGGGATCTTTTATTTCAGCTCATGAAACATGGGACCAACACTACATGTTGTGTTTATATTGTTGTTCAGTATAGATTAACACTAGAGAATCAAATCACATTTTATTGGTCACCGAATACAACAGGTGTAGACTAACATAAAATGCTTACTTACATGCCCCTTCCCTATAAACGCTGAGTTAAAATGTCAATCATATTTGCTAAGGCGAGTGGGTGTGGGGTGATTGATTTAGGATTTACAGTAGGAGAAGATGCGTGTGTCTGATTTAGACACTAGAGAAGCAGAGTGTGTGTGTGTGATTTAGATTACACCAGATGACGAGGATACTTTTCTGTGCATTCTTGACTAAATCCCAGGGTTCCTTTCCTCTAGTCAGACAGAAATGACATCACTAATGTACCCATTATTCCACTAGGCAGAGGGAGAAAAAAAAACACTCCATATTGCTCACTCACAACCACTTATTTAAATGGACTATAACCTGAGTCTGTCTAGACAGAGGGGGAAGCAGACTGGCTCACTGCTACCAAATGCTTCAAAGTGCTCCAATGAGCCTCTCTTCACGCCTACTAGTGCTTTCCAGAGTGAGCACAGCTCCAAGCCAGAGTGAAGCTGAAGGGCCCTTTGAAAAACAAAAACAGCTATAGCAACTTTTACATATACTGAACAAAGGCATAACTGCAACAATTTAAGTTTTTACCGAGTTACAGTTCATATAAGGAAATCCGTCAATTGAAATAAATTCATTAGGACCTAATCTATGGATTTCACATGACAGGGAATACAGATATATATCTGTTGGTCACAGATACATTTAAAAAATGTAAGTATGGGTGTGGATCAGAAAACCAGTCAGTATCTGGTGTGACCACCATTTGCCTCATGCAGCGCGACATCTCCTTTGCATAGAGCTGATCAGGCTGTTTATTTTGGCTTGTGGAATGTTGTCCCACTCTTCAATTGCTGTGTGAAGTTGCTGGATTTAGGCGGGAAATGGAACACGCAGTCGATCCAAAGCATGCCAAACACGCTCAATGGGTGACATGTCTGGTGAGTATGCAGGCCATGGAAGAACTGGGCCATTTTTCAGCTTCCAGGAATTGTGTACATATCCTTGCGAGATGGGGCAGTGCAGTATTATGCTGAAACATGAGGCGATGGCGGCAGATGAATGGCAGGAAAATGGGCCAGGATCTCATCACGGTATCTGAAATTGAAATTGCCGTCAATAAAATGCAATTGTGTTCATTGCCCGTAGCTTATGCCTGCCCATACAATAACCCCATCACCACCATAGGGTACTCTGTTCACAATGTTGACATCAGTAAACCACTTGCCCACATGACACCACACACGTGGTCTGCGGTTACAAGTCTGGTTGGACGCACTGCCAAATTCTCTAAAACAACTTTTGGAGGCGGCTTGTGGAAAATAAATGAACATTCAATTCTCTGGTGGACATTCCTGCAGTCAGCATGCCAATTGCACGCTCTCTCAAAACTTAAGACCGCTGTAGCATTCTGTTGTGTGACAAAACTGCACATTTTAGAGTGGCCTTTTATTGTCCCCAGCACAAGGTGCACCTGTGTAATGATCATGAAGTTTAATCAGCTTCTTGATATGCCACACCAGTCAGGTGGATGGATTATCTTGGCAAAGGAGAAATGCTCACTAACAGGGAGGTAAACACATTTGTGCACAACATATTAGAGAAATACATTTTTTGTGCATATGTAACATTTCTGGGATTTTTTTTATTTCAGCTCATGAAAACACGGGCAACACTACACATGTGTGTGTATATTTTTGTTCAGTGTAGTTTATAGTGTTATCACAATCAAAAGCATCAACCTTCTGGCTAGTAGAGCAGATACAGACTAGTAGACCAACGTGATTATCTGTTCTATCGTGTAAACAATTACATTTAACTGTATTGATCCTTAGTGGGAAATGAAGTGGTCAGTGGTGCCATCCTGAATCAGACAGAGGTGAATTTGATGTCAGAGGGGGTCATGACCTTTAGGCTCTCATTTATCTCTGCGATGGCAAGACACTCTACACACACACACACACACACACGTACATTGTAATATGGTGGTATTATACATTTTGTATTGTAGATATGTTGTGGTGTAATACATGTTATATGATGTACTGTTTTCTTTTTGTTTTATGTGTAACCTAAGTGCCTTCATGTGTTAGGGCCCCAGGAAGAGTAACTTCTGCCTTGGCCGCAGCTAATGGCGAACCCTAATAAATACAAAAATACTAGCCTATTACTCTCACCTTCTCTGGTTCTCTCTCTGCGATGGAAAGACACTAGCTTATCACTCGTCTGAAAGAAGGAATGACAATCTAAGGTCACGGGGATGGGTGATGTCTCAGTCCAGTCAGTCCACTGTGTGTCATAGGGAATGAATCAGCCCCGTACCCAATGACTCAGTGGAACCAGCAAATCATCAACACATGTATGTGACTGTCCGTTAGAAATATCTCAGTCTGAAGACTCAGTCAACATTACTGTTCAGTCTAGCTCGGGTTGCACAATTCTGGCTAGAGGTTTCCTGATTTCACACTGAATCCCCCCTGATTCCAGGAATCCTAAGGCCAGGATTTCATGAAAATCTAGTAATTTTGGAATAAATGTTGAACTCTACCTCTAGCCTACAAACTATGTCTAGTGAAGAACAAAGGTCTATGTCTATCAATGAGACGGAGGTCAGAGGGATAGTGTTTCTGTCTGCAACAGAGCCACATCACTAGACAGAAGAAAATTCCCTTTACCGTATGACCCGAAACCAACAAACCTCTTTAGCTACCCTCCTCTCCCTCCCTCGCCAGGCTCCTGTCACTTGGGACCACTAGTCTGGAAGTTGTTTTTGGACCAGGAGCCACATTCCTGGAACACGTGCAGCATGCCCAGCTCTCCGGCAAGGCTAAATCCTGGAAGCTGAATTTTTTTGGTTGAGAATTCTCGAAAATAGTTTCCCTAAAAATAAAGTGACTGGACTGTAGGTAACTGAGACAAACTGGTGAACAAACTCTGGATGGGCACAATAGTTCCCGCTTGACATCACTTCTTCCCAACAACTCCCCCAAGTAAAAGTCCATTTCTCCTTTTGGATCCTGTAGGCTGTAGCCAGACCTGCTGAGTATAGCAGAGTAGAGGAGCCTGGATTTTAGACAAGTGGCTCTGCATATGAGAGATGCTTCTGCTGGTCCCTAGAGAAAAGTCTAAGGATTCTCCCGGGGGTGTCCCATCCCCTCCCATCTCTCCACCCCTTCGCACCTTCCCAAGTCTCTCCCCTAAGAGGATGTAGTTGTGTAGCCGAAGCAGGTTTACGCTTTGCTCTGCTCCAAGACGTTCCCTCTGCCATTGTCACAGCCCTCTGGACCGCTGCCTGTCCGTCGCAGTCAGAAACACGTCTGAACATGGCCGCCCACTGCTACTTCACTGTAACAGGTCTGTTTGATTTCTCTCTCCACTAAGTGATTTCAGACCCGCCTCAAAGTCATTGTGCAACCCAGTGACACTGCCCAGATTACTTATTCGCAATAAAAACAACACTCAGCAAGTGGATCCATTGGTTCCCCAAGTTTTTAGGACATCATTTTTTAAAAACCTTTATTTCAACAGGGATGTCAGAGACTAAAGTCGGTCTATTTTGCAAGCGAGCCCTGCACAATACAAAAACGAACATCAATTGGCAAGTATAGATAAATATACCATCCTCTCAATTAAAAAAATGGTCCTGCAGCTGAATTTAGTTGATGATCCATTAGTCTAGGGGATCCATTCATAAAACATTAAATTGACAAAACTTTGTTCTGGTTCAGCGAACAAATTGTTATGCCGACTTTAACTACCATGGAACTCAACTGATCCTGCAGTTTCTCAAGTCCAACCCACTGGTCAGTGTTTCTGCACTAGAAAAAAGTTCTGGACCAATTGGCGTCGTGGTTCTGGACCAACTGACGTCGTGGTTCTGGACCAACTGACGTCGTGGTTCTGGACCAACTGACGTCGTGGTTCTGGACCAACTGACGTCGTGGTTCTGGACCAACTGACATCATGGTTCCCCAATAACGACAGGGGCACTTCATGATAACCGAGAATTTAGTTCTCAGAACATCCATCTTTTTCCCATGTAAAACTAAGCTGCTTTCCTGATTTAACACGTAAAAAAAGAAAGAAAAAAAGAAGGGACAGATAGGGTGGAGGGGGCCCATATGAAAGACAACAGGAATCAGGACCAGACCCCTAGCTAGCTAATGCTTTCACCAGCTGACGAGAGGGTGGATGTGCCGGTTTGTGTTGCAGGTTTTGTGGTCCGGGTTCCCTGGGCCCTGCACAACCACAGAAGTCTATTAGCAAAGTGTGTTTGATATTTCAGACGTTTATGTCGGTCTCTGAGGCTGAGGAGAACAAGACCCTCCGGGGAACAGAGGAGAACAGACCCTCCGGGGAACAGAGGAGAACAGACCCTCCGGGGAACAGACAGAGCTGCTGTCTTACTGGTTGTCAAGTGACAGACAGTTACTATAGAAGACAGACAGCCATAGAGAAAAGCAAGTCAACAGCATTAAATCATATCCACATTATCCTACTAAGACATAAGTGGTGTTTTTTTTTTAAAGACAAAAAGCAATAATTTAGAAGAAACGACTAGTCTAGTACTGTAGGAATGTTACATTAAGCCCTAAACCTGTAAAAATCAGTGAGGCAATCTTTTTGTGAGCAATTACCCTGAAAACATTTATAAAGTATTAATAAACAAACGCTCACTAAAGATTAGGGACAGCAAAAATACATGAATGATTAGTACATGGTTCATAAACATGGGAATGATGATTAATAAATGGTGAAAACAATTTATAAATGTCATATAAAATGGTATATTAAGGACTCTTAAAATAAAAAGTTTTCCTTGCCCCCCCCCCCATCTCCAACTGATCAAACAATAATGAAAGTCCCCGCTCCGCAACGCTACGCTGGCCTGATGTAAAACCAACCACACATTTCTGCTCATTTTCTTTTCAATGACAGACAACTTTATTAGATGGGGAGGATTTGTTTATTCAAAGCCACTGTTTCAAATGGTCACAAATGTCCCCTTTTATTTGTGTTTTAACTGGAATATCATTAAAAAAAAGGTTTTAAAAAAAGGGGACATCATCGCATGCATTCCTCTTTAGTCTTCCGATCACGCTCCTGTGGCCTTCTGATGAGAACCATGACCATCCGTCTCCACCTCGACTGCACCCGTGACCATGTTGTCCAAGCATTCAGGATTAACCGGAATGACCTTGAATATGGTCTCTATGCATTTTTAGTCTGCTGATCTGCCTGTGCGTTCTGTCATTAATATGCTTTTGCTTCTTAAACAACCAAGATTTGAGGCTGTCATGACCATGACACATTTAAACTTGTATTGCCGATTGTGAACAACAGCCAGTAGGCTAGGCTGCACAGTCACATGCAACAGTTCTCTGACTGCAGTGTCTGTAATATAAAGAAAGCCCTGTATGAGCAACTTTAAGTTGGGATTGGATGGATTAGAGCGTAACTAGTGAGGGGGTTTGAACTTTGAAAAATTGCTCCGCTTGCTTGGAGCGGTTGGCCATCTTGTTCACACAAAAAAAACGAGTTTAATGAAATGAACTACATTTCATGATTTATTGGGGCAAATTATATTGTATAAGCAATATGAGAGTACAGAGCTTTAAAGTTTGCAAAGTGTTAGAAAACTTAAAGTCCTGACATTTTCAGATATGATTTATAATTGTGTCTGCGGCCTCCATGTTTTTTTCCCCTTCCCAGTTGCTGAAATGGGCCTAATTATACGGGCACTGCCAGGCTGGTTGGTTTGGGCAGGTCCTCTTTGGTCAGTTCAATTGACGTCACACATACAGTAGCCATCTATGGAAATGCATTGAAGCTGAAGATGATGTACATTCATGGTTACTTGGTTTAGCTACTCGGAGATATGGCTGGTTTTCTGCCTGGACGCAGATTGAGCCTAGTCTTGGCCTGAAAAGCAAATGGAAAAGCGCCATTAAAAAGGTCACTTCAAAATGGGTAGCAGTTGGAGCCTGGCTACTTTAGATGGACGCTTTCTGAAGCCCATTCTTCAGCGTATAGCTAGATCTAGTCACTGGGAACAGGCATGTGCAGACACAGCAGCCTGCCTCAGCCTCCTCCTCCCTCCACAAATGTAGGTTTGCATTTCCCTCTAATGGGATCATTTATAATCCCAGTAATCTCTACTAAAGGAATCTAACCACCCCTACACTTTCCACTCAGCCCATCCAGAACAGAAGGATGCGCCTGCTGAAAGAACATGTGCAAACGCGTGTTACTGTGTGTGTGTGTTACTGGTGTGTAAGATGTGGCTGTGTGTATTATAATGTGTGTGGAGTGCGCCTGTGCGATGTGTGTTATAGAGTGCGAGAGTGTGTGTGTTGCATGTGAGTGAGTGAGCGAGCGAGCGAGCGTGTGGCTTCTGTGAGTGGCAGCAGCACGCAGCCCATTAGAGTTGTCGCTTACAGCCACCACTAACAGCCTCTGGAAAAATGAAACTGGAAAATGACCATGGAATAATATCCAAAACCCAAGAAGTATGCATGAATAATACGTGAAAATCAACACGGGCCTAGAACACTCCAGGGGGAAAAGATTCCCATTACAACTACTTCAGGTCCATTTAAGGGTCTGGTGCTTGCAGCAAGCAAGATCCTTCTGGTCAGAGATATGCTGCTGCAGTTTAGACAGAAGAACAGTGATGCTACCTACATGCATCACTGAAATATGAAAACCTCCACCATAATTCATATCAACGACTGAGACGTTCAGCTGTGCTTTGAGAGTTTGTTTCAATTTACTCTTTGAGATCTCCACAATATATTTTGCAGAGAAAAATGAATGAATTTTGACTTTGGGTCCTTGAAAAGGCGCTATAAAAATGTGTTACTCTTATTAGCCTTATCTTAATTGAATAAATGTAATTCCTCGGTATGATATCTCATAAATACATGTTAACTAAATAAAGCCAACCTAAGGTTAAAAAGATACACTCTTGATCATTAAACTGTAACAGGGTAGAGTGATCCATGGGTGACTGGACAGAACACATCAAGACGATTAGGTCCAAATGTGGTCCCCTCTTCTCCAGCTCTCCATCTCTCATTATTACTAGACCTTTGGACCAACAGAACTGAGCAGTATTGCTCTGGTTCCCTTGTATTTCCAGCCTGTTTATATGCTTAATGGATTGTAAATGTACCCGAGAGAAAACACGCCATAAAAGAAAAAGGGTCAGAAGAGAACACTTTAACGACGGAAAAGCAGGAGTAAGAACCATTTCAAACTCGAGAACAAAAGGTCCGACCTAATTGCATTTTTTAAGCAATTTTTTTTCCAGGGGTTTGAACTTACCTCGTCCCCATTGAATAAATTAATTGAAGTCATGGTTTGTTGTGACCCTAACAGGTCCTCTGCCGTCCCACTCTGTACTTTATTTTATAAGCGCAGCTGCTCTCGCCGCTATGTCGTCTGGGTTACATTAGGAGCAGTACTGAGGCTGAATGTGATACAGGCCCTTTACTCGGCTCTGGCCCGTCCAGACCAGACAGACACCCACAGGTCCAGCAGCCCACAAGAGAGCGATAGAGGAAAGAGACAGCACGTCGCACCGGGCAGCAGCCTAAGCCTCCTCTCTGATGGGCCGTTTGGGGCCAGCTGTGGTCAGGCACGGGGGAGAGTGGGAGTCGTATCCGACTCCTGACAGGACTCTGGCCTGAGACAAACCCACGCGAGGGGGCTGGTGTCTGGCTAGAGGGAGGGAGGAAGGGGGGGGTCTGTGGCAGGGGGAATGGAGGAGGTTGAGAGTGCTTTCAACAGATGGGGGACTGGATTAGATGTCGCACCGTGGAAGAGGAGGTTATGGAGCTAATGACTGTCAGATGGCAGACTGACTGCATTTCCCCTTTAAGGGGGAAGGAAAGAGTGGGAGGGCCGCTCTGTGACAGGGAGATAATAAGCATTGTCATTTGTTACTCCGCATGTCAGCATTTATGAGGTAACAAAACGAGACATCTGAAGAAGAGGACCTAAGTAGGGCTGCAGAGCCTCAATGAATGCCGTCACATTATGAGACGATTCCTTCCCTTGTTAATTGAGTGCTGCCAGATAAATGGCCCTCTGTCTGTGACAGCAAGACGGGGGGGGGAGCATTAGCTCAACCCTAAAAAGAGATCATAGATTGTATTGGTCAAATGAGAAACTTCTGAACTTAGTTACTCGAACTGAATCATATGCTACATATGACTGCAGTCAGACCACATGCATTTGATCTGATGTTGGTCATCGATTGCCAATTTCAAGCACTATGAATCCATCAAGAGGATTAAAAGATGCATTCAGCATTCTCAATAAATGGTGCCCATTTCTCTTTACTGTAAAAACGATCATAAATATTTAGTGCTGAAAATTTGGAGTGAAAAACATTCACGATTTACAACCTTGCTTGTTTGGGGAACCACTGTTAAACATATCTCTGTCAAAATAAATTGCAACGAACAAGGGACAAATAAGTATATAAAAATACCTCAATTGTCATTGACTTATAGCCTACTTAACTTCATGGAATAAGACTAATACTGTATTTCAGCCTACGAGGGCAAATTGATACTTTTTAGTCTGCGGAGAGCATTATAAAACGTTGACTGTTAAATCCATTCTATTTCAAAATTGGTTTCACAGGGAAATAAAAAACAAAATCAGACAACTCAAGATTCTATTCCAATTGCTTTGACTCAAAAAAAAAGAAAAAGAAGGAACCGTGTATTTGGAACAAGATGTCCTCCGGTTAGCCCACCTGGTTCCAAACATGTCCTCCGGTTAGCCCACCTGGTTCCAAACATGTCCTCCGGTTAGCCCACCTGGTTCCAAACATGTCCTCCGGTTAGCCCACCTGGTTCCAAACATGTCCTCCGGTTAGCCCACCTGGTTCCAAACATGTCCTCCGGTTAGCCCACCTGGTTCCAAACATGTCCTCCGGTTAGCCCACCTGGTTCCAAACATGTCCTCCGGTTAGCCCACCTGGTTCCAAACATGTCCTCCGGTTAGCCCACCTTGTGCCAAACATGTCCTCCGGTTAGCCCACCTGGTTCCAAACATGTCCTCCGGTTAGCCCACCTTGTGCCAAACATGTCCTCCGGTTAGCCCACCTGGTTCCAAACATGTCCTCCGGTTAGCCCACCTGGTTCCAAACATGTCCTCCGGTTAGCCCACCTGGTTCCAAACATGTCCTCCGGTTAGCCCACCTTGTGCCAAACATGTCCTCCGGTTAGCCCACCTGGTTCCAAACATGTCCTCCGGTTAGCCCACCTTGTGCCAAACATGTCCTCCGGTTAGCCCACCTTGTTCCAAACATGTCCTCCGGTTAGCCCACCTGGTTCCGAACATGTCCTCCGGTTAGCCCACCTGGTTCCAAACATGTCCTCCGGTTAGCCCACCTGGTTCCAAACATGTCCTCCGGTTAGCCCACCTTGTGCCAAACATGTCCTCCGGTTAGCCCACCTGGTTCCAAACATGTCCTCCGGTTAGCCCACCTTGTTCCAAACATGTCCTCCGGTTAGCCCACCTGGTTCCAAACATGTCCTCCGGTTAGCCCACCTGGTTCCAAACATGTCCTCCGGTTAGCCCACCTTGTTCCAAACATGTCCTCCGGTTAGCCCACCTGGTTCCGAACATGTCCTCCGGTTAGCCCACCTGGTTCCGAACATGTCCTCCGGTTAGCCCACCTGGTTCCAAACATGTCCTCCGGTTAGCCCACCTGGTTCCAAACATGTCCTCCGGTTAGCCCACCTGGTTCCGAACATGTCCTCCGGTTAGCCCACCTGGTTCCAAACATGTCCTCCGGTTAGCCCACCTGGTTCCGAACATGTCCTCCGGTTAGCCCACCTGGTTCCAAACATGTCCTCCGGTTAGCCCACCTTGTTCCAAACATGTCCTCCGGTTAGCCCACCTTGTTCCAAACATGTCCTCCGGTTAGCCCACCTGGTTCCGAACATGTCCTCCGGTTAGCCCACCTGGTTCCAAACATGTCCTCCGGTTAGCCCACCTGGTTCCAAACATGTCCTCCGGTTAGCCCACCTGGTTCCAAACATGTCCTCCGGTTAGCCCACCTTGTTCCAAACATGTCCTCCAGTTAGCCCACCTTGTTCCAAACATGTCCTCCGGTTAGCCCACCTGGTTCCAAACATGTCCTCCGGTTAGCCCACCTGGTTCCAAACATGTCCTCCGGTTAGCCCACCTTGTTCCATGAAATCTTGAAATGCCATTTTTATGTCCCAACCTCGTTAAAACAAGTTCACTTAGCAGTGACATTGACAAAACGATAAACATCTTACCTAAAGTGCTAATGAAATGTAGAAAATAGGACTTCAAGTGGACAGCAGGCTACATTGTATGTCCAGTAGGAGAAGCCAGAAAGGGATTGTCCCTGGTAGAACTAGATACAAAGAATCAGACAAAAGGAGCGTCACCATCCTTCCTGGAAATGACCTGTCCTCTATAGGCCAGCAGCCCGGTTAGACTCCAAGTCACACCAGGAAGAGGCTGACGGCACAGGCTCGGTCGGCTCAGACCAAGGGGGAACCAGACTTGCCATTTAAGTGGATTTACGGCAATCCCAAAACCAGAATGGCTTTGGGTTGAAGGTTTTTTTGAATCACCATTATTAAATTGAATATCAAAGCCATCAATTTGTGAAGAATTGTTCAAGACAGACGAAGGAGACACCACATCATTAAATAGGACTAGTCAGACTAGTCGTCTAGCCCTGAACCGACAGACCGGTATAAGGGATATGAATTATAAGGACAAAGAGGGGAGAGGGCTGGTCAAACTTTAGAATATTCAGACAGGATTAGAATATTCAGACATGAATAGAATGTTTGGTTTTGTCACTTGAAGGACTTCCTTAATAATTTGACCAGTGAAATTCATTTTATATTCTTTCAACTGACACAATTGAAAGCAGTTGGATGATACCCCTGTGAAAGAGTTAGAAAGTACTGGGCACATCCAAAGTTAATGTTTGTTACCAAACATTTCGTAACCCTATGAGAATGACCCCGTCAACCCTTACAATCTGTCCCAGTCTGTGTGTAAACATTACGTATAGTACTGTGAGTAATTGAGAATTTTCACGCTACAAGAACAATCTGCTTAATGCCCGTCTGGTGTCAGGCAACAGGAAAATATCTCTGGGGCTTCTGGAACATTAAGACTTAGCCTACATGAGTTCAAATTGCTTTCAGTAATGAGGAAACATATCCATCCTCAATGTTTCAACGTCCAATCACACAAACAGCAGGGCCGACATCTGTCATACACAGTAGATTCGGAAAGTATTCAAGACCCCTCAACTTCTTCCACATTTTGTTATGTTATAGTCTTATTCTAAAAATGTTACAGCCTTGTTAAATAAAATATCTATACACAATACCCCATAATGACAAGTGAAAACAGCTTTTTAGACATTTTTGCAATTGTATTAAAAATAAAAACACAGAAATACCTTATTTACCTTAGTAATCAGACCCTTTGCTATGAGACTCAAATTGAGCTCAGGTGCATCCTGTTTCCATTGATCATCCTTGAGATGTTTCTACAACTTGGGAGTCCACCAGTGGTGAATTCAATTGATTGGACAGGATTTGGAAAGGCACACACCTGTCTATATAAGGTCCCACAGTTGACAGTGCACACTCTGACATATTGTCAAGTCTCTGAATGTCCTTGAGTGGTCCAGCCCAAGCTCGGACTTGAATCCGATCGAACAACTCTGGGAAGACCTGAAAATAGCTGTGCAGCGACGCTCCCCATCCAACCTGACAGAGCTTGAAAGGATCTGCAGAGAATAATGGGAAACTCCTCAATTACTGGTGTGCCAAGCTTGCAGCATTATACCCAATAAGACTTTAGGCTTCATTCGCTGCCAAAGGTGCTTCAACAAAGTACAGAGTAAAGGGTCTGAATACTGTATTCAAAATAAAAACCTGAAATCACATTTACAATTTTTTTTTATCTAAAAACCTGTCTAAAAACAATATATATATATATATATAAAAAAAATCCATTTTACATTACAGCTGTAATGTAACAAAGTATTGAAAGTCAAGGGGTCTGAATACTTTCCGAATGCACTGTATTTGTGCAAACCTAACAATGAGTCTTTAAAACGGTTATTCCATTCGTCTTTCTGCCACGGGATGATTCAGTGACAAACAGGTGTGCTAGACAAACTACCTGACCTATAGTCCCTCTGGACCAGATTGTATATTTTTGCTTCAAGCAGCATGACTAAATGGATCCAGTCCGAGTTAACGGAGGAACTCATAAATGAGAAACAACTCACTCCCACCCCAGTGTGGTGGAACCAGTATAGACACAGTAACAGCATCAGTCTTGTGGGGGTTGGACCTAAACTAGAGGAGCTGTGTAGACACGGTGACAGCATCAGGTCTTTACAGTGGGAGTAAAGTCCTTTCACTACCTAAATAAAACACCAAAACAAATCACTCTGTCATAGGGAGGAAAACATTGATGGAGGAAGAGATGGAGTTGAATGATGACACATTGTCTAGCTAAGTAAGAGGTTTCGACTCCCGGCTTGACTGCATTGGGGGTAATTTAGGGGCTATGCCCCAAATTTAGGGAAAGAAAAAAAGATGAGGAAAGGGGTTCCCACTTTGAACCGCTGACATTTAATCCATCTTGAACTTTGCAGGATTTTTATGGGCTTCTTATGAGCTCTCACACACAATCTGTCAGTAACAGAGAAAGCCCAGAGCAGCCGTTCCTCAACAAAACAACCTGACGCCCTCGTTCAAGCACTGGTTTCAGGAAGATTTATTTGTATTCATTTCTGTTTTTTTTTAACAGGGCGTTTCCCAAGAAGATCCAGTATTGTAAGGGTTCAATCAGGAAGATCCAGTATTGTAAGGGTTCAATCAGGAAGATCCAGTATTGTAAGGGTTCAATCAGGAAGATCCAGTATTGTAAGGGTTCAATCAGGAAGATCCAGTATTGTAAGGGTTCAATCAGGAAGATCTAGTATTGTAAGGGTTCAATCAGGAAGATCCAGTATTGTAAGGGTTCAATCAGGAAGATCCAGTATTGTAAGGGTTCAATCAGGAAGATCCAGTATTGTAAGGGTTCAATCAGGAAGATCCAGTATTGTAAGGGTTCAATCAGGAAGATCCAGTATTGTAAGGGTTCAATCAGGAAGATCCAGTATTGTAAGGGTTCAATCAGGAAGATCCAGTATTGGAAGGGTTCAATCAGGAAGATCCAGTATTGTAAGGGTTCAATCAGGAAGATCCAGTATTGGAAGGGTTCAAAGCTGCATTATGTAACATTTTGGGCAACCTGACCAAATTCACATAGAAATGTGATATCAGAAAGTATCCATACCCCTTGACTTATTCCACATTTTGTTGTGTTACAGTATGAATTCAAAATGGATTCAATTGATTTCTCGCTCTCACCCATCTATACCCATAACGACAAAGTGAAAACTTGTTTTTCTAAATTTAAGAAAATGTATTGAAAATGAAATGCATAAATATCTCATTTACTTAAGTATTCGCAACCCGGAGTCAATACATGTTAGAATCACCTTTAGCAGCGATTACAGCTGTGAGTCTTTTTGGGTAAGGCTCTAAGAGCTTTCCACACCAAGATTGTACAGTATTTGCACATTATTGCTAGACAGCCATGTTCAAGTCTTGCCATAGATTTTCAAGGCGATTTAAGTCAAAACTGTAACTAGGCCACTCAGGAACATTCAATGTTGCCTTGGTAAGCAACTCCAGTGTATATTTGGCCTTGTGTTTTAAGTTATTGTCCTGATGAAAGGTGAATTTGTCTCCCAGTGTCTATTGGAAAGCAGACAACCAGGTTTTCCTGATTTTGCCTATGCTTAGCTGTATTACGTTTATTTTTTATCCTTGCCATACCTAGTCCTTGCCGATGACAAGCATACACATAACATGATGCAGCAACCACCGTGCTTAAAAATATGAAGAGTGGTACTTCGTGATGTGTTGGATTTGCCCCAAACATAATGCTTTGTATTCAGGACATAGTAAATTAATTTGACACATTTTTTTTCAGTTTTACTTTAGTGCCTTATTGCAAACAAGATGCATGTTTTAGAATATTTTTTATTCTGTACAGGCTTCCTTCTTTTCACGCTGTCATTTAGGTTAGTATTGTGGAGTAACTACAATGTTGTTGATCCATCCTCAGTTTTCTCCTATCACAGGTTTTAAAGTCACCATTGGTAACATGGTGAAATTCCTGAGCAGTTTCCTTTCATCTCCAGCAATGGAGTTAAGAAGGATGCCTGTATCCTTGTAGTAACTGGGTGTATTGATACATCAAAGTGTCATTTTTACACATCTACCAATAAGTGCCTTGGAAACCTCCCTGGTCTTTGTGGTCGAATCTTTGTTTAAAATATACTGCTCAACTGAGGGACCTTACAGATAATTGCATGTGTGGGGTACAGAGATGAGGTAGTAATACAAAAATCAACACTGAGTGAGAGTCCATGCAAATAGTTTTTACTCCTGAATTATTTAGGCTTGCCACAACAAAGGGGTTGAATACCTATTGTATCTGTCATTGAAATCAAGTCTAAGAAGTGGTAAATATTTTGTGTGTGTGCTACTTCTATGCTTCCCATTCTTAAGTTTCATTTTTATGTCTTTTCCATTCAGTGTTGTACACCAGCTTCAAACAGCTGAAAATACAATATTTTTGGTTATTGAAATGATATCTCACAGTGGTAAAACAATTCTCTACATTTCTTGTTCTGTCACAAACTGAAATTAGGCAACATTTTAGAATTTGGTGGAGCGATTTCTGCATATTGCACCTTTAAATATGGAAGACCCAGTATTGGAAGGGTTAAATAAGGAAGCAGAAAGTTGCAGATAGTAGATCCACACTGTGCTGGACTCCCTCCCAAAGCTCCCACAGCCAGCTGGGACATTTGCATACGGAGTGAAGGAGGGAGAGAAAGAGGGAAGGGGGAGACAGACACTCCCACTGGCTATAAAGCCCAACCATACTGAAACGCTCAGACAGAAACCACACGTGGATCTGAGCACTGGGAGAGAGGGAGAGCGAGCAGGAGGGAGGGTAAGAGAGAAAGCGCAAGGGACAGATGTGGAACTGAGTTGAGGGAGACAGACGATCTGAGAGGAGAGAGCAAGAGAGAAATAA
This sequence comes from Oncorhynchus mykiss, assembly GCF_057628025.1. NCBI lineage: Eukaryota > Metazoa > Chordata > Actinopteri > Salmoniformes > Salmonidae > Oncorhynchus > Oncorhynchus mykiss. Next base: position 69,524,507 of record NC_143039.1, on the reverse strand, counting down.
AGAAAGACCAACCATATCCTAAGAGGACCTGAGAAAAACACAGTGGAACCTGCCATTCAGCCATTTGATTTCGTTTTTCCCACCAAAGGAAAAGTCCAAACTCTACATGGGACTTTAATGACAGAGGAGCCTGTGATACTGGACTGTAGTGCACTGGCAGCTAAGGACTTAGAAAAGTATACTGAGGTAAAACTGTGTTATCATTTAACTATCCATGCATGTGTGAGCAGCAGTGGGGAGTCCAGGTGTCACAGTAGTAAACAAAGCCCAGAGCAGAGTTAGCTAATTGGTGGAACAGCAGAGCACGGTAACATTGACGATGTCCTTCGCCATGGTGCGGCCGGCGCCCAGCCGGTACCTGTACTCCGACATCTCCATGCTGTCCGAGGACGAAGAGAACGGCAACGAGAGCTCGGGCTCCGACGAACGCTCCTTCCGGCTGGACGCCAGAGGTTATGACATAAAGGTCGGGGGGCGCAAAAGGAAGCCTGGAAGCATCGGAGGGGGCCGTCTGGGAGGGGGCCAGCTCCCGCCCCAGATGTCACACCTCCAGGTCTCAGACGGATCCATCTCTCCGACGAGCGGGCTGCCACGGCAACGCAACGCAGCTAACGCTCGGGAGCGGGACCGCACCAACAGTGTGAACACAGCCTTCACCGCCCTGAGGACCCTTATCCCCACTGAACCGGCCGACAGGAAGCTGTCCAAGATCGAGACACTGCGACTGGCGTCCAGCTACATCTCCCACCTGGGCAATGTGCTGCTGGTTGGGGACATGTGTGGGGATGGGCAGCCCTGCCACGGTGGAACAACCTCCTCTGCTCACTACCTAAATCACCACGGATCGCCAGGCCGCGACGCAGAGAACTCCCAGCCCAAACAGATCTGCACCTTCTGCCTCAGCAACCAGAGGAAAATGGTGAGTTGAGTTTGGCTGTAGATGTCCCATCTGTCCTCACCATGCATTTGCCATCGTGTCACAACTAGGACAACATAACAGCACACAACTCCAATCTCTTCAGGGCAGTAATATCCAGGAAGTGGGAGTTTTACTTATGACGCTTCATGGTTTAGTGAATGGTTGTTTATATTTGATTCTTTAAAAACATTTCAGACTAAAAAATGTCTTTCAAACTTACTCGAAGACAAGCAACCGTTAGAAAATTCCACCCACAAAAAAATAAACCTTTTCAAAATGTGAATTTATAGAGTATCATATGGTCTCTGCTGTCCCAAAGGGTAAGAGAACAGCCCCTCAATACTCCGAGACAGTGAGATGAGGAGGCTCAGTAGGCAAGCTTCAACGAAACCTCCTAACAGTAAGACCCTAATCCCCAACTCCGAGACAATTCTCCCAGACATCTCAATTTGGTGCCGGCATTCAGTAGCACTTCCCATTGTCTCTTTGGTCTGAGTAGCGAGAGACCGACTGAACCAAGGCTAACGGGAAACAAGGAACTGTCACAGCGAACACAAACACATCCATCTCTCTTCCTCAGCATTCGCCTGGGCAGACTCTGGCTCATAAAGCCAACACCACGCCGAATTCAAAATCAAACCCTAAATCACAGCATGGGAAACGCAATAACCAAAACCAAAAACAGAGGGGGGAAACTGTCATTTCAACTCACAAGAGCAAAGCAGCTTTCAAACTTGAAATACACCATACGCCCAAAATAATTAGAGTCAACCATGACACTGGAACATTTTTTGGTTAGGTATATAACCACCACAATATGTATTCTACCCTCAAACTTGAAGCAGGTCCAAAACCCATTTCGTTGAAAAAAAGCACAGAGGAAAATGCCTGGAGTGCACAATGTATTTAGAGCTGGATGTGGTTTGAGTGATTTGTTAGGCCTCTAAAATGACAAATAGCCTAAACTTAAAAAAGAAGACACTTGACATTCCTTTTGGCTCCTGGTGGAGCAAAGTCACAACATAAGATTATGGTTAAGCGCTTACCAAGAGGTAGATCGCCGGTCCACAGCATTCTGGGAACATCTGCTGTATTCCCAAATCTGCCAGTGAGCCATCCTGAGCGATTTATACACACATCCTGTTTTGACCTAAGGCTCTTCTTAGGTGTCCAATTAATAACAATGTTAACAACCCCCCCTCCGGCTTCCTAAATAAATAATGATGAAGACTATAATGACTTGAGATTCTGGACAACACCACCAACTCACTAGAGATGTTCATTTGCACATCCACAGAACCCTACAGTATTCTTCACTGATTCATGTATTGAAATGTTCTGGAAATTAGCGATTTATTTTATGATGAAAAAAAGTGATAAGTCACAACTCCTGACCCCAGACAAATCTAAGAGAAAAACTATGCACTAGTGTAATAGCACTAGTGTATATCACAAGTGTAATAGCACTAGTGTAATAGCACTAGTGTAATATCACAAGTGTAATATCACAAGTGTAATATCACAAGTGTAATATCACTAGTGTATATCACAAGTGTAATAGCACTAGTGTATATCACAAGTGTAATATCACAAATGTAATAGCACTAGTGTATATCACAAGTGTAATAGCACTAGTGTATATCACAAGTGTAATATCACTAGTGTATATCACAAGTGTAATATCACTAGTGTAATAGCACTAGTGTATATCACAAGTGTAATAGCACTAGTGTATATCACAAGTGTAATATTGCAAGTGTAATAGCACTAGTGTATATCACAAGTGTAATATTGCAAGTGTAATAGCACTAGTGTATATCACAAGTGTAATATTGCAAGTGTAATAGCACAGGCCCGCTCCACCGTGAACCATATCTGGATCAACCTAGTTAGTGTCACCAAGGAGTGAATAATAAATCAATCCAAACTAATTCAAGTTAAAGCCAACTATTAATGTAATGCTCTGCAGACTCCTTCCAGTTTATTCACTGCTATAAAAGGCCTTTAAAAAGAGCATGGAAGCAGAGATGCAAGAGTCACACAATTAATAAAATAAAAACTAAATGGACAACATTCGCCTTGACTGGAAGCAATTCTATTCCTCCATTTCATTGATTTCAGTGAGGCAGAACAAAGCAGCAAATGAGATAATGGCAGTTTAAGAGTTTTCTGAATTAAAGGCCTGTCTATAGGAGGGCTGAGCCGGGACGATATTTGAAACAGATTGGGCCTCAGCTTTGTAGTTGAGGCTTAAGAATCGAAGCGACCCGCTCCAAACCACACTGCTCCCTTTACTCGTACTTAGCGCTCATTACTCCGTGAAACACATTGCTCTTTACCCGTACTTAGCGCTCATTACCCGGTGAAAGGCATTGCTCTTTACCCGTACTTAGCGCTCATTACCCGGTGAAAGGCATTGCTCTTTACCCGTACTTAGTGCTCATTACCCGGTGAAACACATCGCTAAGTACGGGTAAAGAGCAATGTGTTTCACCGGGTAATGAGCACTAAGTACGGGTAAAGAGCACTCATTACTCGGTGAAACACATTGCTCTTTACCCGTACTTAGCGCTCATTACCCGGTGAAAGGCATGGCTCTTTACCCGTACTTAGCGCTCATTACTCGGTGAAAGGCATGGCTCTTTACCCGTACTTAGTGCTCATTACCCGGTGAAACACATCGCTAAGTACGGGTAAAGAGCACTCATTACTCGGTGAAACACATTGCTCTTTACCCGTACTTAGCGCTCATTACCCGGTGAAAGGCATGGCTCTTTACCCGTACTTAGCGCTCATTACTCGGTGAAACACATTGCTCTTTACCCGTACTTAGCGCTCATTACCCGGTGAAAGGCATGGCTCTTTACCCGTACTTAGCGCTCATTACTCGGTGAAAGGCATGGCTCTTTACCCGTACTTAGTGCTCATTACCCGGTGAAACACATCGCTAAGTACGGGTAAAGAGCACTCATTACTCGGTGAAACACATTGCTCTTTACCCGTACTTAGCGCTCATTACCCGGTGAAAGGCATGGCTCTTTACCCGTACTTAGCGCTCATTACTCGGTGAAAGGCATGGCTCTTTACCCGTACTTAGCGCTCATTACCCGGTGAAACACATTGCTCTTTACCCGTACTTAGCGCTCATTACCCGGTGAAACACATTGCTCTTTACCCGTACTTAGCGCTCATTACCCGGTGAAACACATTGCTCTTTACCCGTACTTAGCGCTCATTACCCGGTGAAACACATTGCTCTTTACCCGTACTTAGCGCTCATTACCCGGTGAAACACATTGCTCTTTACCCGTACTTAGTGCTCATTACTCAGAAAGGCATTTCTCGGCCAACACGTCTTTATAGTTTCTAAAGAAAGATGAAAATAAAATAAAGAGGAACCCATTGAGGTAAAGTAGAACACGTTAAAATGGACAGAACGATATGTTGCCAAACAGTTTCTCAATTCTGACAGAACAAATTGAGGACAGGATGGTGAAAAAGTACACCACTCCAGAGTTGTTGTCTGATCTAGAAGATGCTAAAATGCGTCATTAATAAATGAGCATACTGTTTGGATATCACCTGTTAGTGTTTTGGACTCAACGTGCTCCCAATGTGGTCTTTTGTAATCTACTCCTCGGATCAGCCGTCATATCGAACATTTTATATCAGAGACACAAAGTCATACGCTCACACGGAATGACAGAAGCTTTTTCCTGCCCCTGAAGTCAAAGGCAAATGTGTAAAAACACACACACAGAGTTATCAATTAGTGGCTAACAGATGTGTGTGTGTTTGTGATCTTATCAGATACAACTGTTTTCCAGTCCAAAATGTTATCCATCTGGCACAGATTTGACTTGCTTGGACTGAGTGGAATATATAATTTATGTAACATAGATGAGCTAAATATCTTATGCTTACACACACACACACACACACACACACACACAATATGAGTCAGACCATCAAAACATTTTACATCTTCCATTTCTATTGACAGCTAATTAATTGTGTAAAAGCACATTTCAACTACAGCCCCCATAAGTAGACAGTCAGAAATTCACCAAAATTGAGGCTGTGTTTCTCCCCCACCCCCTCTTTCTTTGGGGGCTGCAAAGCACAGTCCATTAGAAAAAAAAGGGAGCATTCCTTCTCCCTAATAGCTGTAGCAGGTGAAGACAGGGGTTATGAAGGACGACGAGGGGATTGCATAACGGGACACACAGGGGCAGACAAACCCTAGTCAAATGGACGGTACGTGCGCAGGAACGGTTTCGAGGAGTGCAGGGGAAAGGACTTGGAGAGTTCTCTCTGTGTACTGGGACTGGGGGTAACCCAATGGATTACTAATTGAGTATAGTCAGTCAGCCTCAGAGTCCACTCCCAAAGCGATGCGCTAGCCTAGCAGCCCAAGGCTCATATGCACTGTAATTATCTCGAGTTCCTTCATTACAGCCATATGGAAGTTATTAGAGCAGCGTTTCTCCCTGCAACAGGAGCCAATCAGTGTGAACATGTAACACATTATGAAATTACCCAGTGTGAACCAAACAGTGGACTGAGGAGCAAGCCAGAACAAAAAAAGAGCACTTGAAATATTTAGTTTACACACTATTCAACTTCATCTTCAATCTACCGGTCCAACTGTAAAATAATCCCATGTGATAATAAAAATGGACACTTTCACTCTGTCACACACACCCACCCACAAACACCTGTCCAACAAGTTGTTCAATAACACACAATATCACATCCAACTTTTGTCCAAAGACCAAACAGAGGGTGTAAAGAACCCACACTCAGAATAGTTAGGATGAACAGAAGGGGGCTGGCTGCGTTTAATAACCCAAACAGATGAATGGTCTGTTAAGGCTTGAGTTACATGTCTGAAAATCTACACACCCACACGCAGGCCAGCAGTGAGAGCAGCTGACAAGTGCCTCCATTGTAATCTTGAACCAATCTGCCAACGTTACCCGTCAGGCCGAGACCAAACCAAATATTTGCCTAAAGAATGAAGCCTGAGGTGACAACTGAGGAGAGAAAAAAACAGATCGGCTTCTGTGTCTGTGGAAATGTAATATGTTGTGTTGCTTGTATTCGTGAAAACAACAAAACCTTCCCATGCCATTAGATACTGTATAAACAAAGTGGAAGCCTTTTAAAAATAGGAGAGAGAAAAAGCTGCAAGTTCAATCAACAAAGCCTCACGCTTCAGCTGCTGCGACAGAATAAACCCTATACATCTTTACAATGTGTTACACAGGATATGAAAAACAAATGTTAAACAAAAACCCTATTAGTTGGGTGTAAGTGATCCCTGGAGCTGAAGAAATTAAATTGCGACTTTAAAGTGGCACTAAAAAATAAAATAGAGAAAAAAAAACTCCTGGTTCGTTTGTTTTCAAATGCCTGACCTCATCAATCCAATAGTTGACTGCGAGTGCCCGGGCCCGCCTACGTCAGATGTAGCCGTGGAAACGGTTGCATTCCATGGTCTCCGTGAGCCAGGTGTGCTAATGCTAGTGCTGCCACTCAGTATATGGTGAGAGGAGGAAAACATGAACCAAGGCAATACTTAAGCCCACAGCCATCATACCTCCCCATGGCAATGCTACAGCCCCAGACCAGCAAATATCCCCAGTCCACACAGCCCTACAGGCAGCCTCCACACATCCATCCCCAGTCCACACAGCCCCACAGGCAGCCTCCACACATCCATCCCCAGTCCACACAGCCCCACAGGCAGCCTCCACACATCCATCCCCAGTCCACACAGCCCCACAGGCAGCCTCCACACATCCATCCCCAGTCCACACAGCCCCACAGGCAGCCTCCACACATCCATCCCCAGTCCACACAGCCCCACAGGCAGCCTCCACACATCCATCCCCAGTCCACACAGCCCCACAGGCAGCCTCCACACATCCATCCCCAGTCCACACAGCCCCACAGGCAGCCTCCACACATCCATCCCCAGTACACACAGCCCCACAGGCAGCCTCCACACATCCATCCCCAGTCCACACAACCCCACAGGCAGCCTCCACACATCCATCCCCAGTCCACACAGCCCCACAGGCAGCCTCCACAGCAGCCTGGACCAGTGGGCATTATCCAGGCTGTATCACATCCGGTTGTGATTGGGAGTACAATAGGGCGGCACATAATTGGCTCAGCGTCATCCGGGTTTGGCCGTCATTGTAAATAAAAATTTGTTCTTAACTGACTTGCCTAGTTAAATAAAAGGTCAAATAAATAAAAACATTTTAAAAAACACATTGGGGGTTAGAGTAGAACTAGGCCAGGCTGACAGTAGCGAGCCGTGCACTCACTCAAAGGACCGTCAGACTTTATACAAAATAAATTAAACAATTTATTTTCTTTACTTACCTCAACAATAAGTGTTTTGTAAAATTGTTAGGAGTTAGAATCAATCCAGGAAATGTATTCTTCACATCAGTGTTTGCATTGTTGACTATAAAGAGCCGAATGAGAAATTGTAACCGTTTGTCTTCTTCCTTTCAGAGCAAAGACAGGCAAAAAACTGCTCTAAGAAGTTAATGTCTGGAGGACGACAGAATATGGACCAGAACTGTGGACAAAAAAAAAAACTTGACACACTTAAGTTGTACATAAATATCAAAATTGGTATTTAATTATATGCCCCCCAAAAAACAGAAAAAAATTATAATTCAGGACTGCTAAGTTTAGTTTCTGAAGAGGTAATCATGTTTGATTGAAAGAGACGGTGGGACTTCTTGGACAGTGGAAGCATGCCCTGACTCAAAGGAAGTATGAAGAATCATTTCAAAATAAAACTTTCTACACTTCTGATTCCATGACCTCACAAAGACTTGAAGAGAACACCAAAAAGAGGTCTTATTTTCTCTTTACCTGAGAACGTCTGCATACGCAGACTGATAATGCTGAAACTTTAGAACCACAACAGCCTCTGCATGAGACGGACTCTGAGAAGCGCCACAGTTACTTAGAGGTGTGGTAAGGAGGGACTTCAAGGACAAGGACAGGCCAAACAGGAACTGATGATTGGCTATCAGGTTACTTTCTGAAAAATTACCAAACTGTTCAACAAGCCAAATATATAACAACAGCTTTCACTTGATATTTGTTCTGGACAGTGAGTTTCTACACCCATGGACAACTGCCTTTCTCCTGAAGAAGATAGGACAACATGTAGCGGCTTGATGCTATTTCATATGCTGTTCAATGATGTTTGTTAAAATTCATGTTAATAAATAAATATGCTTATGAATTAATTATGTTTATTTCAGACATGTAAGTTTCCTTTATTTTTATTGTTATTTTGCAAAACTCAAAATGACATTTCTAGATATTTGAAGTCTGGCCCTTAGGGTGATAAATCTTTTTTTGCCGATGGGTTTGACGACGTACTGTATGGAACACTAGTAAGGGTCAAAACAAACACCAATCAGGTCAAGAGGATCTTATAGCACTACAAACAGCTATAAAAACAGTGACGTGATAAGGAAGGAACCCCAACTTTCTCTTCTCTCTCCAGCTAGATTACTGTCTTTCCCACACCTCACTACTCACGCACACAGCTGTTCACTCAAGCCCTTATTATACTGGAGAGAGACCTGAAATGGGACTGGGATTTTTTTAAGACCACATCTAGCTTCTTCAACAAAAATATCATATTGCAACTATTGAAAACTAGACTGGCCAGTAAAGGCGTCAACAACTGAAACAAACAGAACTTTTGTTTTTTGAATCAGCCAGGTGATTTGTGCAGCCTTCTCTTAGTCCGTAGAGACAGGAGTAAGCTACTGTCTCTACAGACTAACACACTAAGGAGGGAGGGCTGCGAGGTGCTGCAGCCCCGGTTGCTCGGGCCTTTTAAGGGTCAGCTGTGTGGGTTAGCGGGGGATGATTGGATCTGCAGGTACAGGGTCCTGGCTGCTTGCCACAGCCCCCACACTTTCCCCCAGCCCATTCCCCCCTTGCACCCACCAGTGTTCATTATGGCACTCTTTAAAAAAAATATTTACTCTAGTCTAAATCATTTTGACTGAAATGAAATTAAGTCTTAGGTCACATTTTTGCTATTTCAACAATGACAGTCTAGTTATTGGCAAAATGATGACACACATGGCCCACTGTCTTCAATGTCCTTTCATTTTAGTCACATCACATTTGTATTGCCTCATGAACCTATAGTAAACATAAAATCACAGACTTTTATGTGCACCAACATATGTCCTACCAACATGTTTTCCTGAATAAGATCCTATTCTTCCCAATAGCAGAAATGGAACATGTAGGAAGAATATTATAGGAGAATTATCTGGCCATGTGAATCCCTAATTTTGGCCCACATCACATACAAAACAAACATGCAGAGCGAGAGTGTGCGAGAGAGCAATCACCAGCAAAGTACTGGCTAAGTAGTATGGGTTGCACCTCCATCCCTCGGTTGCGTCATTGCCATTGTTATCTACGTTACCCAGACGCTGCAGCCACATTTACATCCACAAGTAGGCACATGAGCTAAATGGCTCAACGTGAGCTAATGGCTCAACACGAGCTAATGGCTCAACACGAGCTAATGGCTCAACACAAGCTAATGGCTCAACACGAGCTAATGGCTCAACACGAGCTAATGGCTCACCACGAGCTAATGGCTCACCACGAGCTAATGGCTCACCACGAGCTAATGGCTCACCAGGAGCTAATGGCTCACCAGGAGCTAATGGCTCACCAGGAGCTAATGGCTCACCAGGAGCTAAAGACTGCTTTGCCCATTGATTTAGTCAAGTCACTAAAACTCATATCGAGTCCCAAGTCCCTGCGCCTGAGTCCGAGTCCCTATGGCTGAAGTCTGAGTCACTCTGCTGGAATCCTGGTTCAAGTGCTCAACTCTGAGTCACTGGTTCCACTGAAAATAAAGCTATTTTCCGAGTCAGATATAGTGTAGAGGCAAGGGGAATTTAGTTAAATTGTTGGCTATACATTTTCCTTTCTTTCTGCGCCACCAAGTGTTTGCATATAGGCTACTGGTAATGTTACCAGGCCACGCTCAGTTATAAAACATTATTGAACGTTGCAGATAGAATATCTATGAATTTATTCCATACTCACCATTTCAGACAAAAATATTCTATGTAGAACAAACATGCCTATCTGAACGATCCAAAACGATGCATCCTGCTGAACGCGCCCCCTGGTTGTTAGTTATAGCTAGATAATGAGGTAACATGATTGAAGAAGGTTACCGATCCGGTCCACAAGTAGCCTACTTTAAGAACGGCCCGTGATACGTTTCAGGAATTTAAAATGCAGCCGCCAATGTAAGATAGAACAAAACGTAGCGTCGGTATTACAGGTCATGTCTTTTGAAAGGTGCAATCAAGACATTTTCTCTGAGGAAAAGAGTGCGACTTGGCTACAGAACCAGTATATGAAATGCAGGGGGAAAAAATGGAAGTGTTGTGCAAGAATACAAATTCAAAACTTTTGATTTACTTTTCTATGGTCTACTCAAGGGAGATAAAAACATAGCTAGACTGTTGTTTTACTATTAAACTCAATGCTGCTATTGTTTTTTTACTTTTGTAAAGCAGCTCGTGTTTCTTAACCAGGCCCAGGGTTGCTAACTAGAAGGCTGGTGGTGAATGTGTAGGCTAGAATTGGAGATAGAGCCGGTCTGCCTACACTCATGACTTCCTCACAGCTCACCAGCTGAGTAGGCTGTTCTCCGGACACGTCCTTCCCACTGCTGAACAGAACTGCGCTGTGCATCTGTGCCGCTGAAAAGCTCTCAATCTCTACAAAAATGTCTAGTCCATTTAGCAGTCAGATTTTAGTCACAGAGATCATTTTGTCTCGTCTCATTATAGTAAAATTAAATTAAAAATAATTAATTTGGTTTGTTTTTTTATGGGTCTATTTAGTCACTTATCGTCTCATCAATAAAAAAAAACTAAATATTTGAGTCACTATTTTTGTTGACGAAATGAACACTGGCATCCACACTGTCCCCCAGCACAGACCATGCCATCTGTCTGTAAAGGAAGCCTGCACACGTCTGGAATTCCTTCCCCTTTCGCATAATGTCTCCACGCCCCTAAAAAAAAACACCCCTTCTCCCCAGCTAATCCAAAAGTTGTCTCCCAATCTGTCTCTCTGTCTGTCAGTCTCGCCAGAAAAAGCTGTGTGTCCCCTACTCCCTGACCTCCAGGCCACCCTCTGCTCCCTCCTGTCTTTCTCCCCCACCAGGGCTGCCACCCGCTGGGGCCTGGCCTATTGGTTGACCCCTGCTGTCAATCTCACCCATCAGCCCTGTCACAGTCAGCGGTGGAAACTAAATGTGGAAATGTTCACGACCGCTGGGAGCCAGGATAGCTGCTCTTTTTCCGTTCATTCATGACAATCTGGACGAGCCCACTAACCTTCTGTGTACATGTGCACATTTTCTAATGGCAACTAAAATAAATATTTGCAAAGTAATGTTTAAAAGGCACACTATGACCATAGATTCAAATGTTATGTTGGAAAGGAAGAAAAACAAAATCTCTCAGTTCTTTTATCTTTGCAAAAATTCTCCCTCGCCCTCTCACTTTATTAGTCAACGTAACACAACGTCCAACCACATATACGGGTATTGGAGAGGTGCTGGGGGGGGGCTGCCACTCTGGGCGCCCAGGGAGTTGTTGTGGGGGGTTAAGTGCCTTGCTCAAGGGCACAACGGAAGGCAATGGCATCTAGGATTTGATACCAGCAACCCCCCCTTTGCCAGCTCAATTCCCAACAAATTGTTCCTGTTGACCCGGGACTCAAACTGGCAACCCTTCAGCTCCTGGCACGCCTCTCTAATCGCTAGGGTACCTACTGCCCCAGATGCTGCCAAGATGCATACAGGATTTGCGTTAAAAGCTGAAATTGACATTAAGAACATGACACTAACCACGTTTCCATGGTGGGCTCTCTTTGCGTCTGTAAAATGATTTATGAGAGAAATGGTGGTGGAAACGATGTGATGCGCAAATATTGATATGACTAACCATCATTTCAAAACACAATGAACTTTGAATTTTCATTCGGTACATGCAAAAATGAAGTGAATGGTACATCGTGTGTGGACCATATCATCACGCACTGGTTTTTATCCACAACAAGTCCGTTGGGTGGGAAATGCACACATTTTTTTGATGCATATTTTTTCATATTTGCATGAAAATCTGTTGCCAATTGGATGGAAACCTACTACTGTTCCTTTGTGTAGAGCAATCTAGAGATCACTTCAGCCCACGTTGTGGCACCAACAGTGGGAAGCCATTGTGAATGTACTGGGTGGCGGAATTTACTACTTCAAGTTTAAAGTACATGGGTTTCACCTGTTACACTTCCAAGTAAAACACACGCTACTCCTGTTCCTCAGTCTCCTGCTATAGAGACAGAAAGACAAAATAATCTGTGGTAAAATACTGTCTGTTCTCCTGTTCCTCAGTCTCCTGCTATAGAGACAGAAAGACAAAATAATCTGTGGTAAAATACTGTCTGTTCTCCTGTTCCTCAGTCTCCTGCTATAGAGACAGAAAGACAAAATAATCTGTGGTAAAATACTGTCTGTTCTCCTGTTCCTCTGCCTCCTGGTGTAGAGACAGAAAGACAAAATAATCTGTGGTAAAATACTGTCTGTTCTCCTGTTCCTCTGCCTCCTGGTGTAGAGACACTTCAAAGAGACGGAGTACAGGACAGGAGTAATCAGACAACAAGTGAAGCCCCCCCCCCCCCGACAGATGAACACCAGAGTACTGTCTCTGCATGGCGTTGATGACAGTTAGGAAGCTTACTCTGATTCAACATATGGGGTTGGAAATGGTGCTGTTGGTTGGTCTGTCTCTTCTAAGTCCCCATGCGTCCCAATCTGGCATAGGGAATGGTTAGCAGTTAGCAGCCAGCCCATTGAGACTCATGTCTAAAGACTGTAGAAGCTCTGTTCAACATCAGCCGGCTCCTCTCCACCCAAAGCCCACTTAGAGGATGACCGTGAGAGAGGCCAGGGGTGGAGGCTTACCCTACACAGGGCTAGGGATAACCACAGGGGGGTGTAGGAACCCAGACTTACCCTACACAGGGCTAGGGATAACCACAGGTGGGTGTAGGAACCCAGACTTACCCTACACAGGGCTAGGGATAACCACAGAGGGGTGTAGGAACCCAGACTTACCCTACACAGGGCTATGGATAACCACAGGGGGGTTTAGGAACCCAGACTTACCCTACACGGGGCTAGGGATAACCACAGGGGGGGGGGGTGTAGAAACCCAGACTTACCCTACACAGGGCTAGGGATAACCACAGGGGGGTGTAGGAACCCAGACTTAGCGACGCAGAAGGCCCTTAGCTCCGCCAGACGAATCCCTCATCTGTCACTGCAGCTGGAGACCAGGAGTCCCAACCTCCTCCTCCAACTTTTCATTTCCAACGTCTTATACTATACGGTCGTACTGTAGGAACCGGGGCCTATAAAAATGTATCTGTTTATTATTTCGCAAAATAGCAAAACCACAATTTCAGAGGTCACGGCGAGGTCAGGCACTCATTATTCATAGTGAGGCTGAGTCTAGTCGCTGCTTGCCGAGGCCACTGTGAGGACCACACGACACGCTGACTTGATAAACACTCTGGAGGATCCTCGTACACGCCGTTTAACCTTGGAGTGTGTACGGCATGTGGAAACTTTGCATTCCGACTGAGCCCGTCCAGGTTTATTTGAAAATGGTTTTTCCACCTGGGGGAAAAGCGTCCGGTACATCATTCAGAGAAAGTAGTTATTTATTGGGAATTAAATATCTAATGATGCCCTGAAGCTTCCCTTTCCCCTCCACTCTGCTAAAGCTTGCAGTTATGACAGAAGAGAAAAACATTGGGTAAAAAGAGAACCAGGCGATCCCTCGCTTGCTTGCCTCTGAGAACGCAGATTTCCCAACTAACCATAAACTCCAATATCCCAGTGATGTCAATTCCATTCACTTTCGCCACGGCAGCCACCACCATAGGTTTCAATGGCGCAAACGCATATTTTCAGGTAAAAATGAGGGCCGTTGCCAGAGTACATAGATAGAGGGAAGACTTTTATACGAGAGGAAAAGAGGGAGATGGAATAAAGACAGAAGGGAGTCGAGGTGAGGACAGCTTTTCAGCCACACTACGCTCTTCCTCACCCGGAGCCGCCGTAATAGATTTTTACAACCCCAGTCTCTGTGTAGAAACTCTGCAGCTCTGAGAGGGGGGGGGAGCCAACATGGTGTAAATGAAAAATAAAGCAGTCTAGACAGCTCATCTCTCAGCTGTGCAGAAGATGAGAGCTTCAAGCTTTCAGCTTGCCCCCCTCCCCTCCCCACCCACTCCCTCTTCACTCAAACCCCGTCCCCCGCTTCCCACTCCAGGGTTTCGCCTCACAATCCCACCCCTCCATCTCGGAACTTCCCCCTTCTAACTGAAACACATGGCAGCCCCCGCTGGCAGTTGGTTTCAATCAGGCCTTCTGGCAACAGGACACACACTGGGCCAACTGGGAGCCGTGCTGAAGACCGGATGAAAAGGAAGTCCTAAAAACTACGGAACGACAGGTGGCTGCTCTGGCAGCCCCACACTCACACCCCCCCACCTCCGCGCACCTGCAAGGGTCCGACGCGCCACGGCCCAGGTTTAGACTCAGAGCAGCACGCGATTCACCCAGCCACTTCTCAAGATCCCCCCCCCCCCCCATCCACCCAGACTCTGGATCAACATCCCCGCCTTTGACTTAGAAAAACACAACCCTGCGTCTCCTTAAATAGACTATTAAAAAGAGATTTCCTGCTGACAGTGCAGTGACAGGCCAAGATTACACATCATTTACTACCTGTCTGTTCATTTTATCACCATATTGATTTCAGCAGTGTAGTGGAGCTTGAATGCAAATCTTTGTGTCCCTAGGACAGGAACGGTTTGATAAGTAGTTTATCCTGGGCCAATACAAATGGCAGACCTGGTCCTCTCCTCGGAGACCTCTCACGGCCCTTTGTTTGGCCCGGGGGCAGCACAGCGTTCACTGAACAATATTAGACTGTTTAAGGAGACACCAAATGTATCTTCTAGGTAACCTGCTAAGGTGACTCCATCAATCATGACATTGTTTCAGGGTTCATATCAAAACACGTCAGCACCAACCGTAGGGCTAGCTGCATTCAGATGACCACACTGAGTCTCCCGAGTGGCAAGGTGGTCTAAGGCACTGCATCTCAGTGCTAGAGGCGTCACTACAGACCCTGGTTTGATTCCGGGCTGTATCACAACTGGCCGTGATTGGGTATCTCATAGGGTGGCGCACAATTGGCCCAGCGTCGTCCGGGTTAGGGTTTGGCCGTCAACTGACTTGACTAATAGTGGATGGACATAAATTCCATACTGACTGGGTATGGGCTAACTATTGTAGGAGGTTAAATGAGACCAAGTGGCTGGGACTAGACGGTCTAGAAGGTCTAGACTTCAGATCATTTCCAACAAGTCTATGGACGGGAAGCCATTTGAGCCCATGACAAAAATTTGTGTCAAAAATGAGTTGTACCAAGTGGAAATCTCTCGGTCACATATAGGTATGGAAGATTCTTTACCCAGGTAACAATCCTCAAATGGGTTGGAATGGAAAAACTACTCTACTTCAGTATAGTTGGCGTCATAATATATTAAGATTAACACCCTCAAAAAGAGATAAATATTGGTTATGACATCCATCCGGATGGCAACAGTATGAGAGAGGTAGTCAGAGGAGTCTATATGGCTATATATCAATATCCTACTGTCTAATGCTGTTAAACAGATCACCGTTCTATTAGGTTCAATTTGATCAATCTTTAAGAATGGATTCTAGAACAAAACCACTCTAGCGCCGCAGCAGACATTTCATAAAAACCATGGCCGTGTCTGCCGAAGCACAAAATATATTCCTCATTTGTTTCTCTCCCACGAAAATGTCATCCAAATGGCTGAGGGACAAAAAAGCGAAACAAAAGATCCTATACTCTATTTAAATGTCAGGTCTGGTTGTTCCTCTAATAAAATGAGAAGAAAAAACAAGGGAATAATCCACTAAGCGAATAAGCGGTGGGTTTCAGTTGAAATCAGACGCAGATATTGGAAAAGTAGGGTTGATTATGTCTTTGGGTTAAGGCGTAACCAACCAACGGCACTTCCACCATTCCTGTCGGCTACATCGACTTCCATAAAGGAAGTTTTAGTGGCCGCTGAGGGCTGGCAATGGTTATTTCATTTCAGCCGTCAAACGCAAGGCCCCATTCTCCGACCGCTGCTGATGTACCTGGCTGGCGGTGTTTGGCCATAACTCCTTTGCGGCAACATGGACATTACTGCTTGTAAAAATATAAAAATACTTCATATTTGGGGAGGGAGGTTGGTTGGAGTGAAATTAATTGAATGAACAGGAGTGGGGGTAAAAAAAATTGTAGTTCAACACTGTAGACTAGAAGTCTGTACAGGGCATGGGGCTATCTGTTTAACCACGGCATGACCAGAACAGCGTTGAAACAACCTCTCCATACATGCATACATAGATGAAACATGTTCTCCAGTCTCACACATGTATGGGCCCTCTGCTTTCCCAATTAAAAAAGGCCGCACTCACACCCTGGCTATAGGTGCTGGTCTTCAGGAACATTTAGGACAGATAATAGAAGTAGACTCCCAGTAGATGTACTGGAGGAGGGGCCCGCTCCTAAGGCCCTTTCCTGGGCTAAGGTTGTGTTGAAATAGACCCCCCTAGTCCACGTTCCCTTAATCGATTCAATTTCATGGCTGGAACGCAGCAACACGACCAGAGGAAACCATGGACCGCCCTCCATGACAGCTTTTAACTCAATAATGGGGAAGAAGGACCTGGGAGAAGCTATGGAGGGACTAAGACCAATGCCCATGGCCTCAGTTTAGCCAATACAAACAGCCAGCAAACTCTGCTGAAGCACTGATAGCTAAACATGCCTCTGAGCCTCTCCTGAAATCAGAGTTGATATCCGGTTCTCTTTTTCCTAATCCACACAGGCAGGTTTTTGTTACGTTTTACCACAGCTACTACACCCAGGAGGAACCTGAATACATTTATTTTGACTGCTTTAGGTAACAAGCTGTTCCCAATGAGACTCTGGCTCAATCAGCGCATTGTGGCTGAGCACGGAGGACAGAGGGAGGGAAGAAAAGAGCGAGGGAGTGATAAAGTGAGAGGGAGGAGAGATGGAGACAGAGTGACAGAGAGGGAAAAGCGGAGAGAGACAAAAGAGAGAGTTTGACCTCAGTCAAAGGGACACTGGGTCCAGATCACACCGTGTCCTGTCCTCTCGAGCTGGGCCCAGATGTCAACACTGGAAATAGAACCACTCTCTCCCTGTCTGCTGTCAATCAGAGGTGCTAATAAAAACAGAGAGAAGGACGCTGTGGTCTGGTCTCCCCTCATCCAGTCAGAGAGCCGCCAGTCCCAGTCCGAAAGAAAGTCTGAAAATCCCTGCTTTAAAAGAAATTAACTGCCATCACGAATTGGACTGGGATTGTGGTGGATACCATCTGGAAGGCATTAGAAACCACCACCTGGAGACATCCCAATCACAAAATTAAACTTTGGGATTACTAACATTTTGCGGAAGAAAAAAAAACCCTCACTTCCAGACATGAGTACCTCTATTTCCAACCCCCTTTTCAAAATCTGGTTTCATCAGATTTTCGAGAGGAGGGTAGAGGAGGACGTGGAGGAGAATACGAGTCTGGTCTCTTAGCTCATGGTTAAACGGGACACCCAACACGTCACAACGTAGAGAGCCTGTTTGTTATGGTTGGTAATGAAATGAAAATAAGCCTCCTCCTACAGGCTGCTTGCTACTGAGCACCTGAGAGTTCTGACAGAGGAATAGCCTTCCTGAAACAGATAGGATCACACAATTAAAGCCCGTCCACATCTGAATCATCCTATCGTTGATTAGGCTGAAATAACAGGAGGGGGGGGGGGGGGGTGTCAAGGGCTTCAGGAAAACTTTTTTTTTTAAAGGTAGACCGTCTCAGCACATGCCGGAGATGCCAGAGGAAGATAACTAAC
Source organism: Oncorhynchus mykiss (assembly GCF_057628025.1). NCBI lineage: Eukaryota > Metazoa > Chordata > Actinopteri > Salmoniformes > Salmonidae > Oncorhynchus > Oncorhynchus mykiss. The sequence continues at coordinate 69,506,457 of NC_143039.1, read as the reverse complement.
ATATCCTAGACGTTAGACGTAGGCTGGCGATTCAAGGAACTTTTATCTTGAGGTTGTGAAAAAAGGTTTGATTTAACCAAAACATTTTGAGGAAACTTTTCAGCAATGATGAAGTATTATTATTTTTTTATTCCCAGCACAGCACACGTGATGGTGTGCCGTGCATGTTGATACGAATTCACTCTCAGGAAACTCACGTCTTGGCATGGATGTTGCTTCTACACCGAATGGTGCACTCAAAAGCCTGGCTGAACTGTGTTCTGTTCCTGTGGACCTGCTGGTAAGTCAGGCAGCACAGCCTTGCAGGGTAATCTAAGGTTGTCAGGCGGAGAGTTTAAAATGGCTGCCAAGTATGCATCTCCATCTCCCCTGTCCGCTCCGTCAGTAATGCGCACACTAAAATTGATATTATGCCATGTCAGAGTTGAGTGCACCAAACACGGAAATGTTGTGATGTAAATGTACCCTTGAGCCGTAGTCTCACAAAAACAGCTTTACAGAGAGAAACCAAAAATAATAATACTGATTTCATCATGTCTACAGTCTACTACTAGCACCACAAGAGTTCAGGTATGCAAGAGGCCCACAATGCTGGAGTTTTCATCATAGGGGAAGCTTGGCAAGGGTACCCAAACTAAGTAGACAAGATCTGGGATGGGGAGTGTAGAGGTGGGAGCCTACATCATGGATGTCCTAAATATCAATGCAGCCTTCAAGAGAGCCGTTAAAGTGTCTGCCTAAGGACCCACATATTTTAGGTTTGTCTGTGGTCCACCAAATTCCCGAGTGAGTGCCTTGTCGTTCGAAAGAGCTCTAACTTCCCGTGCCGAGCTTAAAAAGAACAGCCAACCAACCAGGAGGCTACGCTGTGAGCACAGCCACAAGAACAACCAACCAACCAACCAGGAGGCTACGCTGTGAGCACAGCCACAAGAACAACCAACCAACCAGGAGGCTACGCTGTGAGCACAGCCACAAGAACAACCAACCAACCAACCAGGAGGCTACGCTGTGAGCACAGCCACAAGAACAACCAACCAACCAGGAGGCTACGCTGTGAGCACAGCCACAAGAACAACCAACCAACCAACCAGGAGGCTACGCTGTGAGCACAGCCACAAGAACAACCAACCAACCAGGAGGCTACGCTGTGAGCACAGCCACAAGAACAACCAACCAACCAGGAAGCTACGCTGTGAGCACAGCCACAAGAACAACCAACCAGGTGGCTACGCAGTAGGCTTGGGCGGTTATGGGTATTTAGAAAAAGACACAGGATGGTTTTTCAATACCATCAAAACAATACAATTTTTAATCAAATGTCAATATTTGTGGTGAAGACCTACAGTCAACATATTCAATAGGTTAAGAGATAAAGAAGATGGCGTTCTTCATTTCAACTTTCACAATTTGTCATTATGAAGCTTATTGGTAGTCCCCAGTCACATGGTGTTTGTTTACAAGCAGACAGAGGAGAGACGGGAGCCTTGTGAGTCACTCACTGTCATGCAGCATTCACCAGGTGACCTAGTTACAGTATGGAATTAACAATTAAATGTTTGCCTGCTAGATATGTTCTAACTATTAAGGTACCAGTCTAAAATGTGATAAATGCTCTGCAGCTAAGCATTTGGTTCACTAATTTAGTAGCAAGTTACTTCTTCCAAAATCAACCATTCACTTGGTAACAGTAGAGAATTCCCTCCTGGATCAAGAGCCTTGCTGTTTGATATTTGGTTTCTGTGTGTAGCAAACTGGGACTTGTATAGTTTAGGTCCGAGACTGTTTAAAATATGTTCACAATGCGCTCTTTAGCATTTAGTTAGCATTCTTTATCGCCAACCTTCGATTTACTGAGTATTAGTGGGGTTTGAAAACAGCGTCCCTTGTGTTCAGTGCCGGTATTACCAAATATCCTGGTATGGCACAAGGTCGGTATGATGGTATGACCATCTGGATACCGCACAAGCCTACTACGCAGTGAGCACAGCCACAAGCCTACTACACAGTGAGCACAGCCACAAGCCTACTACACAGTGAGCACAGCCACAAGCCTACTACACAGTGAGCACAGCCACAAGCCTACTACACAGTGAGCACAGCCACAAGCCTCCTACACAGTGAGCACAGCCACAAGCCTCCTACGCAGTGAGCACAGCCACAAGCCTCCTACGCAGTGAGCACAGCCACAAGCCTACTATGCAGTGAGCACAGCCACAAGCCTACTACACAGTGAGCACAGCCACAAGCCTACTACGCAGTGAGCACAGCCACAAGCCTACTACACAGTGAGCACAGCCACAAGCCTACTACACAGTGAGCACAGCCACATGCACAAGGCAGGGGGCACACATGCACTCACTAACACTCCCAGCCTGTTAAGAGCTTTGGCAGCCCTGCCAACCCTGTTTGCCAATCTCCCAATTGAGCATTTCCCCCTGAGCTCCCCGTCCCTCACTCACTCGCACATGCACACCCTTCCCGGTCTAGTGTGCTACCGAATTGAGTTCTCCTGCATTGTGCACAGGTCCCGTTGAGCAGTAGCTATGCAGAGGCAGGAAGAAGGAGGCGTAGTGGGGATCCAGGGTTCTCTCTCTCACTTCCCCCCCTCCATTCCACAATGTGTCTTCATTCATCTCAAAGAGCACATGGAAAAGCAATTGCGGGAGAAAAAGCCCCTTCCTGCCGGGCGAGGAGGCCTCGGACAGGCCCTGCTGCAGTCTCACGTATTCCCCCTTCACTCCGCGAAACAGGAAATAGCCCTTTATTACAAAAGGAAGGAGAAGAAGAATAAACTAGCAACATTTTTGACCGCAGGTTTGTTTGTAGATAACTTGTGCGCCGACAGGCTACCTGCAACAGGACGGCGAGGAAGAATCCCATCTCCTGTTCCCAGGCAGGGGACTAATATAACGCATGCCAAATGGACCAGGACCACCGTGGTTCCACTCATGTGGGGCAGCAGCAACACAGTGACCACACCGACCAGGGTCAGGCCGGCCCGTCTAGGGCCAGGCCGGCCAGTCTAGGGCCAGTCTAGGGTCAGATCGGCCAGTCTAGGGCCAGTCTAGGGTCAGGCCGGCCAGTCTAGGGTCAATCTAGGGTCAGACCGGCCAGTCTAGGGCCAGTCTAGGGTCAGACCGGCCAGTCTAGGGTCAGTCTAGGGTCAGGCTAGGGTCAGACCGGCCAGTCTAGGGTCAGGCCGGCCAGTCTAGGGCCAGTCTAGGGTCAGACCGGCCAGTCTAGGGTCAGTCTAGGGCCAGGCCGGCCAGTCTAGGGTCAGTCTAGGGTCAGTCTAGGGCCAGTCTAGGGTCAGTCTAGGGTCAGTCTAGGGCCAGTCTAGGGTCAGTCTAGGGTCAGTCCAGGGTCAGACTAGGGTCAGTCTACGGTCAGTCTAGGGTCAGTCTAGGGTCAGTCCTGGGTCAGGCCGGCCAGTCCAGGGCCAGTCTAGGGCCAGTCTAGGGCCAGTCTAGGGCCAGTCTAGGGTCAGTCTAGGGTCAGTCTAGGGTCAGGCCGGCCAGTCTAGGGTCAGTCTAGGGTCAGGCCGGCTACTGGAGGAAATGATCAGAATGACAAGATGGAACCAGTGATGTTTTCCATTTCCTCTGTCCTCTCGTCGGACGGTCCGTTAACCCAAAACTCTAACAAGGGTTGAAGACAGTAGATCCTTAAATAAGGGGAACTTAAGTTGAGGGAGGGGAACACATGGAACATCTGTTTTCATGAAATAAGAGACTCATTCCATCTCGCCATAGAGGACTCTTCTGACACTGTTAGACTGTGTAGGGGAGGATAATGCCATCAGTAGAAGGATCAGGTTTAGGGTGGGATGAGTTTCTGCCCCTCTGGAACACCTATTCTTGACTCACTCACCCATTACACACTCTCTCCCTCCTCTTCACCCCCGACCCCCCCTTCCTCTCCACACACACACACACCGCCCCACCCCCGACCCCTGAGTCATAGTACCACAGACACCTGTGGGCTCCGGCTCGCACACATGATGCCCCCCCACTATGGACAAAGTGACTTGAATCTGAAACACCTCTGTTTAAACAAGCCCCGGGTCTCTTAAAAAGCCCTCAGCTTTCAAAAGCTCTGCTGAAGTCTCTTTAGAAACTAAATCAAGTAAGCAGTTTTGATTCCAGTTGTGTCCTATATTATTTCACAGGGCATTAAACCCACCTCACTCTCTTTTAAAAGCAAAGCCCTTCCCAAGAACAATATGGCCCCTTCACTAGCTACAACACATTCCTCATCCCAGAGCCAAGTGCCAGAAACAGTGTTGGATGGCTGACAGTTTCAAGGTTGTATGGCCTGGCAAATGATCTAAACCACAGGGTTCAACGCTTCTCAACGGACCCTGTAAATTAAATAGCAGAGTACAAAAATAAGGCTTTAATAGGCCAACATGCAAATAAGGAAAAAAAATCTCCGTCCTGCAGGTCTCCTGCTTGGTTGCGGTGGCATGAAGCACACACACGACTACATCATCATACGCTGCTTCTGAGCTCACTTGAAAAGCAACACCATAAAAAGTACAGTGTGTCTGTTTAACCCAATAATGAGAAACGAGTGGAAGCCAATCTGTTGAGTCTCTGACTACAGACAGACTGGAGGACACGTTCACCAGACTGCAGGGATCAGAACAGCAGTGTATTAGGAAGCACTACAGCAGGAACACATGAGATGTTGCTATAGTACAAGGTGATGAAACAACAATGCATGGTGGTTAGTGTGTTTCACTACAATCTGCTAAATCTATTCATTCAAATCTCAATGAAATTGTCCCTTGTTCTTTTCTATTCTGTTTGAGCCTCAGACAGAATGCATCTTATTTCTAGAGTATAGGACATTGGAAAATGTGTGTGCGTGTTCTCACTGGTGGACATTCCATGGACCAAATATCCGTACAAACTTTGAGGACAATTTATATGTGATGGTTCTGAAAAAGCACATTACTCCAACGAACTCTGTTCTGGGTAGGTAAAGAACAGCAGTTCATGGCCTTCAGTGTACATTATCAGCTTATTTGTACACCAAATCCCCAATATGTTAGGCATCCAAATACATCTAGAAATGCTAGTCAAATGACTACTCAAATAAAAAGGAGGCCCAGTGGAAGAAAACAAATTGAGTGACAAATGCAGGGTTTGTCTCAGCAGCATTTTCATGATTGATTTCATGATATCAAGTTGACTGATGTTAAAACAATGACCTTACCTCTTCATCGGAGGTGTCGTGTTCATACTCGTCCCCAAGCCGGGTGGTGCTCAGGCCCTTCTCTCCTCCGTCGTCCATGGCGACTCCCTCGCCTTTTTTCATCTTCCTCTTCTGCTTTGGTGCAGTTTTAACGTCTGGCTGCTATGAAAACAAGACACCAAGGATTGACATTTAGAGTTCATAGCAACCGGTTGCTATGCTAACAAGTTCTGGTACATTTTTTAAGCTATGGGGGGAATTACTTCCCTGCTTGGTGCTGTTAAAGGCATTTTTGTCTAATTATCTAAGCCAATCAACTCGGTCAGACCTGTAAGTAAAATAGAAGCAGTTTTAGGAAATAAAACTTCCTGCAGGCTTGAAGAGACGACTGATTATTTGATGCCCTTAAATGGCTCAATGACAGTTCCCATGTTTTAGGATTCCCATTTATTTACACAGCTTCCTTTGCATGATTCTCTCACACTCACACACTAGGAGCAGTCACCAGAAAGGCACATCCTGTGTGAGTGGAAGGCCAGCGAGGATGAAAGGATCCAAGGACCCACCACTAGACGTGCTTTACTGTGAGCCATCAGTCACACAGACGCAGAGCCGTCAAAGGCTCTCTTAACAGGAATGAAGGGATAGAGGGATGTAAGGGAGGGCGGGATGGATGCATGGAGGAGGGGGGGGGGGGGGGGGGGGGATGGATGCATGGAGGAAAGAGGGGGTGGATGCACAGAGGGAGGAAGGGGGAATGAACTGCTTTGAGACAAGGAGATAGAGGTATAGAGGGAGGGAGAGAGAGAAGTTCTTTGAGGTTGCAGTCTCATTTCCCTAGAGGCAGTGACAGGCAGGTGAGTAACCTGCTATGATTTATGCCTCCTATGGGTCCCGGTATCTTTTGGCCTGCAGCTCTAAGTGAAACACTTCCTCCCTGATGCCTAGTTAAATCCCCATCAAGACAGAGCTGCCTGGGCCCAGCTTTAATACTAAATGCATTTTTACGCCCAGGGGATTTCAGTCAGACCTGAGTTTCGCTCTGCTGTGGCCTCCTCTTGAACTGAACAAACAAGGTAAAGTGGGGTTTGAGTAGGAGGCTGTTTAATAAAGCCAAGAGAGAACCTTGTTTACTTCACAACACAGAAGCCAACGCTTGTAAAATAGCAGACCAGATAGAAGAGTGGGTCTTCCTGGCTACGCTACAAGTCTGCTGGAGGATGGCCAAGCTAATCTGTTTACTGTTACAGGGATGAGGAGATTGCGGGGCAGGGGTGGAGGGAGAGAGTGAGACCACGACAGACGACTTGTCCAGATGATGTGCAACAGACCAGCCAAAAGAGAAGGGCTTGCAGAGTGGATCATACAGCTTGAAAACACGCAGTGGGCTGGACTTCCAGCTGAGCTTGGCCCGGAGCCCATGTGACCACAACCGCCGACGAGGATAAAATGTCAGAGAGAGGCTGTGGACGGGAAGGCACTGCACAGAGTCAGTCAGGAGAGAGAGATAGATGCTGTGGACGGGAAGGCACTGCACAGAGTCAGTCAGGAGAGAGAGAGAGAGGCTGGGAAGGCACTGCACAGAGTCAGTCAGGAGAGAGAGAGAGAGAGAGGCTGGAAAGGCACTGCACAGAGTCAGTCAGGAGAGAGAGAGAGAGAGAGAGAGAGGCTGGAAAGGCACTGCACAGAGTCAGTCAGGAGAGAGAGAGAGAGGCTGGAAAGGCACTGCACAGAGTCAGTCAGGAGAGAGAGAGAGGCTGGAAAGGCACTGCACAGTCAGTCAGGAGAGAGAGAGAGAGAGGCTGGAAAGGCACTGCACAGAGTCAGTCAGGAGAGAGAGAGAGAGGCTGGAAAGGCACTGCACAGAGTCAGTCAGGAGAGAGAGAGGCTGAGGATGGGAAGGCACTGCACAGAGTCAGTCAGGAGAGAGGCTGGGAAGGCACTGCACAGAGTCAGTCAGGAGAGAGGCTGGGAAGGCACTGCACAGAGTCAGTCCGGAGAGAGGCTGAGGACGGGAAGGCACTGCACAGAGTCAGTCAGGAGAGAGAGAGAGAGAGGCTGGGGACTGGAAGGCACTGTACAGAGTCAGTCGAGAGAGAGAGAGAGAGAGAGGCTGGGGACTGGAAGGCACTGTACAGAGTCAGTCGAGAGAGAGAGAGAGAGAGGCTGGGGACTGGAAGGCACTGTACAGAGTGTCGAGAGAGAGAGAGAGAGAGAGAGACTGAGGACTGGAAGACACTGCACAGAGTCAGTCAGGAGAGAGAGGCTGGGAAGGCACTGTATAGAGTCAGTCAGGAGAGAGAGAGGCTGAGGACTGGAAGACACTGCACAGAGTCAGTCAGGAGAGAGAGAGAGAGAGGCTGAGGACTGGAAGGCACTGCACAGACTCAGTCAGGAGAGAGGCTGGGAAGACACTGCACAGAGTCAGTCAGGAGAGAGAGAGAGAGAGAGGCTGAGGACTGGAAGGCACTGCACAGACTCAGTCAGGAGAGAGGCTGGGAAGACACTGCACAGAGTCAGTCAGGAGAGAGAGAGAGGCTGAGGACTAGAAGGCACTGCACAGAGTCATTTAGGAGAAGCCATTTGCTAAGGCCATTATTTTTCCCCATAATTAATGCTCTTAGTAGGGACATTCAAATGAACGTCTTGATACTCAAAATATATTGGCGTATAGAGCCAAATATACATCCATTACCAGGGTTATAGCTGGTAATGTACAAAATCTGTGAAATGAATCATTTCTGGCTTGAACCGCCTGCAGGCCTTTTGGTTCCGAGCACACACACAGTGGTTCAAACACACACACTCTCCACACATTGGCCAACAACTTGTTTTTAATGCTCCAAAGCGGACGCAAGCAGGCCCCAGGTTCCCCAATACCATGCTGCATCCTTTGAGTTACAGGGTGAAGCCTGAATGGATCCATCAGAAGGACTTCACGTTGCATTCACACTTCCACTTAATTGGGAGCAAAACCCAAACGATAAGCCCACTTAGGCTCCCGGTCCCTGGTTTGGCCTGCTACAGCACCTCCATCTAGAGAGAGGGGTCATCCTGGGGTGAACTCTGCTACACAACCCTCACACAGGGCCCAGGGAAAAATTATTGTATTGTATTGTATTAGCAGGGGTGTGAGTTGTATTAGCGGGGGTGGGAGTTGTATTAGCGGGGGTGGGAGTTGTATTAGCGGGGGTAGGAGTTGTATTAGCGGGGGTGGGAGTTAAGTGTTTTAAGGGACTAAAATCGAGTAAACAAAGGGGATGCACTTTGTCTTGTTGTCTGGGATACCATTCCCCCATGTCCACCATCATTTTGACCCATGTCCTCACATTCCTCCACCTCTCCAAAACTTTAACGGCTGGTGGATGGAGGAGACATGTGTAACCCACGGTGGAAGTGGCCCAGACACGTCTGAAGACCAGAGCTCCTGCGTGGGTGCATTAGGAGCAAAGCCTTCCTGGTTACTGTAAGATGAGCCCCCCCCAGTCAAAGTCTACCCTTTCCTCCCCCACTCTAATCGGCATCTCCCACCCACTCACACGCCGAGAGCGCGGATCGGCTGGCCGGCCAACGGCAGAGCTGGCTGGCCCGATCGAAGTGAGCTGGCCGCAGCCGGCCGTTGCACCAGGGGACTCTCCCAGGGACCATAAAGCCTCCAGCAGCCACATTAACTTCTGCCTGGTGTGTTGAAGGCCCAGATTCTTTATTCACAAGAACAGGGAGGAGAAAAGAGAAAAAACAATGAGTCTGGATGGATTAGAAGGCTGCAGTGGGGAACAGATGTGCCTCCCGCTACCAGACAACAGCACATGGTGATTTCAAGGTTTCAAATACGCAAAATTGCCTTTGCAATAACATAATACAATTATTTTTTTGCTTAAACTTTGTCCTTTGTTTGCATCTCTTGGCATTGCCAAACTTACTTGAAGGACTGCACACTTAAAAACAGCCAAGACCAGTGTTTGAATTGAGTGATGCTAAAATCCACATGGCAGTAATGAAATAAAAGACAACAGTAAACATGTTGTCCCTGATGAATGATGCAAGGCCCCTCGTACCAATCATTGTTATTTTGTAAAATGAAGGCTCTCTTTTGCAAGATGTACCATTCACCCAAGTTGTCAAAATTGAGCCAGTGGTGTCAGATATCGCCGTGGGTTAGACTCATATCCCTGAGCATGTGTGCAAAATTTCAGCACTGAGGCAAACGGAGCAAGATATATAAACATCCACCCATTATAGCGCCACCATGTGGTTGATATGAATGCTCTTGCATATGTTAAGTCTCGACAGCGTTTGCAACAAAATTGTTCAAATACAAATATCTTCGTGTGATTGATTTGCCAGACCACACCTACGTGAATACTTATTGATCAACAGTAGCCATGTTGTTTTAGGTACGAGTCTGACAACTTTGAACCAAAATTCCACATCAAGTTTCGTGCAGATCGGTCAGTCGGTGCCAGTAGAGTAGCGTTGGGTTTCTCACAAAATTCTAAAATGGTGGAAAATCCATCATAGCAGACCTTATGAGTCCCGGAGGCAAATTTGTTCCTTGTGAGGAGAGGGACCTATGTCCCGAATTTCATGACTTTAGGTCAAATGGGGTGAGGGACATGACCTTTCAAAGTTTGAAAATACAAACTCTTGTTATAGCGCCACCAGCTCGCCAATCAGTGTAATTGATCTCTATGGAAAGATGCATCATAGCGCCACCAGCTCGCCAATCAGTGTAATTGATCTCTATGGAAAGATGCATCATAGCGCCACCAGCTCGCCAATCAGTGTAATTGATCTCTATGGAAAGATGCATCATAGCGCCACCAGCTCGCCAATCAGTGTAATTGATCTCTATGGAAAGATGCATCATAGCGCCACCAGCTCGCCAATCAGTGTAATTGATCTCTATGGAAAGATGCATCATAGCGCCACCAGCTCGCCAATCAGTGTAATTGATCTCTATGGAAAGATGCATCATTCACCAAAGTTGTCAAAACCAGGCCAGTGCTGTCGGAGACTGAAGAATGAACGGAGACAGATCCAGTCCCCTCCCGGATTTCATCGCGGGGGGACAATAAACATAATTGTGACCCGTCTCAATTCTACAATTAAGAGACAATGAAGGTGTTGGGGAGGATAAGCTGCCGTAATACAATGAAGGTGTTGGGGAGGATTAGCTGACGTAATACAATGAAGGTGTTGGAGAGGATTAGCTGACGTAATACAATGAAGGTGTTGGGGAAGATAAGCTGACGTAATACAATGAAGGTGTTGGGGAGGATTAGCTGACGTAATACAATGAAGGTGTTGGGGAGGATAAGCTGACGTAATACAATGAAGGTGTTGGAGAGGATAAGCTGCCGTAATACAATGAAGGTGTTGGAGAGGATAAGCTGCCGTAATACAATGAAGGTGTTGGAGAGGATAAGCTGACGTAATACAATGAAGGTGTTGGGGAGGATTAGCTGACGTAATACAATGAAGGTGTTGGGGAGGATAAGCTGACGTAATACAATGAAGGTGTTGGGGAGGATTAGCTGACGTAATACAATGAAGGTGTTGGAGAGGATAAGCTGCCGTAATACAATGAAGGTGTTGGGGAGGATTAGCTGACGTAATACAATGAAGGTGTTGGGGAGGATAAGCTGACGTAATACAATGAAGGTGTTGGGGAGGATAAGCTGACGTAATACAATGAAGGTGTTGGAGAGGATAAGTTGACGTAATACAATGAAGGTGTTGGGGAGGATAAGCTGCCGTAATACAATGAAGGTGTTGGGGAGGATAAGCTGACGTAATACAATGTCATTCCCAGCCGTTTGCATGACAGTTGGAGATTTTTGAACACACCACCAGACAGAACAATGAGCTTAACGTTGGCTGATAAATATAGCAACTATCCCAGGAAGTACCAGACACCTGCCACCTACCTATTAATCCTATCAATTTCCCCTCTCATAGCTGGAGTGGCTACATCTCAATTTGCAAAACAAACTTCTGACAGAGGACTTTCTGCATTTGAAGATGGGAGTCAGAAGGAGGGTTGATGGTACTATGGCAGGCTTTACTATAGACTGGCAAGAGAATAGAGACCAAAAGACACTTGCCTGTTCCTGATTCCAAAGAATGTAATAAAGATAACTTCCACTACGGGGAAGTAAAGAGTAATATCTATTAAATCCACACAAACTGAGATCTTTCATCCAGCGCATAACAGGATGATGGATATTATTATCTAGACTAATCTAGAGTTGTAGACAAATGTGTGAGTTGATGATCATGAAAAGCTTTGAAAAAAATAATTAGATTTTATTGCAAGAGCACAAGTTATTTATTAAGACAAGAAAATGGATTCTACTTCAAATAGCCAAAGTAAAATACATTAATCACATTTTGGTAAAATAAAGTTGATAAAATTTTTTTAACAGGAATGTATCAATTCTGAAGATCCTCACCTCTCTCTCTCTTTCTTTTTGCCCCACTGTATGTGTGTGTATGTGTGTGTGTGTGGGGGGGGGGGGGGGGGGGGGAAGAGAGAGAGGCCTGTAATTTTCATCATAGGTACACTTTAACTATGACAGACAAAATAAGAAAAAAAAATCCAGAAAATCACATTGTAGGAGTTTTAATGAATTTATTTGCTAAGTATGGTGGAAAATAAGTATTTGGTCAATAAGAAACGTTTCTCAATACAAGGTAAAACACAAGGTTTTCACACACTGTTGCTGGTATTTTGGCCCATTCCTCCATGCAGATCTTCCCTAGAGCAGTGATGTTTTGGGGCTGTTGCCGGGCAACACGGATTTTCAACTCCCTCCAAAGATTTTCTATGGGGTTCAGATCTGGAGACTGGCTAGGCCACTCCAGGACCTTGAAATGCTTCTTACGAAGCCACTCCTTTGTTGTCCAGGCGGTGTGTTTGGGATCATTGTCATGCTGAAAGACCCAGCAACGTTTCATCTTCAATGCCCTTGCTGATGGAAGGAGGTTTTCACTCAAAATCTCACGAACATGGCCCCATTCATTCTTTCCTTTACACGGATCAGTCGTCCTGGGCCCCTTTGCAGAAAAACAGCCCCAAAGCATGATGTTTCCACTCGCATGCTTCACAGTAGGTATGGTGTTCTTTGGATGCAACTCAGCATTCTTTGTCCTCCAAACACGACGAGTTGAGTTTTTACCAAAAAGTTATATTTTGGTTTCATCTGACCATATGACATTCTCCCAATCTTCTTCTGGATCATCCAAATGCTCTCTAGCAAACTTCAGACGGGCCTGGACATGTACTGGCTTAAGCAGGGGGACACGTCTGGCACTGCAGGATTTGAGTCCCTGGCGGCGTAGTGTGTTACTGATGGTAGGCTTTGTTACTTTGGTCCCAGCTCTCTGCAGGTCATTCACTAGGTCCCCCCGTGTGGTTCTGGGATTTTTGCACACCGTTCTTGTGATCATTTTGACACCACGGGGTGAGATCTTGCGTGGAGCCCCAGATTGAGGGATATTATCAGTGGTCTTGTATGTCTTCCATTTACTAATAATTGCTCCCACAGTTGATTTCTTCAAACCAAGCTGCTTACCTATTGCAGATTCAGTCTTCCCAGCCTGGTGCAGGTCTACAATTTTGTTTCTGGTGTCCTTTGACAGCTCTTTGGTCTTGGCCATAGTGGAGTTTGGAATGTGACTGTTTGAGGTTGTGGACAGGTGTCTTTTATACTGATAACAAGTTCAAACCAGGTGCCATTAATACAGGTAACGAGTGGAGGACAGAGGAGCCTCTTAAAGAAGAAGTTACAGGTCTGTGAGAGCCAGAAATCTTGCTTGTTTGTAGTTGACCAAATACTTATTTTCCACCATCATTTGCAAAAAAAGACAAAAAAAAATCATTAAAAAATACTACAATGAGATTTTCTCTCTCTCATTTTGTCTGTCATAGTTGAAGTGTACCTGATTAAAATTACAGGCCTCTCATATTTTTAAGTGGGAGAACTTGCACAATTGGTGGCTGACTAAATACTGTTTTGCCCCACGGTAGGTAGGTAGATCTGTACACATACACATTACATGACCAAAAGTATGTGAACACCTGCTTGCGCAGCAACTCACTGCCTTCCTGAACACAAACAATGTATACGAAATGCTTCAGTCTCGTTTTAGACCCCATCATAGCACTGAGACTGCACTTGTGAAGGTGGTAAATGACCTTTAAATGGCATCAGACCAAGGCTCTGCATCTGTCCTCGTGCTCCTAGACCTTAGTGCTGCTTTTGATACCGTCGATCACCACATTCTTTTGGAGAGATTGGAAACCCAAATTGGTCTACACGGACAAGTTCTGGCCTGGTTTAGATCTTATCTGTCGGAAAGATATGTTTGTCTCTGAATGGTTTGTCCTCTGACAAATCAACTGTAAATTTCGGTGTTCCTCAAGGTTCCGTTTTAGGACCACTATTGTTTTCACTATATATTTTAACTCTTGTGGATGTCATTCAAAAACATAATGTTAAATTTCACTACTATGAGGATGATACACAGCTGTACATTTCAATGAAACATGGTGAAGCCCCAAAATTGCCCTCGCTAGAAGCCTGTGTTTTCAGACAAAAAGAAGTGGATGGCTGCAAACTTTCTACTTTTAAACTTGGACAAAACAGAGATGCTGGTTCTAGGTCCCAAGAAACAAAGAGATCTTCTGTTGAATCTGACAACTAATCTTAATGGTTGTACAGTCGTCTCAAATAAAACTGAAGGACCTCGGCGTTACTCTGGACCCTGATCTCTCTTTTGACGAACACATCACGACTGTTTCAAGGACAGCTTTTTTCCATCTACGTAACATTGCAAAAATCAGAAACTTTCCGTCTAAAAAGGATGCAGAAAAATTCATCCATGCTTTTGTTACTTCTAGGTTAGACTACTGCAATGCTCTACTTTCCGGCTACCCGGATAAAACACTAAATAAACTTCAGTTAGTGCTAAATACGGCTGCTAGAATCCTGACTAGAACCAAAAATGTTTTGATCATATTACTCCAGTGCTAGCCTCCCTACACTGGCTTCCTGTCAAGGCAAGGGCTGATTTTAAGGTTTACTGCTAACCTACAAAGCATTACATTACCTATCGCTCTGATTTGGTCCTGCCATACATACCTACACGTACGCTACGGTCACAAGATGCAGGCCTCCTAATTGTCCCTAGAATTTCTAAGCAAACAGATGGAGGCAGGGCTTTCTCCTATAGAGCTCCATTTTTATGGAATGGTCTGCCTACTCATGTGAGAGACGCAAACTCGGTCACAACCTTTAAGTCTTTATTGAAGACTCATCTCTTCAGTGGGTCATATGATTGAGTGTAGTCTGGTCCAGGAGTGTGAAGGTGAACGGAAAGACTCTGGAGCAACGAACCGTCCTTGCTGTCTCTGCCTGGCCGGTTCCCCCCTCTCCACTGGGATTCTCTGCCTCTAACCCTATTACAGGGGCTGAGTCACTGGCTTACTGGTGCTCTTCCATGCCGTCCCTAGGAGGGGTGCGTCACTTGAGTGGGTTGAGTCACTGACGTGATCTTCCTGTCTGGGTTGTGCCCCCCTTTGGGTTGTACCGTGGCAGAGATCTATGTGGGCTATACTCGGCCTTGTCTCAGGATGGTAAGTTGGTGGTTGAAGATATCCCTCTAGTGGTGTGCTTTGGCAAAGTGGGTGGGGTTATATCCTTCCTGTTTGGCCCTGTCCGGGGGTATCATCGGATGGGGCCACAGTGTATCCTGACCCCTCCTGTCTCAGCCTCCAGTATTTATGCTGCAGTGGTTTGTGTGTCGGGGGGCTAGGGTCAGTTTGTTATATCTTGAGTACGTCTCCTGTCTTATCCGGTGTCCTGGGTGAATTTAAGTATGCTCTCTCTCTCTCTGAGGAGGACCTGAGCCCTAGGACCATGCCTCAGGACTACCTGGCAAGATGATTCCTTGCAGTCCTCAGTCCACCTGGCCGTGATGCTGCTCCAGTTTCAACTGTTCTGCCTGCGGCTATGGAACCCTGACCTGTTCACCGGACGTGCTACCTGTCCCAGACCTGCTGTTTTCAACTCTCTAGAGAGAGCAGGAGTGGTATAGATACTCTTAATGATCGGCTATGAAAAGCCAACTGACATTTACTCCTGATGTGCTGACCTGTTGCATCCTCGACAACTACTGTGATTATTATTATTATTATTATTATTATTATTATTATTATTATTATTATTATTATTATTATTATTATTATTAGACCATGCTGGTCATTTATGAACATTTGAACATCTTGGCCATGTTCTGTTATAAACTCCACCTGGTACAGCCAGAAGAGGACTGGCCACCCCTCATAGCCTGGTTCCTCTCTAGGTTTCTTCCTAGGTTTTGGCCTTTCTAGGGAGTTTTTCCTAGCCACCGTGCTTCTACACCTGCATTGCTTGCTGTTTGGGGTTTTAGGCTGGGTTTCTGTACAGCACTTTGAGATATCAGCTGATGTACGAAGGGCTATATAAATACATTTGATTTGATTTAATGGGATATCAACCAGATTCCCTTTCCTATGGCTTCCCCATGGTGTGAACAGTCTTTAGACATAGTTTCAAGCTTTTATTTTGAAAAATGAGCAAGAAAGATCACATCGCGTCATTGTATGGCTGGGTGCCAGCAGCGTTTTGTATGCACAACAGCTTGGAGCAGCCATTCTCTCTCCTATTGAAGAAGCCAAGTTCCCGGTTGATATATTATCGATTATATATATTGTAAAAACAACCTGAGGATTGATTATAAAAAAAACATTTGAAATGTTTCTACGAACATTACGGATACTATTTGGAATTTGTCTGCGATGTCGTGACTGTGGATTTCTGAACATAACGCGCCAACCAAATGGATATAAAAATAATCTTTATGGAACAAAAGGAACATGCATTGTGTAACTGGGAGTCTCGTGAGTGCAAACAGCTGAAGATCAAAAGGTAAGCGATTTAATTTATTGCTTTTCTGACTTTCGTGACCAATCTACTTGGCTGCTAGCAGTTTGTAATATTTTGTCTACTGAGAGAGATGTCCTTACATAAACGCTTGGTATGCTTTCGCCGAAAAGCTTTTTTGAAATCTGACATTAACAACAAGCTAAGCTGTGTTTTGCTATATTGCACTTGTGATTTCATGAAAATTACATTTTTTGTAATTTAATTTGGCGCTCTGCAATTCAGCGGTGGTTGACGAAAATGATCCCTCTAACGGGATGGGTGCATCAAGAAGTTAAGCTTTTCAGATAATGGTACAGATGTATAGTTCTCTGTGGTGATATTTCACTTTTGCGCCAAGGAGCCACAAGCCCTTGAAAACTTACTTAGAGCAAATGTGTGTCTTTCCATGTGGTTTGCCGAGGTATGCCTCTACTTTGAGGGTAGCTCAGGCCTGGGGAAGCTGATCTCGGTCGCAGTTCCACCAGATCTTTATCACATTTGTCAGGCTTCAATTGGATGCTTTGTCGGAAACTATATCAACCTCAGAAAATAAAGAGCTGCTTATCCACACAGATCTGTGTAAGGAATAAGATATTTTTGGTAGCTGGGCTACAAACATGCTCTAGATATCCATGAAAGGGGCAAGCTTGTCTGCTGCAATTTGTTCATGCCTCGTTGCTCTGTTGTCAAACCTCATGTATTTCATAATGTGTTGGAATCTTTCCAGGACATAGTTGCAGTAAACACTGGTCAGCCGTCAGCTTCTGACCAGAGGGAAGTTTGAGTCTCATTTATGAACAATCCTGCTATAATCAAAAGACCAATAGGCTGTCATTGTAAATAACAATGTTCTTGACGGACTTGCCTAGTTAAATAAAATGTAGATGTAGATTTTTTTTTCAGGGATGGCACTTATTCAGTTCATGTATTCTTTATTTAGCTTCCGTTTGTTTCAAGCGCAATCGTGTCAATCATCTCTAAGGTCAGAAACAAATTCTTCAACTGTTTTGTAATATCTGGTTGATGTAGACAGTCCTCTGCTGCTGCACACCTCTGACCTCCACACGGTGCCATTTCTGTCCAGATATGGTGTTTCATCACCATGCTTCTCAGCTGCAAGCCTTTATTGCTCCCATGGCCTTTGACCCCAGTCCTCCACTCTTCTCGCCCCCATTCAGAGAGAGCCTGCAAGGGTGCAACGTCAGTGTCACTATACACAGAAGTCTCTGAAATAGGATCGAAACCACTCCCTGAATTGTCCTGCGTGTTCCTGCCGACATTTTTAACTGAAAATAAAAACATTGGAGTCACCCAAATTTACCTTGAAGAGTGGAACTCAAGACGAAGGTAAATGTTTTAGCTTTAAGACAGATTGCCCCCATCCATCTAGCATAATGTGTTATAAATAACACTTTAAAAATATCTATTAACAAATATAAGGTCATTTAGATTTTTCATATCGTTATACCTGGCAAATAAAAATTCTCAGGGATGTCAGTAGAGCATATGACGAGCTCTACTTCTGCAGCAGATCGTCTGTCAGCTCAAAATTAAGTGACACACGTCCCCTCCCCTGCGGGTACATGTCACTGGATATTATGTTTCTGTAGTAACCCGAGGGTGGTTGACTGTGGGTCAAAATTTTCTGAATGTATTTCTAGCATTTGATATCCACACACATTTATCAGACAAAGATATGTATGCCTGGGTGGAAAATGTCACACGAAATGGCTACCATTCCTTGATAACTCAAGTATTAGGGTGGAGAACATCTCTCAATTTTACAGTACATTTCCTGCAATCCTACACATCTTGCCATGGGGTGGAGAGAAATCTTTCCGGTTTTCAAGCTATTTTCCTGCAATTCTATAACTTCTGCCATGTTAATATGATATCTGAGTGAGAGTGACTAACAAAATCAAATGGGGGGCCCCCTGGAAGTCAGGGCCCCTGGACATGGACCAGGTCAGTTTAGACAACTGGCAAGTTTAGATAGCTGGCAAGCCTAACTTACCAATCTAAAATGTTTGGCTGATATGGCTAATTGAGGGACTATCAACAACTGACAGAAGAAAAACTGCTGATAAAGAACCACATTACTATATTGCACCTTGTGTATTCTACTATTTTAACTCTCAACAGTGAGTTAAGACCCCGACGGATTTCCAACAAAACAATATTACTCTGACATGTCCACGACTCATACTTTACGAAAAGCTGATATAAGGAAGTAGCATACTGTATAGTGCTTCTTCCTTACATTGGAGAAATCAAAACACTCCGAAATCCACCATTTCGGCCAGAATGTCCATTGTGCTCTGAGCACTCGGAGAGAAAACAAATTTGCAAACCAGTAGTCTGACATTACCCAGCTTGTAATCACACAACTCACTTCACCCATCCACCAACACTGCAATTAATGAATAGCCATTTACTGCTGTAATAAAGAAAGTATACACTGAACAAAAATAAAAACACAACATAGAACAATTTCAAAGATTTTACCAGGTTAGTTCATGTAAAGAAATCAGTCGATTTAAATAAATTCCTTAGCCCCTAATCTATGGATTTCATGACTGGGAATAGAGATATGCATTGGTTGGTCAGAGATACCTTAAATAAATAAAAAAGTAGGGTCAAATATAAGAAAATCAGTCAGTATCTGGTGTGACCACCATTTGCCTCATGCAGCACAACATCTCCTTCACAGAGTTGACCAAGATGTTGATTGTTGTCTGTGGAATGGTGTCCCACTGCTCCTCAATGGCTGTGCGAAACTGCTGGATATTGGCGGGAACTGGAACATGCTGTCGTACACGTCGATCCAGAGCATCCCAAACATGCCTAGTCAGAATGCAGGCCATGGAAGAAGTGGGACATTTTCAGCTTCTAGGAATTGTGTACAGATTCTTGCAACACGGGGCCGTGCATTATCATGCTGAAACATGTGATGGTGGCGGATAAATGGCACAATGGGCCTCAGGATCTCATCACGGTATTTCTGTGCATTCAAATATCCATTGATAAAAATGCAACTGTGTTTGTTGTCCGTAGTTTATGCCTGCCCATACCATAACCCCACCATGGCGCACTGTTCACAACGTCGACCACAGCAAACCACTCGCTCACCCACCATACACACTGTCTGCCATCTGCCCGGTACAGTTGAAACCAGCCCACTTCTCCAGCGTGCCAGCGGCCATCGACGGTGAGCATTTGAGCTTCCCTGAGATGGTTTCTGACAGTTTGTGCAGAAACTCTTGGGTTGTACAAACCCACAGTTTGATCAGCTGTCCGGGTGGCTGGTCTCAGACAATCCCGCAGGTGAAGAAGACTGATTTGGAGGTCCTGGGCTGGCGTGATTACACATGGTCTGTGGATATACTGCCAAATTCTCTAAAACGACATTGGAGGTGGCTTATGGTAGAGAAATTAACATTAAATTCACAAGCAAAAGCTCTATGGGACATTCCTGCAGTCAGCATGCCAAATGCACGTTCCCTCAAAACTTGAGACACCTGCGGCATTGTTGTGTGACAAAACAGCACATTTTAGAGTGGCCTTTTGACCTGTGTAATGATCACACTGTTTAATCAGCTTCTTGATATGCCACACCAGTCAGGTGGATGGATTATCTTGGCAAAGGAGAAATGCTCACTGAGATGTAAACAAATTTGAGCACAATATTTAAGAGAAGCTTTTCATGCATATGTAAAATTTCTGGGATCTTTTATTTCAGCTCATGAAACATGGGACCAACACTTGTTGTGTTTATATTTTTGTTCAGTGTAGATGTATTTTGCAAGCACACAAATATGTCACCTTGTTGAGTCCTGAGCAGCCAAGGTACAAAAAGTAAAGTCACAAAATTAAATAGATTCCTGCACACTGTTGAATGCTATCACAGTTTATTGAGTGCAAGGTCTGATAAAGTCAAGACCTTTAGGTCAAAACGTTTGCACTCAATCAAACTGCCTTTAACTAGCCTAATGTTTTTCCTGGCGAGGTCACGTGGGCAGGAAAAACTCTGGACCCTACTATATTGCTTCTGTAAAAGAAATAAGACTCCCATATTCACCGTAGGTGTATTCTTATCCGTTGCAGGCGGTTCAGTAGCTGTTTCAACACCTCTACTCTTCGTCAGAATCTCATCAAGAATTACAGCATCATCATCTTCTTCATCATCCCCTTCTTCAGCATCCTCTTCTTCATCGTGGCTGTCACTCCCAGAGTCTTCCAGTCCAGAGAACACACTCTCCTCGCTATCTGAGAGGTCTGCATCGTCCTCCTCCCCAGCCTTCTTCTCATCTTTGCCAAATATGGGAAGCTGAAATATCTGAGAGAGAAAAACAAACACATACAGATTTGATGGGCGAAACATGAATGAGTAAGCACTTTAACGGACACAAAATGAATATAGAATCTTCGAACGTTAGCTAGTTAGTTACCTGACCGAAGTGATACATTGGCAATAGCACAGGGATGCTTGCTAGCTGATCAAGGTGAGACAGACAATTAGCTAGTTACTATTTATACAAAAACATCCGTACTTATTTTATTACCAAATACATCAGGGGGCTGTGATTAACACATAAAAGTTAGTTAGAAAAACAACGGCAGTGTTCGTCTGCACATACATATTTTCCTGCATAGCCAACGTGTTAGCCTAGCTAGCTGGTTAGCTCCGAATGACATGTTTTAGCTAACGTTACCCTTTTACCGCATATACATTTCAAAATACTTTCGTACCTGGTCATCGTCCTCTTCAACAACTCTTTTCTTCGCACTCTTTTCCTTAGCTTTACTCATGGTGCCGTTTTTCTGTGATTCAAGATTAACCGTACGCATGCTTCTTTAACATCAATAGCCGACCATGTGGGACTCCGGTAAGAGGTCAAAGTTGAAAGTTGAACGTCTGTTTTAAAACTGCGGTTTCCTATAACGATTATAAAAATATAGATGATATGATTTTTTTTTGTACATAACAACATAATTTGATACCTAAAGTGATTCAGCCTCAATACGTTGCAAATTGTTAATTTAGGTCAAAGTAAAACATTTTTAAAATAGTTTTGGTGTATTTTATATTTTATCGTTGCATCTTGTGTTATATTATTTTATAAATACTATAAGTTAACTATATAATATTTTGGCATTTAATTCATGACATTTTAGTTGTGACTTGTGGGTATATTAATATTGTTCTTTCCCTTGATGACGTCACAAAATGGCGACCACCATGCGCCTGTGCAATGGCCTTTTTCTACGCACTTTGTAGCTGTGTCTTGTTGATGGAAATTTCCGTTCATAATAGTTTCTCAATTATAAGTCATATATTCACTCGTTTTAGAAAAAAAATTCATTTAGGCGAATTCTGCGTCATTGCCAAACGGAATTATAGAATTGTTACAGCAAATATTGAACTGTCAAGAGCACTGGACTTCTTTCCCTTGTGCTATTTTTTGAAGTTGATCAACTTCTGAAGTTATTATTTTTCGTTGATATGGAGTTCCACGGTGGTGGGTCTGGTGGGGTCGTGGTCAGTGGCAGTAACGTACCTGCATTTCTTATGAAACTTTGGACTCTTATTGAGGATCCGGACACCGATCCTCTGATCTGCTGGAGCCCAGTGAGTTAGCATTAGTAGCTAGCAAACTAGTTATCTAACCTGCTAGCTAGCTGCTGGACATCTAAGTAAATTAACATAGACTTGGTTCGCTTTATAGACAGTTTGTCAATCAAGATGGTTTCACATTTCATATGTGATGTTAGCGGGGCATCACTTTTTTATATATATATATATATATATATATATATAACTTTAGTTATATGATAAAACATACAGTGAACTAACGTTAACAGTGAACTAACGGGGCGGCAGGGTAGCCCGGCAGGGTAGCCTAGGGTAGCCTGGTAGCCTAGTGGTTAGAGCGTTGGACTAGTAACCGGAAGGTTGCGAGTTCAAACCCCCGAGCTGACAAGGTACAAATCTGTCGTTCTGCCCCTGAACAGGCAGTTAACCCACTGTTCCCAGGCCGTCATTGAAAATAAGAATTTGTTCTTAACTGACTTGCCTGGTTAAATAAAGGTAAAATAAAATAAAAAAAATTGTCTAGCGTTAGCTAACTTCCTAACCAGATTATACGAGTAATGAACTGAGTCTGAAAGATGTAGCTAGGTTAGCTATCCAGCTGGCTAACTAGACAATTTAGCTAATTTGGTCAAACGTGAAGGTGATACATTTATTTGCTGCAATTAATCAGCGAAAAAAAACTAGGCCAAGGGCCGAGGAGCTTCGTGGCGGAAGGTTTTGTCAGTCCACGCGTCAGCTGTTCCTGGGTGTCAATGATCATTTTCTAGCTATGTTAGCAAGCCACCTGTCTGCAGCTAACTACTTAATTTGGTTAACTGTGAGTGTAGACAGTATGTAGCTGTCTGTGTGTCCAAAAAGCCATGCAAAAAAAATAAAACTAATTGAAACTCGCTAACGTTAGCTACAGCATTGTAATGAGAAAAGGGGGTGTGTGAAAAGGGGTGTGTGGCTGTGTAAACAATTTGACAGCCTTTTCCCTTTGCTAGCCGCAATGTTGGAATTCTCAGTAGCCAATAAATTGATGTTACTCTAAGTTGTACAGCTAACGCCGGGTCATTATGTCTAAAAACAAATCTTATAATTTGTTCACAAATCCATTTTTTGTCACATGCTTCATAAACCACAGCTGTAGACTAACAGTTAAATACTTTCCGGCTCTTCCCAACAATGAATAGAAAAAAGATGAATAACACGAGGAATAAATACACAATGAGTAACGATAACTTGGTACCAGTATCGTGTCGATGTGCAGGGGTACGAGGTAATTGAGGTAGACATGTATGTACAATGCATTTGGAAATAATTCAGACCCCTTGAATTTTCCACCCATCCCCCATCAACACACAACAAAGTTGAAAAAGGAAAGGTTTGAAATTTGCCAGTTTAAAAAAATAAATGGAAATATCAAATTTACATAAATATTCAGACCCTTTACTCGGGACTTTGTTGAAGCACCTTTGGCAGTGATTACAGCCTTGAGTCTTCTTGGGTATGATGCTACAAGCTTGACACGTCTATTTGGGGAGCTTGTACCATTCTCTGCCAATCATCTCAAGCTCTGCCAGGTTGGATGGGTTGCTGCACAACTTTTTTCAGGTCTCTCCAGAGATTTTTGATTGGGTTCGAGTCGGTGCGCTGGCTGGGCAACTCGAGGACATTCAGTCTTGTCCCGAATCCACTCCTGTGTTGTCTTGGTTGTGTGCTTAGGGTCAGTGTCCTGTTGGAAGGTGAACCTTCGCCCCAGAGGTTCTGAGCACTCAGGAGCATGTTTTCATCAAGGATCTCTCTGTATTTTACTCAGCTCCTCTTTCCCTTGATCCTGACAAGTCTCCCACTCCCTGCCGCTGAAAAACATCCCCACAGCATGATTCTGCCACCACCATGCTTCACCATAGAGATGGTGCCAGGTTTTTTCCAGATGTGACACTTGGCATTCAGGCCAAAGAGTTCAATCTTGGTTTCATCAGACACGAGAGTCTTGTTTCTCATGGTCTGAGAGTGATTGGTGGAGTACTGCAGAGATGGGAGAACCTTCCAGAAGGACAACCATCTCCATAGAGGAACTCTGCAGCTCTGTCAGAGTGACCGTTTGGTCAGGGAGCAATCTCCTGATTGCTCAGTTTGGCCCAGGCAGCCAGCTCTAGGAAGAGAGTCTTGGTGGTTCCAAACTTCTGCCATTTTAAGAATGATGGCGGCCACTGTGTTCTTGGGGATCTTCAATGGTGCAGACATTTTTGTTTACCCTTCCCCAGATCTGTGATTTGACAATCCTGTCTGCGCTTTACGGACAATTCCGTTGACTTCGTGGCTTGGCTTTTGCTCTGACATTCACTGTCAACTGTGGGACCTTTATATAGACAGGTGTTTGCCTTTCCAAATCATGTCCAATCAATTGAATTTAACACAGGTGAACTCCAATCAAGTTGTAGAAACAGGATGCACCTGAGCTCAATTTCGAGTCTCATAGCAAAGGGTCTGAATACTTTTGTAAATACACTATTTCTGTTTCTTTATTTAGAATACATTTGCTAACATTTCTAAACCTATTTTTGCCTTGTCATTATGGGCTGTTGTGTATAGATTGAGGAAACAAATCAATTTAATCAATTTTAGAATAAGGCTGTACCGTTAAAAAATGGGGGGGAAAGTCGAGGGGTCTGAATACTTTCCGAAGGCACTGTAGGTAGGGATTAAGTGACTTGGCAACACGATAGACAATAAACCGTTGAAGCAGCATATGTGATGTGTCAAAGGAGGGTATGTCATACACCGGATAGGTGCTGTGAAATGTGTTGTTTTGTGGAACAAATTAGGATTAAGTGCCTTGCTCAAGGGCACATCGACAAATGTTGTTTTACCTTGTTGGTTAATGGCCCAACGCTCAAACAGCTAGGCTACCTGCCAATTTATTATTCTTATTTTATTAAATGTCAAATGATGTTGCTGACTAATAAGGAATTATCTGGCCTCTACCTTTTGCACTCGTTGACAGTCATAATTATGTTTTCTCTTACTACTGGGTAGGAGACAATCCTGTGTGTGTTGATACGCTGTCTATCCAAGGGCATCCTCTGTTTATGGACTCTGGTCCAAACAGCAGACTTCTATCTGTGCATCCATTTCCCCGGAAGTGAATAAATAGCAAAATAACTGACAAACATTCAGACAAAACACTTCTATTGCGCTTTGACACTGGATCATTTCAGCCGTCATTGCACAGGAATTGCTTCACAATGGTGAAGTTGTAGGAGGTTTTGTGTATGTGAACTAACCCCAGAATATTGAGATTATGTACAAACAAATCTACTAATTAGGACATTTTCTTAACTGATTTGATGAAGTTTTTAGGATGCATTGCCATTAGTGGCCGGCGTCATTGTTTTCTCTTTAACCTACATAATCAGTAAATTCTTGCGTCATGATCCAACTTGTCCATTGCCTTAGACTTCACACCATTCTCTACCTTCCATAATCAGTGTAAGTAGAGCCTTTATCAGACCCAAAGTAGTGAATTAGTTTAGCTTTGTCGTAGGCCATCCAAAGCAGCTTAACTTGATTCTTACTTTAGTCCATTTTTATTTTGCCAGGGAGTCATGTTGAGACCAATGTCTCTTTTACAAATGAGCCGTGGTTATAATTATAGGCATAGCCAAGGTAAACGGGTTGTGCACTATTTATTTAAAGGGATACAGTAGATAAAGGTCTTTATGCCAAAATAATTTACTGTTCTTTCTCTTCCTTTACAGAATGGCAACAGCTTCCATGTGTTTGATCAGGGCCAATTCTCCAAGGACGTGCTTCCCAAGTATTTCAAACACAATAACATGACCAGCTTTGTACGCCAGCTCAATATGTGTGAGTTGTCATTCATGTATTTAACATGTTAGGCATGGCAATGCCATGGAATTAAAACGTGCCGTCATAATCATGTTATATGCAATATCGTTTATATGAGAGGCTCCTGTATAGTTTGAATTGCTGTCCTTATTTTGTTTGTCTATATACTATGGTATTTATGGTATGACACATGACGTAGTAATTGCCACATCCCACACAAGGCTAAAGTAAGTATAGTGTAAACCAAAAAGTAGCAAATCTTATGTTGAAGAGAGATTTTACTCATGTAAATCCATACGTATACATTTACATTTGCCTCCAGCATCTACACTGATTGGTTCTGGGTGTTTTGGTAGATTCTACCTAATTATTTGCTTATATTATGATGAGCCTTTAAACCAGCGGTGTCAAACACATTTTGCCCCAGGGGCTGCATTCGGTCTTCAACGAGGTCCAGAGGGCCGCACCAAAAATCGGTTATGTTTCCTTGCAGTCAAAGTTGGGGGGGGAAAAGTCCTCTATCCGTAATTGTTTTAATTTCCAGTGCTCCCTAACTGTAGTGATTTAAAAACTATATGACTATAGGTCCATTATCCTTACTCCAGTTTCCATTTGGTTTAAGTCATTTTGATGTACACTGCTCAAAAAAATAAAGGGAACACTAAAATAACACATCCTAGATCTGAATGAATTAAATATTCATATTAAATACTTTTTTCTTTACATAGTTGAATGTGCTGACAACAAAATCACACAAATTATCAATGGAAATCAAATTCATCAACCCATGGAGATCTGGATTTGGAGTCACACTCAAAATTAAAGTGGAAAACCACACTACAGGCTGATCCAACTTTGATGTAATGTTCTTAAAACAAGTCAAAATGAGGCTCAGTAGTGTGTGTGGCCTCCACGTGCCTGTATGACCTCCCTACAACGCCTGGGCATGCTCCTGATGAGGTGGCGGATGGTCTCCTGAGGGATCTCTTCCCAGACCTGGACTAAAGCATCTGCCAACTCTTGGATAGTCTGTGGTGCAACGTGGCGTTGGTGGATGGAGCGAGATATGATGTCCTAGATGTGCTCAATTGGATTCAGGTCTGGGAAACGGGCGGGCCAGTCCATAGCATCAATGCCTTCCTCTTGCAGGAACTGCTGACACACTCCAGCCACATGAGGTCTAGCATTGTCTTGCATTAGGAGGAACCCAGGGCCAACCGCACCAGCATATGGTCTCACAAGGGGTCTGAGGATCTCATCTCGGTACCTAATGGCAGTCAGGATTCCTCTGGCGAGCACATGGAGGGCAGTGCGGCCCCCCAAAGAAATGCCACCCCACACCATGACTGACCCACCGCCAAACCGGTCATGCTGGAGGATGTTGCAGGCAGCAGAACGTTCTCCACGGCGTCTCCAGACTGTCACATGTGCTCAGTGTGAACCTGCTTTCATCTGTGAAGAGCACAGGGCGCCAGTGGCAAATTTGCCAATCTTGGTGTTCTCTGGCAAATGAAAAACGTCCTGCACGGTGTTGGGCTGTAAGCACAACCCCCACCTGTGGACGTCGGGCCCTCATACCACCCTCATGGAGTCTGTTTCTGACCGTTTGAGCAGACACATGCACATTTGTGGCCTGCTGGAGGTCATTTTGCAGGGCTCTGGCAGTGCTCCTCCTTGCACAAAGGCGGAGGTAGCGGTCCAGCTGCTGGGTTGTTGCCCTCCTACAGCCTCCTCCACGTGTCCTGATGTACTGGCCTGTCTCCTGGTAGCGCCTCCATGCTCTGGACACTACGCTGACAGACACAGCAAACCTTCTTGCCACAGCTCGCATTGATGTGCCATCCTGGATGAGCTGCACTACCTGAGCCACTTGTGGGTTGTAGACTCCGTCTCATGCTACCACTAGAGAGAAAGCACCACCAGCATTCAAAAGTGACCAAAACATCAGCCAGGAAGTAGAGGAACTGAGAAGTGGTCTGTGGTCACCACCTGCAGAACCACTCTTTTATTGGGGGTGTCTTGCTAATTGCCTATAATTTCCACCAGTTGTCTATTCCATTTGCACAACAGCATGTGAAATTTATTGTCAATCAGTGTTGCTTCCTAGGTGGACAGTTTGATTTCACAGAAGTGTGATTGACTTGGAGTTACATTGTGTTGTTTAAAGGGAACACTTATTTTTTTGGGCAGTGTATATTGAGTTTGTTTTTACTCAAACTTCCCATTGGCCGGATTAGACCCCTTCTCGGGCAGTATCCGGCCCGCTGGTCCCTGCTTTAATTAGACTCAACGGAGGACCTTTTTTAATAGATGCTATTTCTCTGAAGTTGAGGTAGAAGTTAAAATGTATTTCTTATACTGTGAAAGCCTTGTGCTTTTTGTTTGTGTCTTTAAGCAATATGGCCAATATACCACAGCTAAGGGCTGTTCTTATACATGACTCAACGCGGAGTGCCTGGATACAGCATTTAGCAGTGATATATTTGCCCTATACCACACCCCCTTGTTCCTTATTGCTATTATAAAATGGTTACCAACGTAATTAGAGCAATGAAAATACATGTTTTGTCATACCCGTGGTATACGGTCTGATATATCACGGCTTTCAGCTAATCAGCATTCAAGGCTCGAACCACCTGATTTATAATTGGTTATATAATCCACTTACGTTATTTATTAAGACTGAGAAGATTTGGAAGAGGAAGATATAATTGCATGCAATGACCTAGAAACCAGGCACATTTTAGAAACAGTAAATACAGGCACGGTAATTGCCACGTATCTAGAAATTGAATGGTAGTGCCATAGTCAACTGTAAGTTGTTGTTATAACTTTCTACAGACGGCTTCCGCAAAGTAGTCCACATTGAGCAGGGCGGTCTGGTGAAGCCTGAGAAGGATGACATGGAATTCCAGCATCCCTACTTCATCCGCGGACAGGAGCCTCTACTTGAAAATATAAAACGGAAAGTTACCAATGTAAGTGCAAAACGAGGAGATGGCATCATGTGACGTGTCTTGAATCACCTATCAAACCTTTCTTCATACTGGGCTTGACATAGCCTAGACAGTATTACCAATATATAAAATGTATAGTCAGGCTCCTCAGACAGACAGCATGTCAGACAGCATGTGCTCCAAGTTCTTGGCCTGCTCTTCTGCTCTCCTCCCAGGCCAGATTGAGCTGATCTAGGGGCCTCTGTGGAGCCAGACAGCTGAGGATGGGAGGATTAGAGAAGGCAGGCCAGGGAGATGGTAATCTGATGTTGCCTGACACAGCCACTTTCTACTCTACTCAGTCTGTTTATTTACAGCCGCTTCCATCTGCACCTTGATATAGTCTGCCTCGGGCCAACTGATCAGTTCAGGCTAAAAACTGATAACCAAATCATACTCTTTTCATTGTGTTTCCATTGTCTATCCCTCAGGGTTGCAGTCGGGGCCAAGGCCTACACTGAAGGCTCGTTTTTATCTCTTTCCCTCCTCACTTTAATACTTTTCTTTTGCTTTAGCAGTTTTCTTTGCTTTAACCATTTCGTCATGTTCTCTCTCCCTTTCAGGTGTCCAATGTTAAACATGAAGACCTCAAGATGAGCTCAGACGATGTCTCGAAAATCCTGACCAACGTGCAGAACATAAAAGGCAAGCAGGAGACCATAGACTCCCAAATCATCGCCATGAAGCAGTAAGTGAAACGTTGAGAGGTATATTCTGATTCAATCTCATGCATATTAGATGGTCGACTCAGCTTAACTAATACATTGAAGGGAACTAAATCAAACAGAATGTCTAACAAACCATAGTACAACGTACAAACCCCCAAGTCCACAACTCCACATAGATGCAAGATTCAAAAACAGTTTCAGAATTGACTGCCCCTTGAATGATGCAAAAACGCTCTTCACCAGCTTACCCTTTAAGTTCCACACAATTAGATTAGATATTAGATAATTAGATATTCTACATTCTATATTCTTTTTCACCAACTTTAAACAATTATTAATAGAGTATGTCTATTGATATACATTCTTATGGTGGTAGAACATAAAACCAATATTTAAAAATGCTAAATTACTTATTTAATCTATAAAACAAAAAACATTCAATTGAGAGTTGGACCTGGTCTGTTTCCATGTTGTGATCAAGTGTGTGTCCAGGTTTGGATTGAATTAGGTCCAGGGTTTGTTTTTGTGTGGTCTTTTTCTGGAGGACTTGATCAGACTGAGTTCCATGTTTTGTAGCAGTAATGATGTGGATACTGACATAACTCAGCCTGGTTAGTTATTGGTTATAATGTCTTCATCAGATGTGGTTTCAAAGTGGAGAGTTCCCATTTTGTAGCAGTTATGTGGGATAACCCATTGGGTTGTGTCAGTGTGCCCCACTCTGGGACAATATAATGGTGGCTCATCTTTCAGGACACCACGTTGCCATTCTAAAAGCATGAGGTTCTTCTCATGCAGCTGGGATGATGTGGGTGTGCTGTTCACCAGCTGCCTGTAGCCCGTCCGGGTGCACGTCAGAACCCACATTATTATTACAATCCTTCCTACACGCGCACACAGGCGCGCTTGGGTTCTCCAGCTGGACCTCACCCTTGGACTCTTCATTGCCACCAAGGGCTTTCTCTCCTGTCCCAAACAGGTTAATAAACCAGACTTTTTCTGCATGGTACCATGATGCAATACGCACAGCAGATTTTATTGTGACCTCATTCATCGTGTCCATCGGCACAGCATGACAGTCTCTCACCATGTCTTAGAATAGATGGGATTATTTACCTTGTTTTATCTAATCTGTTTTATCCAATTTGCCTATTTGATTAAGATATGTTACTCAAGAATGATGGCTGTCCATCACCCGAGGTGGGTGGCTCTCACGCTTTCTTAGGGAGAAAAAAAACTGTATTGTTCTCTATTACCACATTCCACCTCCCCTCTGACCCTTGAACAAATCTGACGCGCCAAAAAGTAATAGGTATGTTTCCA
Source organism: Oncorhynchus mykiss (assembly GCF_057628025.1). Classification (NCBI taxonomy): domain Eukaryota; kingdom Metazoa; phylum Chordata; class Actinopteri; order Salmoniformes; family Salmonidae; genus Oncorhynchus; species Oncorhynchus mykiss. Next base: position 69,475,868 of record NC_143039.1, on the reverse strand, counting down.
ATTATCTGATCCCGTTCACATGTCAAATAATCCCTCAGTATTGGTTAGAATGGTGTTCTGGGTTGGGCCCTATGGTGAGGAATCCACACCTGACCCTATAAATCCCTGTTCGTCTGCCCCACAGGGAGGTCAGCACAGATGGTGGGCTTTTACAGGGCAGAGTGGGTTTACAAGGCAACAGAGACCACTGATAAAGGACCTCTCTTTCCCACACTGGAAGTATGGGGGCCCTGTAGCACTCCGATGGCACCCCAGTACTCATGTCCTTCAACCCTGGTTTGGTCGCGGTTTTAATATCACATCAGTGTGCTGGAGGTTCTTAAGGTTAACATGCGTTACTCTGTAACAATGCCAGGATGTAAGGCCTAAGGATGTAAGGCCTAATTTTTCATTTTGTCCTCGAAGCTAGGCCTAATGTTTGTTTTATATTTTTATTTTGGGGTGGGGGGTCTAGAATAGTTTCATTTGCAGAATCTGAGAGTAGCTATGATGGAGCCAGAAGACTCAATCTGACATATTTCACCAAGGTATTGTCTAGCCTGGTTCTGGCCTGGTTCTAGAACTGCTTACTCTGATAACTCCAGTGGGACTGAGACCATAGGAGATTGCAGGACAGCACAAATAGATGTGGGACTGGGCTAGGTGTTGTCCGAGTCCAGGGCATGTCATTTAATGTGATACATGTGTATGGATGAATCAGGCCCATGAGCACACCTACAAAGTATCTGAACCAGAGTCTGAGGGGCCAGGCTTTAAGAGCCAGGTGGAGGGGCAGGGTCTTTATAGACTGCACTAAAAAAGCTGAATAAACACGTCGCGCTAAGATCTTTCAATAGCCATTAACTTTACAAAATAAACTGCCTCAACTATTCCTCAAATCTTTACCAGCGCAGTAAAAAATCTGCTGTGCCTTGATAGGTGTTCCACAGTATGGGTGGGTCTTAAAGATGAGAGCCTAAGGCCCCCCCCCCCCAATCTTGGCTACATGTACTGTGGAGATTTAGGTCCGTTAGGGATGACTTGCTGTTCTGAGATTTTTACTTTCTGATTTATTTCAAATATGCTTTGCAACGGGTTATTAGGCTATTCAACTTTGACATAGGAAACAACATCACAATGTCAAGGACTGCTGTCATTACAGCAAGCATCCAGGACATACCCTTAGAGGAGGTCATGGGATTGGGAATGGAAGGGAAATGTACTCTCCCTGTATTCCATTTAAAGTTCAATGGATTTGTTATGTGTGGTTTATTTATCTGTAAACGAGTATCCCCTTTGTCTTTCCAGTGAGAATGAAACTCTGTGGAGAGAGGTGGCCAGCCTCCGACAGAAACACGTCCAGCAACAGAAAGTCGTCAACAAGGTAAACCTGCGTTACCTGCCTCTTCTCTGACCACCCAGAACAAGTAGACTTTTCTATGTTTAACATAGTAGTTCATGTGATAACTCTTGGAATGACGTTCACTAAGGAAATAAGGATTTATTTATTTCTTCTCATAAAACATGGGACCAACACTTGTTGTGTTTTTTATATTTTTGTTCAGTGTAAATCAACAAATATTTTCCTGTTAACTAGAGCTGGGACCATAAACTGAACATTATCAACACAGACCATACCAACCAATTATCAAGTCCGTTTTATTGACATCGGAAATCACGATAAGTAGCCTGTACTAGAGAAATGTGATTGTAACAACTGTTAAGTTCATGTTTTAAGTATCCCTATAGTTCTGTTATTATGGTGCTATCACTCTGCTATTAGTACGCCTGCCCAGTAGTCTGACTAGATGGACCTGGCCTGAGTGTGATGGCAACTATGTACTATGGTGAAGTAAACATTATTAAACTGGAACCTAGTTGTTGTGTCATTTTGAGTTAACATTGGTAGCAGAGGATGGCTAATAACTACAATGTGCCACCTCGCTTCGATGAGAAGAGGTCGTATGAAAGTTAATTTTTCTAACTTGGAATCTGGACACAGGTTACTAATTTGGATGAGAGAAAGCAAGCACTTGCAATGGTATTATCACTTGAGGGAAGAGTGAGACATACAGCGCTGGAAATATCGGTGGAGGATTTGAACAAGGATGACGGTATGATAACTTTGATCAAGGCACTGGATTCTGTGTTTGCAATGACAGACTACATAATGGATTTCGAATGAACTACGTCATTTATTTTGTACTTGAGCAATAGGATGCGCAAGTACGACATGGTTCTCCCGGATGCCGTGTTAGCTTTCAAGTTGCTATATTCTGCCTGTCTGGATGGGAGCGAGAAACAGTTGTCTTTGACTGCTTGTACTGTGCTGACTTGCGTCATTCAAGTCAGCACTAAAAATGATTTTTGGTGAGAAGACTTGTCACGCCAATAACTGATGGAATGCAAGTGAGTGACGCGGCATATTACTCTGAGCAGCAGAGAAGACATTCAAACGTTCGCAAGACAACCAGACGAGCGCGCCATTGCGCGTGGAGCACATGGAGATTCTGAGGGACACGGCGCACATGGAGATTCTGAGGGACACGGAGCACATGGCGATTCTGAGGGACACGGAGCGCATGGCGATTCTGAGGGACACGGAGCGCATGGCGATTCTGAGGGACACGGAGCGCATGGCGATTCTGAGGGACACGGAGCACATGGAGATTCTGAGGGACACGGAGCACATGGAGATTCTGAGGGACACGGAGCGCATGGCGATTCTGAGGGACACGGAGCACATGGCCACAGAAGAAAAACAAAGTATTGTTAACTTCACAAACAGTTTGGACATGCTACAGTTGACAGACTTCAGAAGTTACTCAGCAGTTTTGGGAATAATGATGATGAGAGTACTTCCATTCTATGGCAGATAGTTAACCGTTTTGAGACATGCCAGAAATACAGCAAACCTAAGCCCAGACCAGCTGTTGGTTTGCCACTGGCTTCCAAATACAATGAACCAGTGGCTGTAGATCTACATGAGTTGGGACCAAGTGTGTGGAACCTTCACATAATCAACCACTTCACACGCTTCAGCGCTGGGAGCATTGTGAATAAACCACTTCACATGCTTCAGCGCTGGAAGCATTGTGAATAAAAAGAAACCCAGTGAAATCTTCAAGCACTTCATTCATTCCTGGATATGTGTGCATGGCCCACCCCAGAAATTGTACAGTGACAATGGAGAATTCAATAATAATGAAATAAGAGAAGTGGCTGAGAAATTCAACATGGAAGTAAAGACAACTGCCACATATAGTCCATGGAGCAATGGACTTCTGGAGAGTCATAATCAAACACTCACAGAGATCATGCTTAAAGTGAAGCAAGACAATGGGTGTGACTGGAAAACCGTCCTAGATTGGGCTTTGATGGCCATAAACTCAATGTTCATAGTTACAGCCCATACCAACTAGTGTTCGGGCAGAACCCTAATCTTCCCTCTGTACTGGTTGACAAGCTACCACCACTAGAAGGGACCAGTGTGAGTGCATGGATGGGACAGCACCTTTTCAGAACTACATGCAGTGACAAAAGCATTCACTGAAGCAGTGTGTTCAGAGAGAATTCACAGGGCTCCGCGTCAACTGCTTCGATCCACAGATAAGAAGTACGAGACTGGAAACAAAGTGTACTACAAACGAGTTGACTGTCAAGAGTGGAAAGGACCCAGAGTCACCAAGGTGGTGTGGTGATATTTGTGAGGCACCAGTGTCCTGGTGCATCACTCACGATTGCTGTTGCTGAGATTCCGCCTCCTACTGAAAATGACAACGACACATTATCAGACACAAACCTATCAGATGTCGCATCCAATGATATGGAAACTGACACAGGAAATGGAGCAGAGACCTTCAACCATGATACAGGTAATATTGTTGAGGATTCAAATTAGGAAAACGTTCAACAGTTACATGGTTGTTCCAATCTAAAAACTGGACAAACTGTTAAATACATGGACAGAGAAAGTGGTATTCAGTCATTGGACGAGCAGGAAAATCCAAAGGAAAACACCGGAACTGGTACAGCTTGCAGTACTCTGAACCAGCTACACTTTCTGGTACAACGGGGTCAGCTGACCTGTCACTTGTAGACCATCTCAGAATTAAACCAATGGAAGATCGAGAAAAGTAGAATGACATTCAAAATGATATACTTGAAACCAAGGACGTGTCATTTGACTCCGCTAAACTAGATAGACTCAGTAATTGGAGGAAAAATTTAGTGTTTGTGGAAGTCAGACATTGGCCAAAAATGTGTCTCAACAAGGTGGGCTTGTACCCTTAAAGAATCCTTGACTGGAATTGTGCCAAAACCATGTCTAGTGGCTAGAGGTTTTGAGGTGCTGGCTGCTAATGGACTCCCAAAAGACTCACTGACATGCGCCTCAGAATCACTCCAATTGCTGCCGACGATGATCTGCCAGAATAAATGGAAACTTCATTCCACAGACATCAAATCTGCAGTTTTGCAGGGAACAGATCTGTCAAGGGAAATTCACATTAACTTCCGCCTGAAGCTAAGTGCGGAGGAACACTGTGGAAACGAAAAAAGTGTGTGTGTGTGGGGCCTGGCAGATGAATCACTCTACTGGTACAACAAAGTCAAGGCAACAAGGCTGAGTACAGGTGGGAAAATGCCACAGGTGGATCCTGCAGTCTTCTATTGGCTTGATCAAGACTGCAATGTGACTGAAGTATTTGCCGATCATGCTGATGACTTCATCTGGGGTGGCTCAACAGACCTTTGCTACAACTGTGATTCCACACCTCAAAGCTGTTTTCTAGGTTGGCTGTGAGGATCATCATAGTTTTTATGTTGGCATAGAGTTTATTACAGTTGACTAAACTATACTGATGCAACAGGAAAGCTCTGTCAAGAATCTTCAACCCATCCACATGGATACTTCAAGAGCCGTACAAAGGAAATCCCCTCTCTGTGGAATTGAAGCTGATCAATTGAGGTCAAATTCTATGGGTTGCTAGACAGAGTAGATCTCCATGTATTGTTTGACTGCAACTTGGCAGCCAACACAACACGCCACTGTACAAACCATCCATGGGGCAAACAAAGTTGTTCGTAAACTGAAATCACAACAAGTGACTGAAGTTTCAGCATGTTGGAAAAGATGACTCTGAAACGAGTTGTCTTTAGTGATGCTTCCCTAGGGAACCTTACAGATGGAGGCACACAAGGTGGACATATAATCGTGTTAATGGGTGAAGGAGGAAGTTTCTCACCTATCTGTTAGCAGTCAAAACGGAACAGAAGGGTTGTCCGAAGCACACCTGCTGGAAAACCCCTTGTTCTTGCGGATGGAATTGGCTATGCCGTCTTTTTGACACATCTGTTCTCAACTGTAGTTTGTCACTGGCAACTTACTACTCTCCCTAGTTGATGCTGTCAAGTCAACCAAGTCTGTCACAGAGAAACGACTTCGTCTTGAGATTAGCACCATCGATGAACTAATTCAAACACAGAGAATCAAACAGATTCTGTGGTCAGACACAAAGGAACAGCTTGCTGGCTGTCTGACTAAAAAGCGAGCAGCCGGTCTTGTGTTTCTAAAGGCATGTAGTAATGGAAAGTGGCAGCTTGAGTAATAGAAATGTAAAAATAAAAAAAATACTAAAAATATTTAATGTTCAGGAAATCACAAGTACAATATACCAAAACAGTTTAACTTGTTGTTAATCCAGCCGGCGTGTCAGATTTCAAAAAGGCTTTACGGTGATAGCAAACCATGTGATTATGTGAGGACAGCTCTCAGCAGACAAAACATTACAAACAGCTAGCAGCAAAGTAGATTGGTCAGAAAAGCAATAAAATTAATCACTTACCTTTTGATCTTCGTATGTTTGCACTCACAAGACTCCCAGTTGCACAATAAATGTTTGTTTTATTCGATAAAGATTCTCTTTATATCCAAAAACCTCCATTTGGTTAGCGTGTTTTGTTCAGTAATCCACAGGCTTGTGCGGTCATGACGGGGCAGACGAAAATTCCAAATAGTGTCAGTAAAGTTCATAGAAACATGTCAAATGTTTTTTATAATCAATCCTCAGGTTGTTTTTACAGTAAATAATCGATAATATTTCAACCGGACCGTAGCTTTTTCAATAGAAGAGAAATAAAAGGCCTCGCTCCAGGTGCACACGCATGCACAAATCTGAGGACATCTGACTATCCACTGACGCGATGTGATCATTCTCGCTCATTTTTTCAGAATAAAGGCCTGAAACTGTCTAAAGACTGTTCACACCTTGTGGAAGCCATAGGGAAAGGAATCTGGTTGATATCCCTTTAAATGGAGGATAGGCTTGCAATGGAAAAGTGTAGTTCCTGGATGGATTTCTCAGGTTTTCGCCTGCCATATCAGTTCTGTTATACTTAGAGACAATATTTTGACAGTTTTGTCAACTTTAGAGTTTTCTGTCCTAATCTGCTAATTATATGCATATTCTAGCTTCTGGGCCGGAGAAATAGGCAGTTTACTTTGGGCACGTTTTTCATCCAAACATCAAAATACTGCCCCCTAGCCTAAAGAGGTTTTAACAACCATATTCAAAGGTGGTGGTAGTACTATGGGTACAGTAATATACACAAGTAGCCTACTCAGTTCACATTCATGTTATAAACCTAACATTCTATTTGTCATTATTGTGATAATCCAGTAAATGTATTGTGAAATGTTTTTTTTGTCCATATCACCCTGTTCAACTGCTTACTGTGCTAATGTCTCCCCAAGCTCATCCAGTTCCTAGTGACCCTGGTGCAGTCCAACAGAGTCCTGGGGATGAAGAGAAAGATGCAAGTCATTTAGAATAGCAACCTCTCATTCACTCAAATAGTGGTCTGTTTTTTTTATTTGTCTGACTCTTGTCTGGTCTCTCTATGGTACTACAGTCCCCTGATGCTGAACGACAGCAGCTCCGCCCACTCCATGCCCAAGTACAGCAGGCAGTACTCTCTGGAACACCTTCAGGCCTCGTCCTCTATCTCTGTGAGTTCACCTTCTCCTGGAACCTAGCCTAGATTGGCACCTTCTGGTGGTATAAATGGAACAGGCCTGCACTCTTGAAATACTGTAGTAATATCAGATAGAAAGCACTCTTCTTGTATTGTGAGTTTGGAGGGGGGGGGCTGATTTGAATTCACAGTAATATATTTAGGCCAAATTATGCTATTGATACAGCTGTACTTTACAATTTGAGGGATTTGCAAGGCATGTTTTGATGTAGGCTAGTGAAGTTACCAAGAAGTGTGATGCTCCCCAGGAAAGATGAACAACTCATATCTCAGACATGGGAATGTAGCTACTGTAAGTCACTTTTTTTTCAGGCTGTTAATCAGCCAGAGGTAATGCATTCCGAGAGGTGTGGTTGCTGGAGCACCACTAAGGTGTAATGTTATTTAAGCCTGTGTTACATAACTGATCTTGTTAGGATGTCAGGGCAGATTTAGTATTCTTGTGAACGTGTGTCCTACTCCCAGCCCTCGGGCTCCCCATTCACCAGTACAGGTCTCTTCACGGCGGAGTCGTCACTTAACAACGGCCCCATTATCTCAGATGTCACTGACCTGGCTCAGGCCAGCCATGTGGAGGTCACCAATGAGTGGATGGAGGAAAGGTTAGTGACTGTTAAAATTCAGGAACCACTCCTTACCCTATACCAAATAAACACTAATTTAAAAAATGTCAATTTCTCTTCCTGTCTTCAGCACGAGTCCATTGGTCCACATAAAGGAGGAGCCGTCCAGTCACGTTTTGGAGGAGGTGTGTCCTGCTGAGGTTGTGATCGGGGGGGCAGGGGTCCAGGTTGACACGCCTCTGTCCCCCATCAACTTCATCAACTCCATCCTGCAGGAGAGCAACGAGCCTAATGCGGCCCCCACCCCCACGACCCCTACGGAGCAGAAGTGTCTCAGCCTCGCCTGTCTAGACAAGTGAGTAATCCCCAGATTATGTCACCGTGTCCAGGTTCCACTGCCAGTCTGTCCCTCAGCCCCTCCCACCGAACACCTAGCAACAGATTACCACAACGAGCCTAGTTCTCTACTAAAAAGGTTTTTTTTTTTTTTTTTTTTTTTTTCACCTCTTGTATTTCAAATTTGTTCAACACACTGCGGCAACAGCAAGTGATAGGAACTCCACCTGACGCTTTTAACCGTTGGTCGTGGCGGGGTGTGTCCATCGCTTACGATCCACTTGCATCACACTAGCCTTTCATTATCTTTTATATTCTGTTGTCCCATGCCAGTCGACGTCTGCAGCCAGCCTAATGCCCTAGGTTTCTCCCCATGCGCCACCATCTCTGTGTGTATCACATTGCATCAGGAGGATGTGCTAGCGACGCAAAGCAGCTCTCCACTGATAAATAGGGCAGCTGTTAGCACTTTATGCTAGTTTAATAAGCACCGTCGTTCAACAAGCTCTACATAAACAAACCCACTGGCTTGTCCCGAGTGTTGCTAAGTATACACTTCAAAGACTTAGCTAATTCTTTCAAACCAAACATGGATTATTTGGCATTTTAGACATAGTTCTGTTTATTTGTTGCATTTCATCTTGGCTTTTTAGTTGTAGGATCCTGGCTGTTGCTACTAACGGTACATAATAAGCTGCTCAATGTTTAATCAAACTAATGCATACTGTATATCTTAATCTACTCTATCTTTATGTAGATGGTTTACGATATATTAGCGATGCTGTTCATCTCTCACTCAAACATCCTCCTTCTTTTACCTCTTTTTTTTGGGGGGGGGGGGGGTGTTGTCTGTCAATGACTTGTACAGTTTCGGTGTCACTGCTGAAATGAAAGTGTTTGTTTTATTGAAATCGTACTCTGACAAAATACATGTATCCTAGAGTGTCCGTACATTTTAATTTTTTATTACGGGATTCCTTTTTAAACCAGCTACGAATTCTGTTCCTGTGCCCCCAATGCCCATTATTCAAATTTTCAGCCAATGAGAAGCCGCGTAGCCTATGTAATCCCCACCCCTGGGCTTTAGTCAACCTATGGGGTGCCGTGTGTAGTAGTCTGCTCTCCTCTTTCCAGCTGTTGTTCTTTTATCTTTTCAGTTCTACACAGAAGTCAGAGGTCTCCCGCCTCTTCCCCTGCCCCTCCTCGTCTCTACACCTCAGACCTATCCCAGGGTTAGCATTTCAGTTGGCCCACAAACACTGTTGTTGTCATCTCCCAGAATGTTTGATTGACGCTGCTGTACCTGGCATTGCCACCAGCAACAAGCCCAGAAAACAAACTGTCAAGCCTGTGTGGTCTGTAGTAAGAGAAATAAACAAAGTGATTTGTGTATCTATTGAGCAAATATATATTGAATCATTATTGAGGCTTGTATAATTTCTAATAGTTTACCATATCCCTGGAGTCTACAAGCGGATTTAGCTCCTCAGTATTTGGCACCAACTTGTGTCATTGTTGATTATTAACAGTGTTTTGAACACACATGGGCTTGAAAAAATGGCTGATTTTAGCATGGTTTGTCCAAATGTTAATCTAACTGCATACGGCTCATCCGCAAAGTCTACCCTCCATTTAGGTCAAACGGCATCATCATTCTGTGAGTGGTTTTATTTTATTTTTTTATTTTACCTTTATTTAACTAGGCAAGTCAGTTAAGAACAAATTCTTATTTACAATGACGGCCTAGGAAGAGTGGGTTAACTGCCTGTTCAGGGGCAGAATGACAGATTTGTCAGCTCGGGGATTCGAACTTGCAACCTTCGGGTACTAGTCCAACGCTCTAACCACTAGGCTACCCTGCCGTGACAGGCCCAGTGAACTATAGGCAAACCATTCCACTTTCTGGGCTTCAGGTTCACAACTCAGTGATTGTGTGTCCCACTCATTGCTTTTCCAATGGCTTCTGCAGCTCAAGTGAAACGAGTTGTTGGTTGATTTAACTACCATTTGTTTTAAGCAGCTAATTTGCTTTAATGCGTGTGCTTAGTCAGGGAGATGTTCAAAGATGAATATGAACCATGTTGATTTCTCTTTTTGGTGTAGGAGTGAGCTCAGTGACCATTTGGACAGCATCGACAATGGCCTGGAAAACCTCCAGACTATCCTGAATGCACAGTCCATCAATTTTGAGTCCTCACCCTTCTTTGAAGTAAGTTTAGCCTTTTTCCTAGCCTGATCCCGGATCTGTTTGTGGGACCAGATTGACATCGGGCTACTATATTCTGTCCCAACAACAGTATGCTGGGGCGTTTCCTATGTGGAACACTAACCGGTCAGATTAGAGATTTGTCGCTGCTGGGCAATTCTAGGTGTGTTTTAAAGGGACGGTGGCTTTGTGAAGGATGATGCTAGGTGGTCAACCTGATGTGAGTGAGGACAATGACTAGATGAAACCAACAAGAGTTAGTTATGGTTCATGTCTATTTTCTAATTCCCATGGGAATTAAACCCCATGGGATAATAATGTTTTCTACCACTACTTGTCTTTCAGTTCTTCAGTTCTTCCCTGCCTGGCTCTGAATTCGACCTGGAGAGCCTTGACAGTGTAAGTTAGACGGAATCAAAATCACCTTTATTCGCCAAATACATTTGCATGAACAGGAATTTGACTCTGTGAAATGGTGCTGCGACAATGAACAGAATATACAGAGACGATATACAGACAGAATTTACACAATCCACTTTATGTACACAATGAACATCAGGCTAAAATCTACAGACAACACTATAAGCTGCATTATGAGTTGCGCATACAGATTTATACACAGTGTACAAAACATTATGACCACCTGCTCTTTCCATGACAGACTGACCAGGTGAAAGCTATGATCCCTTATTGATGTCACTTCAATCAGTGTAGATGAAGGGGAGGAGACATGTTGAAGATAGATTTTTAAGCCTTGAGACAACTGAGACATGGATTGTGTATGTGTGCCATTAAGAGGGTGAATGGGCAAGACAAATTACGTGCCTTTGAACGGGGTATGGTAGTAGGTGCCAGGCGCACTGATTTGTGTTTAGAATTGCAATGCTGCTGGGTTTTTCACGCTCCACAGTTTCCTGTGTGTATCAGGAATGGTCCACCACCCAAAAGACTTCCAGCCATCTTGACACAACTATGAGAAGCATTGGAGTCAACATGAGCCAGCATCCCTGTGGAATGCTTTAGACGCCTTGTGGAGTCCATGCCCTGACACATTGAGGCTGTTCTGAGGGGAAAAACGTGGGGGTGCAACTCAATATTAGCAAGGTTCTTAAAATTTGACTGTGTAAATAAAGCACTTTACGGGTTCAGGGCAAAGGGCATGATCGCTTGGTGTTCATTGTGTACGTACAATCTGGATTGGATCAATTCTGAGCGCAAAGAGCAATGTGCTTAAATGTTTTTATTGACCTTTTTATTTATCTAGACAAGTCAGTTGAGAACAAATTCTTATTTACAATGACTGGTTACCCCAGCCAAACCCTGGGCCAATTGTGCGCCGCCCTATGGGACTCCCGATCACAACCAGATGTGAAACAGCCCGGGATCGAACCAGGGTCTGTAGTGACACCTCTAGCACTGAGATGCAGTGCCTTAGACCACTGCGCTACTCAGGATGCATAGTCAGTGGATGAATAGTGAACTGTAGTCCATGAATGAGAAGATCACTGTGGCCGGGTTGGTAAGGGCCACTATACAAGGGAAGAACCTGTTCAGGTGGTGGGAGGTTTTGGTTGTGATTGACCTGAGGGGGTGGAAGAGGTATGGATATAGACCCTCTGCCTTGGCAGGGTAAGATGATTGTGTCTTTAGCTGTTTACTGCTTTTGTTTTGTTCATGAAATAAGTTAGTCTCACTGTGGCCCCCGTTGTTCTAGATCCAGGACTTGCTTTCATCGGATCCACCTAAAGGGGCTGAGAGAAGTGACAACTACACCGGTAAGAACTCCTAATATACTGTATATCATGCTGAATATCCATTTCATTTTTATGTGATGTTTTATGGGAGTGACCGTGTGCTGCTAGTACCGCCGCTGCCACTTCTACTGCTGCTGCTAGTACCGCCGCTGCCACTTCTACTGTTGCTGATAGTACCGCCGCTGCCACTTCTACTGCTGCTGATAGTACCACCGCTGCCACTTCTACTGCTGCTGATAGTACCACCGCTGCCACTTCTACTGCTGCTGATAGTACCGCCGCTGCCACTTCTACTGCTGCTGATAGTACCGCCGCTGCCACTTCTACTGCTGCTGATAGTACCGCCGCTGCCACTTCTACTGCTGCTGATAGTACCGCCGCTGCCACTTCTACTGTTGCTGATAGTACCGCCACTTCTACTGCTGCTGATAGTACCACCGCTGCCACTTCTACTGCTGCTGATAGTACCACCGCTGCCACTTCTACTGCTGCTGATAGTACCGCCGCTGCCACTTCTACTGCTGCTGATAGTACCGCCGCTGCCACTTCTACTGCTGCTGATAGTACCGCCGCTGCCACTTCTACTGCTGCTGATAGTACCGCCGCTGCCACTTCTACTGCTGCTGATAGTACCGCCGCTGCCACTTCTACTGCTGCTGGTAGTACCACCGCTGCCACTTCTACTGTTGCTGATAGTACCACCGCTGCCACTTCTACTGCTGCTGATAGTACCACCGCTGCCACTTCTACTGCTGCTGCTAGTACCGCCGCTGCCACTTCTACTGTTGCTGATAGTACCGCCGCTGCCACTTCTACTGCTGCTGATAGTACCACCGCTGCCACTTCTACTGTTGCTGATAGTACCACCGCTGCCACTTCTACTGCTGCTGCTAGTACCACCGCTGCCACTTCTACTGCTGCTGCTAGTACCGCCGCTGCCACTTCTACTGCTGCTGCTAGTACCGCCGCTGCCACTTCTACTGTTGCTGATAGTACCACCGCTGCCACTTCTACTGCTGCTGCTAGTACCGCCGCTGCCACTTCTACTGTTGCTGATAGTACTGCCACTTCTACTGCTGCTGATAGTACTGCCACTTCTACTGTTGCTGATAGTACTGCCACTTCTACTGCTGCTGATAGTACCGCCGCTGCCACTTCTACTGCTGCTGATAGTACTGCCACTTCTACTGCTGCTGATAGTACTGCCACTTCTACTGTTGCTGATAGTACTGCCACTTCTACTGCTGCTGATAGTACCGCCGCTGCCACTTCTACTGCTGCTGGTAGTACCGCCGCTGCCACTTCTACTGCTGCTGATAGTACCGCCGCTGCCACTTCTACTGCTGCTGATAGTACCGCCGCTGCCACTTCTACTGCTGCTGATAGTACCGCCGCTGCCACTTCTACTGCTGCTGATAGTACCGCCGCTGCCACTTCTACTGCTGCTGATAGTACCGCCGCTGCCACTTCTACTGCTGCTGATAGTACTGCCACTTCTACTGCTGCTGATATTACTGCCACTTCTACTGCTGCTGATAGTACCGCCGCTTCTACTGCTGCTGATAGTACCGCCGCTGCCGCTTCTACTGCTGCTGATAGTACCGCCGCTTCTACTGCTGCTGATAGTACCGCCGCTTCTACTGCTGCTGATAGTACCGCCGCTGCCACTTCTACTGCTGCTGATAGTACCGCCACTTCTACTGCTGCTGATAGTACCGCCGCTGCCACTTCTACTGCTGCTGCTAGTACCGCCGCTGCCACTTCTACTGCTGCTGATAGTACCGCCGCTGCCACTTCTACTGCTGCTGCTAGTACCACCGCTGCCACTTCTACTGCTGCTGATAATACCGCCGCTGCCACTTCTACTGCTGCTGATAGTACCGCCGCTGCCACTTCTACTGTTGCTGCTAGTACCGCCGCTGCCACTTCTACTGTTGCTGCTAGTACCGCCGCTGCCACTTCTACTGCTGCTGATAGTACCGCCGCTGCCACTTCTACTGCTGCTGATAGTACCGCCGCTGCCACTTCTACTGCTGCTGCTAGTACCGCCGCTGCCACTTCTACTGCTGCTGATAGTACCACCGCTGCCACTTCTACTGCTGCTGATAGTACCGCCGCTGCCACTTCTACTGCTGCTGCTAGTACCACCGCTGCCACTTCTACTGCTGCTGATAGTACCGCCGCTGCCACTTCTACTGCTGCTGATAGTACCGCCGCTGCCACTTCTACTGTTGCTGCTAGTACCGCCGCTGCCACTTCTACTGCTGCTGATAGTACCGCCGCTGCCACTTCTCCTGCTGCTGATAGTACCGCCGCTGCCACTTCTACTGCTGCTGCTAGTACTGCCACTTCTACTGCTGCTGATAGTACCGCCGCTGCCACTTCTACTGCTGTTGATAGTTCCGCCGCTGCTACTTCTACTGCCGCTGATAGTTCCGCCGCTGCCACTTCTACTGCTGCTGATAGTACCGCCGCTGCCACTTCTACTGCTGCTGATAGTACTGCCACTTCTACTGCTGCTGATAGTACCGCCGCTGCCACTTCTACTGCTGCTGATAGTACCGCCGCTGCCACTTCTACTGCTGCTGATAGTACCGCCGCTGCCACTTCTACTGCTGTTGATAGTACCACCGCTGCCACTTCTACTGCTGCTGCTAGTACCACCGCTGCCACTTCTACTGCTGCTGATAGTACTGCCACTTCTACTGCTGCTGATAGTACCGCCTCTGCCACTTCTACTGCCGCTGATAGTACCGCCGCTGCCACTTCTACTGTTGCTGCTAGTACCGCCGCTGCCACTTCTACTGCTGCTGATAGTACCGCCGCTGCCACTTCTACTGCTGCTGATAGTACCGCCGCTGCCACTTCTACTGCTGCTGATAGTACCGCCGCTGCCACTTCTACTGCTGCTGATAGTACCGCCGCTGCCACTTCTACTGCTGCTGATAGTACCGCCGCTGCCACTTCTACTGCTGCTGCTAGTACCGCCGCTGCCACTTCTACTGCTGCTGATAGTACCGCCGCTGCCACTTCTACTGCTGCTGATATTACCGCCGCTGCCACTTCTACTGCCGCTGCTAGTACCGCCGCTGCCACTTCTACTGCCGCTGATAGTACCGCCGCTGCCACTTCTACTGCTGCTGATAGTACCGCCGCTGCCACTTCTACTGCTGCTGATGGTACCGCCGCTGCCACTTCTACTGCTGCTGATAGTACCGCCGCTGCCACTTCTACTGCTGCTGATAGTACCGCCGCTGCCACTTCTACTGCCGCTGATAGTACCGCCACTTCTACTGCTGCTGATAGTACCGCCGCTGCCACTTCTACTGCTGCTGATAGTACCGCCACTTCTACTGCTGTTGATAGTACCGCCGCTGCCACTTCTACTGCTGCTGATAGTACCGCCACTTCTACTGCTGCTGATAGTACCGCCGCTGCCACTTCTACTGCTGCTGATAGTACCGCCACTTCTACTGCTGTTGATAGTACCGCCGCTGCCACTTCTACTGCCGCTGATAGTACCGCCACTTCTACTGCTGTTGATAGTACCGCCGCTGCCACTTCTACTGCTGCTGATAGTTCCGCCGCTGCCACTTCTACTGCTGCTGCTAGTACTGCCGCTGCCACTTCTACTGCTGCTGATAGTACCGCCGCTGCCACTTCTACTGCTGCTGATAGTACCGCCGCTGCCACTTCTACTGCTGCTGATAGTACCACCGCTGCCACTTCTACTGCTGCTGATAGTACCGCCGCTGCCACTTCTACTGCTGCTGATAGTACTGCCACTTCTACTGCTGCTGATAGTACCACCGCTGCCACTTCTACTGCTGCTGATAGTACCACCGCTGCCACTTCTACTGCTGCTGCTAGTACCGCCGCTGCCACTTCTACTGCTGCTGATAGTACTGCCACTTCTACTGCTGCTGATAGTACCGCCGCTGCCACTTCTACTGCTGCAGATAGTACCGCCGCTGCCACTTCTACTGCTGCTGATAGTACTGCCACTACTACTGCTGCTGCTAGTACCGCCGCTGCCACTTCTACTGCCGCTGATAGTACTGCCGCTGCCACTTCTACTGCTGCAGATAGTACCGCCGCTGCCACTTCTACTGCTGCAGATAGTACCGCCGCTGCCACTTCTACTGCTGCTGATAGTACTGCCACTACTACTGCTGCTGATAGTACCGCCGCTGCCACTTCTACTGCCGCTGATAGTACCGCCGCTGCCACTTCTACTGCTGCAGATAGTACCGCCGCTGCCACTTCTACTGCTGCTGATAGTACCACCGCTGCCACTTCTACTGCTGCTGATAGTACCGCCGCTGCCACTTCTACTGCTGCAGATAGTACCGCCGCTAACACTTCTACTGTTGCTGATAGTACCGCCGCTGCCACTTCTACTGTTGCTGATAGTACCGCCGCTGCCACTTCTACTGCTGCAGATAGTACCACCGCTGCCACTTCTACTGCTGCTGCTAGTACCGCCGCTGCCACTTCTACTGCTGCAGATAGTACCGCCGCTGCCACTTCTACTGCTGCTGATAGTACCGCCGCTGCCACTTCTACTGCTGCTGATAGTACCGCCGCTGCCACTTCTACTGCTGCTGATAGTACCGCCGCTGCCACTTCTACTGCTGCAGATAGTACCGCCACTTCTACTGCTGCTGATAGTACCGCCGCTGCCACTTCTACTGCTGCAGATAGTACCGCCGCTGCCACTTCTACTGCTGCAGATAGTACCGCCGCTGCCACTTCTACTGCTGCTGATAGTACCGCCGCTGCCACTTCTACAGCTGCTGATAGTACCGCCGCTGCCACTTCTACTGCTGCTGATAGTACCGCCGCTGCCACTTCTACTGCTGCTGATAGTACCGCCGCTGCCACTTCTACTGCTGCTGATAGTACCGCCGCTGCCACTTCTACAGCTGCTGCTAGTACCGCCGCTGCCACTTATACTGCCGCTGATAGTACCGCCGCTGCCACTTCTACTGCTGCTGATATTACCGCCGCTGCCACTTCTACTGCCGCTGCTAGTACCGCCGCTGCCACTTCTACTGCCGCTGATAGTACCGCCGCTGCCACTTCTACTGCTGCTGATAGTACCGCCGCTGCCACTTCTACTGCTGCTGATAGTACCGCCGCTGCCACTTCTACTGCTGCTGATAGTACCGCCGCTGCCACTTCTACTGCTGCTGATAGTACCGCCGCTGCCACTTCTACTGCCGCTGATAGTACCGCCACTTCTACTGCTGCTGATAGTACCGCCGCTGCCACTTCTACTGCTGCTGATAGTACCGCCACTTCTACTGCTGTTGATAGTACCGCCGCTGCCACTTCTACTGCTGCTGATAGTACCGCCACTTCTACTGCTGCTGATAGTACCGCCGCTGCCACTTCTACTGCTGCTGATAGTACCGCCACTTCTACTGCTGTTGATAGTACCGCCGCTGCCACTTCTACTGCCGCTGATAGTACCGCCACTTCTACTGCTGTTGATAGTACCGCCGCTGCCACTTCTACTGCTGCTGATAGTTCCGCCGCTGCCACTTCTACTGCTGCTGCTAGTACTGCCGCTGCCACTTCTACTGCTGCTGATAGTACCGCCGCTGCCACTTCTACTGCTGCTGATAGTACCGCCGCTGCCACTTCTACTGCTGCTGATAGTACCACCGCTGCCACTTCTACTGCTGCTGATAGTACCGCCGCTGCCACTTCTACTGCTGCTGATAGTACTGCCACTTCTACTGCTGCTGATAGTACCACCGCTGCCACTTCTACTGCTGCTGATAGTACCACCGCTGCCACTTCTACTGCTGCTGCTAGTACCGCCGCTGCCACTTCTACTGCTGCTGATAGTACTGCCACTTCTACTGCTGCTGATAGTACCGCCGCTGCCACTTCTACTGCTGCAGATAGTACCGCCGCTGCCACTTCTACTGCTGCTGATAGTACTGCCACTACTACTGCTGCTGCTAGTACCGCCGCTGCCACTTCTACTGCCGCTGATAGTACTGCCGCTGCCACTTCTACTGCTGCAGATAGTACCGCCGCTGCCACTTCTACTGCTGCTGATAGTACTGCCACTACTACTGCTGCTGATAGTACCGCCGCTGCCACTTCTACTGCCGCTGATAGTTCCGCCGCTGCCACTTCTACTGCCGCTGATAGTACCGCCGCTGCCACTTCTACTGCTGCAGATAGTACCGCCGCTGCCACTTCTACTGCTGCTGATAGTACCACCGCTGCCACTTCTACTGTTGCTGATAGTACCGCCGCTGCCACTTCTACTGTTGCTGATAGTACCGCCGCTGCCACTTCTACTGCTGCAGATAGTACCACCGCTGCCACTTCTACTGCTGCTGCTAGTACCGCCGCTGCCACTTCTACTGCTGCAGATAGTACCGCCGCTGCCACTTCTACTGCTGCTGATAGTACCGCCGCTGCCACTTCTACTGCTGCTGATAGTACCGCCGCTGCCACTTCTACTGCTGCTGATAGTACCGCCGCTGCCACTTCTACTGCTGCAGATAGTACCGCCACTTCTACTGCTGCTGATAGTACCGCCGCTGCCACTTCTACTGCTGCAGATAGTACCGCCGCTGCCACTTCTACTGCTGCAGATAGTACCGCCGCTGCCACTTCTACTGCTGCTGATAGTACCGCCGCTGCCACTTCTACAGCTGCTGATAGTACCGCCGCTGCCACTTCTACTGCTGCTGATAGTACCGCCGCTGCCACTTCTACTGCTGCTGATAGTACCGCCGCTGCCACTTCTACTGCTGCAGATAGTACCGCCGCTGCCACTTCTACTGCTGCTGATAGTACCGCCGCTGCCACTTCTACTGCTGCTGATAGTACCGCCGCTGCCACTTCTACTGCTGCTGATAGTACCGCCGCTGCCACTTCTACTGCTGCTGATAGTACCGCCGCTGCCACTTCTACTGCTGCTGATAGTACCGCCGCTGCCACTTCTACTGCTGCAGATAGTACCGCCGCTGCCACTTCTACTGCTGCAGATAGTACCGCCGCTGCCACTTCTACTGCTGCTGATAGTACCGCCGCTGCCACTTCTACAGCTGCTGATAGTACCGCCGCTGCCACTTCTACTGCTGCTGATAGTACCGCCGCTGCCACTTCTACTGCTGCTGATAGTACTGCCACTTCTACTGCTGCTGATAGTACCGCCGCTGCCACTTCTACTGCTGCTGATAGTTCCGCCGCTGCCACTTCTACTGCTGCTGATAGTACCGCCGCTGCCACTTCTACTGCTGCTGATAGTTCCGCCGCTGCCACTTCTACTGCTGCTGATAGTACCGCCGCTGCCACTTCTACTGTTGCTGATAGTACCGCCGCTGCCACTTCTACTGCTGCTGATAGTACCGCCGCTGCCACTTCTACTGCTGCTGATAGTACTGCCACTTCTACTGCTGCTGATAGTACTGCCACTTCTACTGCTGCTGATAGTACCGCCGCTGCCACTTCTACTGCTGCTGATAGTACTGCCACTGCCGCTGATAGTACCGCCGCTGCTGCTACCATCATGGAGTCAAATTCAACACCATTTGATCCCACCCCCATTTTAGAGTCAAAACTACTCTGGTTTCAGTTTTGTGTTTTTAATAAACTCATGTCATTTTAGATTTTTCTGTGTTTTGAATAATCAACTCAATTGGAGTACATTTCCACTTTAGTAGATTACCTTTTTTAACACTGTAGGGAGTAAAGCCTAGTTAGCATATTTCCCACTGCTATTTGAATGAATGAATGATCAGGTTACCACCAATTACTGTGACATCTAATTCCTTATGGAATCCAGCCAGAAAGACATCCAACAATCGTAACTTTGCATCCACCACAACCGGCTGTCAGTGATTGCCAGACTGAAAGGTGTCATTTTAAATGACTACCTAGAACAGGTATACTAACGGCTGCAATAATTCTAACCACTTAAAAATTGGGTTAGTTTAGAAAAATGTGTATTTATCTTTGTATACCATAAGGTTAATAACGATCAATGAACAAAAACAAACCATTTAAAAAAAATCTTCTTGCAAAAGAGCATGCTGGGAATTTGCTCCAACATTTCCTGGTTGCTAAAAATTCTCAACTGTTCGCCTAATTTAAGTTTGTGACAGAACAAGCAGTGCAGAGAATCATTGTATCATTTAAACCAGTGTGAAATATGTTTTCGATAATACCATATTTTTGGTTATCAGCTGTTCGAAGCCTTATGAAAAACCCTTCAGCTGTGAAAAATGAAACTTAAGAATGGGAAGCAGGCAAATGGGGAGTGTAGAATGGAGCTGCCACTTCTCCGAGTTGCTTTAAATGGGTGACTAATGTATAACTCACATTTCTATCTGAATTTGGTCAGGTCGCCCAAAAAGCAACATATTCCGCACATACTACATACTGCCAAAATTCACACGGTTGAATCAACTCTGAATATGTGCGGCTTAAACTTCTTGCTGTATTCTCAAAAGATGTGTAAAGGGGCTGTGGATACTCAACCCATGGATATCTCTCCCTGTCTCTGGTTACTCTTATGGAGTTAAACATACTCCTCTCAATCAACTCCAGTTATCAACACTAACTCCAGCAAGCGTATCACTGGGATTACGTTAACGCCAGTAGTCAATAAAATAAACTACACTGTGCTTCCAATTTACCTTGATTTATATTATACAATGCTCAGCCATTATATTTAATTATGCTTATTTTCCTATGCAAAAAATTATCTCATGTGTTTTCATATGTTGATTAAAGCAGGGAAGCAGCTTGTCCAGTACACCAACCAGCCAATGCTACTAACTGACCCATTGACCAATGAGAACGGGGGGGCGGACCTCCCCACTCTGCTGGAGGGGGACTTTTATTTCAGCCAGGACCCTGAAGAGGAACCTACCATCTCACTCACCTCTGACATAGCAGCACCAGACAAGCCCAAATTATCCTGAAGAAACTTTTTATAAAGGGATGTACTTAATTTTATTTTGTCGTGTTCATGTGCAGATAATGACAAAACAACCCGGTTGAATCCAAATTATGGTTTTTCACTATTCTCTGAGCTATTGAGCTTCATTCATTTCAAGGCTTAAACTTCCTAGTGAAAGAATTTTGCTTTAGATTAATCGAAACAGAAGTTCGATTTTAAATTACTGCAATGGTTTGTTCAGCTCTTGGAAATGACTTCCAGGGTTGAATTATCTGTGGTCTTATTGGCGGGCCTTAAATAAAACTCCCTAAAAGCGTAATCATTACCGGGTCAAGTTAAGCATTGACAACCAAGTTTCTTTAATGAATAAAAGTGGAAGTATTCAGAATAATTGTTGTAACACAGGGCATCGATCCAGTACATTACTGTTTCTGGGGAAAAAACACTTAATATTTTTATTTCAATTTTTTCTGGAGAGGGGGGGGGGGGGGTTATTTTCTTTTACCTATTGATATAATGGTAGTACCTTTATACTTTTAAGTGTTTTTAAATATTTGTACTGCACCATTATCTTGATTTATTCACATTAGCTGCAGAAAGTGTTTTGTTTGACATGTTTTCATTGCATAATTCATAATGGAATGCTGTTGGTATTTCAGTTATTGAAGTTTTAATGATAGAATCCTTTAGTTGCTACATCTAAGCATTCTAGAAGATAATAACTTAGAAATGCCTCATGAGCTTAGTTCAACTGTCGCTCCCCATCAGAACCCCAAGTTAAAATCTTGTTTTGTTTGTAAACAATGTATACTGAACCAAAATATAAATGCAACAGTTTCAAAGATTTTATTGGTTACAGTTCATATAAGGGAGCCATTCAATTGGAATTAATTAGGCCTTAATCTAAGGATTTCACATGACTGGGCAGGGGTGTAGCCATGAATGGGCCTTGGAGAGTGTAGAGGCCCACCAGAATATGTTTTTCCCCCCAAAAGGGCTTTATTAGACTGAAATACTCCTGTTTCATCGGCTGTCTGGGGGCTGGTCTCAGACAAGAAGCCAGACGTGGAGGTCCTGGGCTAGCCTGGTTACACGTGGTCTGCTTTAGTGAGGCCGGTTGGACGTACTGCCAAATTCTCTAAAATTACTTTGGAGGTGGCTTATGGTACAGAAATTAACATTCAATTCTCTGGCAACAGCTCTGGTGGACATTCCTGCACTCAGCATGCCAATTGCACACTCCCTTAAAACTTGATACACTTGTGGCATTGTGTTGTGACAAAACTGCCCATGTTGAAGTGGCATTTTATCACCAGCACAAGTCGGACGTGTATAATGTTCATGCTGTTTAAGCAGCTTCTTGATATTCAACACCTGTCAGGTGGATGGAATATCTTGGCAATGGAGAAATACAGGGATGTTAACAAATTTGTGCAGAAAATGAGAAAAATAAGCTTTTTGTCTGTATGGAACATTTCTGGGAAATTTCATCTCATGCAACATGGGACCAACTCTTTACATATTGTGTTTATATTGTTGTTCAGTGTAACTGTAAACAAACACTATATAGCCTCAAAACATGGTTGGGTTGTATTTCGGGGGATGCATGGCTCTCGACCTTCGACTCCCGAGTCCGTACGCGAGTCACAGCAATGAGACTGTAATTACCAATTGGATACCACGAAATTAGGGGGAATAACTTAATTGGGATCTCTAATTGGGGTCCTTGCATCTTCAGCTCTATGAAGTTGAGAGGTTACATTTCTCTAGGCCTATACCTCAGCTTTTTATCAATGCAGAATTTGGGGGGGGCTTTATTGTTTTGATTAAGGACTCTAGCTTTAAAGTGTATATACACCCACTGGCCAGTTTATTAGGTACATCCATCTAATACCTAGGTCAGACCATGCGAGCCCCAACAGCACACCTGATTCAACTTGCCATATAACCATCAAGTCCTCTGTGTTGAATCAGGTGAGATTCTCTGGAGCAAACGTGTGCTGTTGGTGGTACTGGAGTTGGGGAACACTGTTCTAGTGCAGGGAATCAGCAGTGCAGTTCTAGGGCAAATACCAAAAGGGGGGGGTCAGGAATGCATTTGAACCCTCTTTTAGTGGATAACCCTTTTGTTCACAGCAAGTATTCATGTCTTGAAATCAAATCCTTTGAATTAAGACTGGCCCTTTATGCAATTGTACAGACTGCTTTTAGGACGCTTTCTGTCTATGACAAGAGACGGACATAATATCCCCGAGTGAATTATTTGCGAGCCAGCACATCCCATTATGAGTTGCTTTTTGGAAAATAGTTTAACTTAAAGCAGGATTACATGTTTATCCTCCCTCAATGTCTACTCAGTCCTATGGTCCTCATTTGGAAGCCTGTTTCCTTCAAGCTTCTTTTTTTTTTTTTGTCAAATCCTTTTCTAGGAAAACAATTTAATATTGGTTCGAGTGTGAGGAACTTTGTGAAATGTTACTTTTACTGCCCCCGGAGGTCATTTTTAGTTTGTTCAAACTAGTTAGTTTTTTTTAATAAATGGCCATTGAGACGGAGAAGGGGGAATTATTGGAGTGTATTGATGTGCGGAGTTTTGAGTTAAGAACTTTTACCAATTTTACCGGCGGAGAATCCCATATTACCGGAGAATCCCATATTACGCACGAGAACAATATTTTGTATATGGTATGTTTCAAATAAAATAAATGAATTGTACATTATCTGCTGCATTTAAGGTGATATTGTAGTTGCAACTGATTGAGTAATCAGTTGAACAGGCAATTGGAGAACAAACAGTGCTCCCCCTTCAGAACATGAAAAATATGGAGACATTAGTTTGATGGTCAAAAATAGATGTTACTTTTAATGTAGAGTTTACTTTCAAGTAACATACATTTAGCAATGTACCGTTTCTGACAGTGGAGATTAATATTTCTCACATTTTCTCTACTGGGAAGTACAGTACTTGCTGAAATTCCAAAATAACAAACCTTAATAAAGATTGAGTATATTGTTTGAGCTTTTGTGCAATTTTCACAGGGATTTAAAACACTGATCCGTATTCATCTGAATCAGTTTTTGGTAGCCTCTTGTCTTTCTCGTTTATGCAACGAATAAAATATAACGTACAGGATAACTTGTATATAATTGCGCAAAAAGTTTACATACAGTGTCATCTTTAAGTTTAAATAGACCAACACAAACAACAAAATTTGCTAGTGGGCTTGATCACTGTCTCTCTGTCCTGCCGACTGGTCAGTACACTGAAATCTGTAGCGTAGAAACTTGATACAAGGTTTCATATGGAAGTCAGCAGGTTCCAGTTCCACATTTTCTGCACCTTCAGAAGTGAAGATATATTTTAGTCTGACACACCTGCAATTCAACTACCTTCAAATGCTGATTAACATATAGCTTCAATAAAGTTCCAACCGGAGTATTCTTTGTGTCTTGATGAGCAATAGATGCCATGAGGAATGTGCGTGATCAAAAAATGACTGACTGCCAGTCACCTGATAGATTCTGCTCTCATTCAGTCCCACAACACAGAAGTCTCATTCAAATTTCTATAGACGATTGACATCTAGTGGAAGCCCTAGGAAGTGCAACATCATATCTCGGGGATTTCATTGGGAACTGTGGTGAATACATACCAAGCTCATATTTCTCACTTCCTGTTTTGATTTCTCCTCGGGATTTTGCCTGCCATATGAGTTCTGTTATACTCACAGACATCATTCAAACCGTTTTAGAAACCTTAGAGTGTTTTCTATCCAATACCAATAATAATATGCATATATTAGCAACTGAGACTGAGGAGCTGGCCGTTTACAATGGGCACCTTTTCATCCAAGCTACTCAATACTGCCCCCGAGCCATAAGAAGTAACAAACTATAGTTTTGGCAAGTTGGTTTGTGCATGACACAAGTCAATTTTGTTTACATAATTGTTTACAGACAGATTATTTCACGTGTAATTAACTGTATCACAATTCCAGTGGGTCAGACGTTTAGATACTTTAAATTGACTGTACCTTTTAAACAGCTTGGAAAATTCCAGAAAATTATGTCATGCTTTAGAAGCTTCTGATAGGCTAATTGACATAATTTGAGTAAATTGGAGGTGTACCTGTGGATGTATTTCAAGGCCTACCTTCACACTCGGTGCCTCTTTGCTTGACATCATGGGACATCATGGGAAAATCAAAACCTCAGAAAAAAGTAGACCACAAGTCTGGTTCAGCCTTGGGAGCAATTTCCAAATATACGCAAGTTTAAACACCATGGGACCACGCAGCCGTCATACCGCTTAGGCAGGAGAAGCGTTCTGTCTCCTAGAGATGAACGTACTTTGGTGCGAAAAGTGCAAATCAATCTCAGAATAACAGCAAAGGACCTTGTGAAGATGCTGGAGGAAACAGGTACAAAAGTATCTATATCCACAGTAAAACAAGTCCTATATCGACATAACCTGAAAGGCCGCTCAGCAAGGATGAAGCCACTGCTCAAAAACCGCCATAAAAAAGCCAGACTACGGTTTGCAACTGCACATGGGGACAAAGATCATACTTTTTGGAGAAATGTCCTCTGGTCTGATGAAACAAAAATAGAACTGTTTGGCCATAATGACCATCGTTACGTTTGGAGGAAAAAGGGGGAGGCTTGCAAGCCAAAGTACACCATCCGTGAAGCACAGGGGTGGCAGCATCATGTTGTGGGGGTGTTTTGCTGCAGGAGGGACTGGTGCACTTCACAAAATAGATGGCATCATGAGGCAGGAAAATGATGTGGATATATTGAAGCAACATCAGTCAGGAAGTTAAAGCTTGGTCTTAAATGGGTCTTCCAAATGGACAATGTCCCCAAGCATACTTCCAAAGTTGTGGCAAAATGGCTTAAGGACAACAAAGTCAAGGTATTGGAGTGGCCATCACAAAGCCCTAACCTCAAACCTAAAGAAAATTTGTGGGCAGAACTGAAAAAGCGAGCAAGGAGGCCTACAAACCTGACTCAGTTACACCAGTTCGTTCAGGAGGAATGGGCCAAATTTCACGCAACTTATTGTGGGAATCTTGTGGAAGGCTACCCAAAACATTTTACCCAAGTTTTAAACAATTCAAGGCAGTGGTTCCAAATACTAATTGAGTGTATGTAATCATCTGACCCACTAGGAATGTGATGAAAGAAATAAAAGCTGAAATAAATCATTCTCTCTACTATTAATCTGACATTTCACATTCTTAAAATAAAGTGATGATCCTAACTGACCTAAAACAGGGAATTTGTACTAGGATTAAATGTCAGGAATTGTGAAAAACAGAGTTTAAATGTATTTGGCTAAGGTGTATGTAAACTTCCGACTTCAACTGTATATGAGACAGCATACACATTGGCCACTTTCATATAAATTGGCATTGTTTACATCGTTACCAAGCAGCGCACTACCACTACTACAACTACTAGTCTTACCACCTAACTCGTCATAGATGATTTTAAAGTTACTTTTGATTTGTTTTATCTACTAACGTTTAATGAATGGTTCCAACAAGAAGAGGAGGAGGAGGACTTTGCTATGGACAACTTTGTAAGAAAAGGAGAAAATTAAGAAGCTAGCTACATCAAGACAAACCAACTGGGCAGTGAAGTGCTTTCTGTAATGGCTGTTAGAAACGGGGATAAACATCAATCTGGCAACTGTTTCAAAACAGGAGAAGGGTAATATTCTCCAGAATGTCTAGCCACCTACTAAATAAGGTGTGGTTTGATTTGCAGTTGCACTTAGGCCGAAGTGGCAAAGAAGGAAATCACAAACTGCAGCCAGACTCATTTGCAATGAAAAAAAAATGTAAATGAAGAAACCAAGAACCACAAAAATCCAATGGAAAGAGACAGAGAGAATCATTGTGGCTGCGTGTATGAGTCCCTAGGGAAGGATCTCTGCCCCGTGGAAATGTGCAATTCAGTATCAAAAATACATAGCAGTCACTGCTGTGACATTGTGGTTTCTATTTTGATCTGTTGTATCAATGTCTTTGCTACAATGTTTCAGCGCTGTTTTCAGAACCATGGACAGCGTTCCTAGAAACTAAGGTTCTGGAACTATCAACCAGCTCTTGGGTAGTTTTGCTTTACATGGCAGTTAATACGAATAGCGAAATAGAACGCCTAAAATGTCACTTGACAACAAGTGTTAGTGAATGTTGCATCACGTTTTGTTGAAAAATGGATGGTTTTGGAAATAACCTTGATTTTTAATGCTGGTAACCTGTTGTATAAAACCAATAATACACTCATGTCCATGTGTTATGGCATTTTTTATCATGGCTGTGATGTGGTCATAGCCACGAGGTGAAGCTGTGAGGCTGTATGTAGTGAATGATACCTGCAGGCTGTATGTAGTGGATGAGTCTCATATATGATGATGAGAGTGGAGCTCCCTCCTGCTTGTTCCATTGAGCCTATAAGGTAAACACATTGAATATGATACGAAGTTAATCTGCAAGGGACCATTGAGATATGCTTATACAAATACACTGCTCAAAAAAATAAAGGGAACACTTAAACAACACAATGTAACTCCAAGTGGATCACACTTCTGTGAAATCAAACTGTCCACTTAGGAAGCAACACTGATTGACAATACATTTCACATGCTGTTGTGCAAATGGAATTGACAACAGGTGGAAATTATAGGCAATTAGCAAGACACCCCCAATAAAAGAGTGGTTCTGCAGGTGGTGACCACAGACCATTTCTCAGTTCCAATGCTTCCTGGCTGATGTTTTGGTCACTTTTGAATGCTGGCGGTGCTTTCACTCTAGTGGTAGCATGAGACGGAGTCTACAACCCACACAAGTGGCTCAGGTTGTGCAGCTCATCCAGGATGGCACATCAATGTGAGCTGTGGCAAGAAGGTTTGCTGTGTCTGTCAGTGTAGTGTCCAGAGCATGGAGGCGCTACCAGGAGACGGGCCAGTACATCAGGAGACGTGGAGGAGGCCGTAGGAGGGCAACAACCCAGCAGCAGGAGCGCTACCTCCGCCTTTGTGCAAGAAGGAGCCCTGCCAGAGCCCTGCAAAATGACCTCCAGTAGGCCACAAATGTGCATGTGTCTGCTCAAACGGTCAGAAACAGACTCCATGAGGGCCCGATGTCCACAGGGGGGGGGGGGGTGTGCTTACAGCCCAACACCGTGCAGGACGTTTTTCATTTGTGCTCTTCACAGATGAATGCAGGTTCACACTGAGCACGTGACAGATGTGACAGAGTCTGGAGACGCCGTGGAGAACGTTCTGCTGCCTGCAACATCCTCCAGCATGACCGGTTTGGCGTGGGTCAGTCATGGTGTGGGGTGGCATTTCTTTGGGGGGCCGCACAGCCCTTCATGTGCTCGCCAGAGGAATCCTGACTGCCATTAGGTACCGAGATGAGATCCTCAGACCCCTTGTGAGACCATATGCTGGTGCGGTTGGCCCTGGGT
The DNA here is from genome assembly GCF_057628025.1 of Oncorhynchus mykiss. Taxonomy (NCBI): domain Eukaryota; kingdom Metazoa; phylum Chordata; class Actinopteri; order Salmoniformes; family Salmonidae; genus Oncorhynchus; species Oncorhynchus mykiss. Next base: position 69,447,581 of record NC_143039.1, on the reverse strand, counting down.
TCCTCCTAATGCAAGACAATGCTCATGTGGCTGGAGTGTGTCAGCAGTTCCTGCAAGAGGAAGGCATTGATGCTATGGACTGACCCGCCCATTCCCCAGACCTGAATCCAATTGTGCACATCTGGGACATCATGTCTCGCTCCATCCACCAACGCCACGTTGCACCACAGACTGTCCAGGAGTTGGCGGATGCTTTAGTCCAGGTCTGGGAGGAGATCCCTCAGGAGACCATCCACCACCTCATCAGGAGCATGCCCAGGCGTTGTAGGGAGGTCATACAGGCACGTGGAGGCCACACACACTACTGAGCCTCATGTTGACTTGTTTTAAGGACATTACATCAAAGTTGGATCAGCCTGTAGTGTGGTTTTAATTTTGAGTGTGACTCCAAATCCAGACCTCCATGGGTTGATAAATTTGATTTCCATTTTTAATTTTTGTGTGATTTTGTTGTCAGCACATTCAACTATAAAGAAAAAAGTATTTAATAAGAATATTTCATTCATTCAGATCTAGGATGTGTTATTTTAGTGTTCCCTTTATTTTTTTGAGCAGTGTACATTTAGAGGGATATGACTTATTCCTGGGTGGACAACCCCTGTTTCTGGGTGGACAAACCCTATTCCTGGATGGACAACCCCTGTTCCTGAGAGGACAACCACTGTTCTTGGGTGGACAACCCCTGTTTCTGGGTGGACAACCCCTGTTCCTGAGAGGACAGCCACTGTTCTTGGGTGGACAACCCCTGTTTCTGAGAGGACAACCAACCAATGTTCTTGGGTGGACAACCCCTGTACCTGAGAGGACAACCACTGTTCTTGGGTGGACAATCCCTGTTTCTGGGTGGACAACCCCTGTTCCTGAGAGGACAACCACTGTTCCTAAAATAAGTTTCTAATTCCTTTTGGTCTACTGTCAATACAATGTATCCAGGATGTATGTAATGCATTATTGGACTATTGTTATAGAGGTGTAATGCTGAGCAGATCTAGTTGAACCAAGGCAAGGCAGAGAGATTACCTAGGGCTTGCACGTGTGACACTGAACTGCCATGACTCCCTGCACCTACTAAGAGATTGTTAGTTCAATCTCTTGAATAGAGGCAAACCACAGCCATTCAGACAGAGCTTGTAAAACAACCTGGTGTTTCTATAGAGAAATCACTAATCATTATAGGAATTGATTAATTAAGGTAATTGTGTGATAATTAACCATTAATAGAGATTTGAAATGGTAAAAATAACAATTAAACGCAAATTCTTAATTTGCTGAAATTGAGCTGTAATTAAAGATTATTTTTAAACCAAAAGCATTACAACAATATTGACATCCTGATTTAAAAAAGTCATATTTAGCAACATCTATTAAATTGATAAGGCACACTTTCTTTGACCTTGTTTTAACATAGAATTCTTCCTTTTAACTGTATAGATTATGTCAATTAAAAAAAAATGTTTTATAAAAAGTTAACTAGAGTTAACTGATAAACTCTGACAGCCCTAACAGTTAATAATAAGTCATTTTACCTGCAATACTGGTATCTAATGAGGAACCTGCATGTACAGGCAAAGAAGCATCTGATAGACAGGGGATGTTAAGAGGTCAGTACAAACAGATTGTTTAAATGAAACTCCTCGTAGCACTTAACATGACAGCCTAGAATAAAGTGGTAATAACATGGTGATAGTCAGTAGATGACAGAACAAGGCTTTACCATGGGAGTTGGGGTTAGAGGGTGAAGCATGTGAATCTCCTCCACCATCACCTTCTCTTACACCACCATCACCACTTCCTCTTACACCACATCACCCACCACCACCTCCGCCTCCACTTCCTCGTCCTCCTTGGTTCTAACGTTATAGGCCTGAGTGGCGGAAATAAGTTCTAACGTTATAGGCATGAGTGGTGGAAATTGGTTCTAACGTTATAGGCCTGAGTGGTGGAAATGGGTTCTAACGTTATAGGCCTGAGTGGTGGAAATTGGTTCTAACGTTATAGGCCTGAGTGGAGGAAATGGGTTCTAACGTTATAGGCCTGAGTGGTGGAAATTGGTTCTAACGTTATAGGCCTGAGTGGTGGAAATTGGTTCTAACATTATAGGCCTGAGCGGTGGAAATTGGTCCTAATGTTATAGGTCTGAGTGGTGGAAATTGGTTCTAACGTTATAGGCCTGAGCGGTGGAAATTGGTCGTAACGTTATAGGTCTGAGCGATGGAAATTGGTCCTAATGTTATAGGTCTGAGTGGTGGAAATTGGTCCTAACATTATAGGTCTGAGCGATGGAAATTGGTCCTAACGTTATAGGTCTGAGCGATGGAAATTGGTCCTAATGTTATAGGTCTGAGCGATGGAAATTGGTCCTAACGTTATAGGTCTGAGTGGTGCCCTTCAAAAATAACTTTATAGTTTTTTTTAAAGAAAGTTAGTCATTTTTTATTAGTTGCATATAATTTATTTAGTTATATTAGAAATTTCTACGCTCTGTGTATTCTTTACCTCATTTTATTCAGAAAAGTCTGGCATTTATCCTTATTTTGACCTCTGTTAGTCATGGGGGCGAAAGGCACGATTTTAGTTTTTTAATAGCATTACATTGTTGCATTTAACCTAGGCCCGTCTAGCATTTTCCTCGTCGCACCAGCATTGGCTTAACCTAAGATACACACCCCCCCGACAGGCAGGTTCCTTGGAATATCCCAACAATTGAAGGACAAAATCATCATTACAAAGTCATCCTATCACTGTTTGCTCTCCAAGTACGTAGACCCTGGTCAAAACATTTAGTCAATGTTGTCCACCCTCTTGGTCAGAAAAGACCGTATATTAGATACTGTATATCTATCACTTGAAACTACCTATAGCTGAATTACAGCCATTGGCCTTTCAACTCAGGTAGGTCACCTAGGATACATTGGGAAGATCTCAATTGCACACTCCTCATGTCCTCTCCTCTCTTTCCTCGTCTCATTCACAAAACCCATTGGATGAGAAAGCTTTTCCTCCAATGGGTTTTTGAGAAGAAGACTCCTGACCTAAGAGAGGTTAACCAAATTTAAGGGGCACCAAGAATTTTGAATCCAACATTCCATACTTTTCTTTAGTGGATTGACAGACGTGCCTCTTCATCCAGCACTGTAACGGGGCACATCTTGCAGTGGGAGAGCAAACAGTCTTCCAGGAACCAAAATGCACTGAACAGGCATAACATTATCTGTATAGCAGAAGGGGAAATCCTGAACAGCAGAAACAATCAATAAACAAAAAACATGTTACCTGTCAATCGTTCTTATCTTATGTGTTACAACTTTGATTGTCATAAGTGATTATATTGAATAAATGCAACATACTAAGTATCTTAAAACAAAGAGAACCGAGAAATCAAAATAAACTCAAAGTAAAGCAGTGAACTTCATTATAAAATGTGATTTTATACCATAAAACCCATAATAAACCTGACAGAGGCCTTCTTCTGAAGGGGGAGAGGCTTGGCCCTGGAGTCAGGTTGTGCATAGTGGCAAAAATCCACATCACAAAAATGATTCTTTATTGAACATCTCACGCATCATGTACTCATTATCATTGGAATTGGATACATTACTTGTCAGTATTGCAGCGACACATTACTTCTCATACATTGTCATTCTGTATATTACTGCTAGCATTGATTTCACCAATCAGACCCTTATGTCCTGTAAACACTAGAGAGGATCTCAAAACATCAGGAAGTTAAAAACAACAACAATACAGTCAAAAAAAGTGGGGAAAAATGTTATGCACATCAAAACAGCATAATAATTAAATTGTATCTCTGTAGACACCTTCCCCATTTTGAGGGCCAAGGGAGGGCTAAGGAACTTAAGAGCAATGTTAGACTACACTCACACTTACTGTCTTTTACTTTCCCTCTTACTGTCTCCCTTACTGTCCCCCTTACTGTCTCCCTTACTAACCCCCTTACTGTCCCTCTTACTGTCCCCCTTATTGTCTCCCTTATCTACTTCCTTACCGTCCCTCTTACTGTCCCCCTTATCGACTTCCTTACTGTCCCTCTTACTGTCCCCCTTATTGTCTCCCTTATCTACTTCCTTACCGTCCCTCTTACTGTCCCCCTTATTGTCTCCCTTATCGAGTTCCTTACCGTCCCTCTTACTGTCCCCCTTATTGACTTCCTTACTGTCCCTCTTACTGTCCCCCTTATTGTCTCCCTTACCGTCCCTCTTACTGTCCTCCTTACTGTCTCCCTTACCGCCGCTCTTACCGTCCTCCTTACTGTCCTCCTTACTGCCTCCTTTACCGTCCTCCTTACTGTCCTCCTTACTGCCTCCCTTACCATCCCTCTTACTGTCCTCCTTACTGCCTCCTTTACCGTCCTCCTTACTGCCTCCCTTACCATCCCTCTTACTGTCCTCCTTACTGCCTCCCTTACCATCCCTCTTACTGTCCTCCTTACTGCCTCCTTTACCGTCCTCCTTACTGCCTCCCTTACCATCCCTCTTACTGTCCTCCTTACTGCCTCCCTTACCATCCCTCTTACTGTCCTCCTTACTGTCCTCCTTACTGCCTCCCTTACCATCCCTCTTACTGTCCTCCTTACTGCCTCCCTTACCGTCCTCCTTACTGTCCTCCTTACTGCCTCCCTTACCATCCCTCTTACTGTCCTCCTTACTGCCTCCCTTACCATCCCTCTTACTGTCCTCCTTACTGTCCTCCTTACTGCCTCCCTTACCATCCCTCTTACTGTCCTCCTTACTGCCTCCCTTACCATCCCTCTTACCTTCCTCCTTACTGTCCTCCTTACTGCCTCCCTTACCATCCCTCTTACTGTCCTCCTTACTGCCTCCCTTACCGTCCTCCTTACTGCCTCCCTTACCATCCCTCTTACTGTCCTCCTTACTGCCTCCCTTACCATCCCTCTTACTGTCCTCCTTACTGTCCTCCTTACTGCCTCCCTTACCATCCCTCTTACTGTCCTTACTGCCTCCCTTACCATCCCTCTTACCGTCCTCCTTACTGTCCTCCTTACTGTTCTCCTTACTGTCCTCCTTACTGTTCTCCTTACTGCCTCCCTTACCATCCCTCTTACTGTCCTCCTTACTGCCTCCCTTACCGTCCTCCTTACTGTCCTCCTTACTGCCTCCCTTACCATCCCTCTTACTGTCCTCCTTACTGTCCTCCTTACTGCCTCCCTTACCATCCCTCTTACTGTCCTCCTTACTGTCCTCCTTACTGCCTCCCTTACCATCCCTCTTACTGTCCTCCTTACTGTCCTCCTTACTGCCTCCCTTACCATCCCTCTTACTGTCCTCCTTACTGTCCTCCTTACTGCCTCCCTTACCATCCCTCTTACTGTCCTCCTTACTGTCCTCCTTACCGCCTCCCTTACCGTCCCTCTTACTGTCCTCATTACTGACCCTCTTACCGTCCTCCTTACTGTTTCCCTTAATGTCCTCCTTACTGTCCCTCTTACCGCCTCCCTTACTGTCTCCCTTACTGTCTCCCTTACCGTCCCTCTTACCGTCTCCCTTACCGCCTCCCTTACCGCCTCCCTTACCGTCCCTCTTACCGTCTCCCTTACCGTCTCCCTTACCGTCCCTCGTACTGTCCTCAGTGTCTCCCTTACTGTCTCCCTTACCGTCCCCCTTACCGTCTCCCTTACTCTCTCCCTTATCGTCCCCCTTACCGTCTCCCTTACCGTCTCCCTTACCGTCCCCCGTACTGTCCTCAGTGTCTCCCTTACTGTCTCCCTTACCGTCTCCCTTACCGTCTCCCTTACCGTCCCCCTTACCGTCTCCCTTACTGTCTCTCTTACCATCCCCCTTACCGTCTCCCTTACTGTCTCCCTTACCGCCCCCCTTACCGTCTCCCTTACTGTCTCTCTTACCGTCTCCCTTACTGTCTCCCTTACCGTCCCCCTTACCGTCCCTCTTACTGTCCTCCTTACTGCCTCCCTTACCATCCCTCTTACTGTCCTCCTTATTGTCTCCCTTACCGTCCCCCTTACTGTCCTCATTAATGTCCCCCTTACTGTCCTCATTAATGTCCCCCTTACTGTCGCACACCTTTGACGAATCCTGTGTACAGGGCTCCATACAGAGATCCATATAGGGCTCCATACATTCCTTCCAACATGCCTCCATACAGGGCACCCAACAACCTTGGCTCCCGACATGGCTGCTTTCCTCGATGCAGTCTTCAGTACAGCACAGCATGCAGAACTTGCCTGTGAGAAAATATTCTACTGCATTAAATTGAAATACAAATTGCCATGCATCCTCATAACTAATCGTAATAACTACATCCTGCACTCTAATGATTTCGACCTTTGGCCTTAACCCTTATCTTTGACCTTTGTGTATTTTACTCCTAGGCCTCACCTGGGGCATCAGGGGCATCAGGACTGCCTGTGGTTTCCACGCTGGTATCTCCATCTGGAAGACAAGGACGGGTGACTTTGATGCTGTCATTGAAGTCACCATTACTGTAATTATCAGGAAATCCCCAGTAGTCAGTGTGCTTCATTTCCATTCAAATGAATTGGTGACTCACTGCTTGTGTCTGTGGATGTATCACTGCTACTCACATCTGATAAATGAAGAAGAAAACATTGGGTGAGTTGGAGTTCGTCGTCTGGCCATTGAAATTGGAGTGGCCATCACAAAGCCCTGACCTCAATCCTATAGAAAATTTGTGGGCAGAACTGAAAAAGCGTGTGCGAGCAAGGAGGCCTACAATGCTGACTGAGTTACACCAGCTCTGTCAGGAGGAATGGGCCAAAATTCACGCAACTTATTGTGGGAAGGCTACCCGAAACATTTGACCCAAGTTAAACAATTTAAAGGCAATGCTACCAAATACTAATTGAGTATATGTAAACTTCTGACCCACTGGGAATGTGACGAAAGAAATAAAAGCTGAAACAAATAATTTTCTCTACTATTATTCTGTGATCCTAACTGACCTAAGACAGGGCATTTTTACTAGGATTAAATGTCAGAAATTGTGAAAAACTGAGTTTAAATATATTTGGCTAAGGTGTATGTAAACTTCCGACTTCAACTGTGTGTGTGTGTATATATATATATATATATATATATATATATATATATATATATATATATACAGTACCATTCAAAAGTTGACACATTTACTCAGGGTTTTTCTTTATTTTTACTATTTTCTACATTGTAGAATAATAGTGAGGACATCAAAACTGTAAAATAACTCATATGTAATCATGTCGTAAGCAAAAACGTGTTAAACAAATCAAAATACATTTTATATTTTATATTCTTCAAAGTAGCCACCTTTCGCCTCGATGACAGCTTTGCACACGCTTCGCATTCTCTCAACCAGCTCCATGAGGTATTCACCTGGAATGCATTTAAATTAACAGGTGTGCCTTGTTAAAAGTTAATTTGTGGAATTTTATCCTTCCTAATGTGTTTGAGCCAATCAGTTGTGTTGTGACATGGTAGGGGTGGTATACAGAAGATTTGGTAAAAGACCAAGTCCATATTATGGCAAGAATAGCTCAAATAAGCAAAGAGAAACGACAGTCCATCATTACTTTAAGACATGAAGGTCAGTCAATGCGGAAAATCTCAAGAACTTTGAACATTTCTTCAATTGCAGTCGCAAAACACATCAAGCGCTATGACAACTGGCTCTCATGAGGACCGTCACAGGAAAGGAAGATCCAGGAAAGGAAGATAATGCCACCTCAGATCGCAGCCCAAATAAATTCTACACAGAGTTCAAGTAACAGACACATCTCAACATCAACTGTTCAGAGGAGACTGCGTGAATCAGGCCTTCATGGTCGTCGAATTGCTGCAAAGAAACTACTACTAAAGGACACCAATAATAAGAAGAGACTTGCCTGGGCCAAGATACACGAGCAATGGATATTAGACTGGTGGAAATCTGTCCTTTGGTTCGGATGAGTCCAAATTTGAGATTTTTGGTTCCAACCGCCATGTCTTTGTAATACGCAGAGTAGGTGAACGGATGATCTCTGCATGTGTGGTTCCCACCGTGAAGCATGGAGGAGTGATGGTGTGGGGGTGCTTTGCTGGTGACACTGTCTGTGATTTATTTAGAATTCAAGGCACACGTAACCAGCATGGATACCACAGCATTCTGCAGCGATACGCCATCCCATCTGGTTTGCGCTTAGTGGGACTATCATATGTTTTTCTACAGGACAATGACCCAACACACCACCAGGCTGTGTAAGAGCTATTTGACCGAGAAAGTGTGATGGAGTGCTGCATCAGATGACCTGGCCTCCACAATCACCTGACCTCAACCCAATTGAGATGGTTTGGGATGAGTTGGACTACAGAGTGAAGAAAAAGCAGCCAACAAGTGCTCAGAATATGTGGGAACTCCTTCAAGACTGTTGGAAAAGCATTCCTTATGAAACTGGTTGAGAGAATGGCAAGAGTCTGCAAAGCAGTCATCTAGGCAAAGGGTGGCTACTTTGAAGAATGTAAAATCAAAAATATATTTTGATTTGTTTAACAATTTTTTGGTTACTACATGATTCCATATGTTAATTAATAGTTTTGACGTCTTCACTCTTCTTTTTTCTACAACAAATAAAGAAAAACCCTTGAATGAGTAGGTGTGTCCAAACATTTGACTGGTACTGTATATTTACACACAATACACCATAATGACTAAGGGAAAACATGTCTTTAGAAATGTTAGCACATTTATTGAAAATGAAATACAGAAATATCTCACACCCCTGGGTCAATATTTTGTAGAAGAACCTTTGGCAGTGATTACAGCTGTGAGTCTTTGTGGGCAAGTCTCTAAGAGCTTTCCACACCTTAATTGTGCAACATTCTTCAAGCTCTGTCAAGTTGGTTGTTGATCATTGCTAGACAACTATTTTCAGGTCTGTCAAGTTGGTTGTTGATCATTGCTAGACAACTATTTTCAGGTAGTTCTAAGTCAAAACTGTAATTCGGCCACTCAGGAACATTCACCGTCTCTTGGTAAGCAACTGTGGTGTAGATTTGGCCTTGTGTTTTAGGTTATTGTCCTGCAGAAAGGTGAATTCATCTCCCGGTGTCTGGTGGAAAGCAGGTAGAATTTTGCCTGTGCTTCGCTCCATTCTGTTTCTTTTTTTATCTTGAAAAACTCCCCAGTCCTTTACCATTACAAGCACACTAATAACATGGTGCAGCCACCACTATGCTTGAAAATATGGAGAGTGGTACTCAGTAACATGTTGTATTGGATTTGCCCCAAACATAACACTTTGTATTCAGGACAAAAAGTTAACTGCTTTGCCACATTTATTTTGCATTGTGTGGGGTACAGAGATGAGGTGTTCACTAAAAAAATCATGTTAAACACTATTCTTTCACACATGCATCTTATTATGTGACTTGTTCCGTAAAGTCTTACTCCTAAACGTATTTACAGTTGCCATAACAAAGGGGTTGAATACTTATTGACTCAAGACATTTCAGCTTTTCATTTTGTATTAATTAGTGAAAAAAAATGAGCATATACATTTCACTGTGACATTATGGGGTGTGACAAAAAAAATCCATCGAATCCATTTTAAATCCAGTCTGTTAGACAACAAAATGTGGAAAAAGTAAAGGTGTGTTTATGTGAGTATCCGACATTGCAGTTCTTCTATATGGGAAAGTTAAGTGTCTCCATGACAGTCTCATATTCCCTCTCTTAATGTTTGTAGTGTAGTTTAGAGACTGGATAACTAGAAAGGTGAAGCAGGAAATCCGTAATGCATTGTTTCGTCATTGCATTGAACCTGAAATCAAACTAAAATGGAAACCATCGTCTCTCGACAACATATTGTGCACATATTATAAAAATGTACATTATTGTTAAACTGTAGTTACTGATGGAAGTGTTCTAAATTCACCCACATTTATAAGATGTATAAGGTTTAATTTAATGTTTTCTTACCAGTAACGTGGTATGAGAGAGCAAGACCAGCCAAAGCAAAGATCAAATGAACAGTCAGCTTTCTGTTAGAATAAAGAACACAGAGATAGAACTGGTCACAACACTTTTAAAACTTAAGGTTACTTCTGTAACCCCAGTTCTCTGATGATAGAGGTGTCTCACAATGGGAATTTGTTGAATAAGCAATTCACTACGGAAGATCCAATCACACAGCGTCTGTCGTGGACAGATAAGTCACGTGGCCAATGAGGAGGGGAGCCTCCTCAATAAAAAGTGCCATGGAGCTGCTCTCTGGTCATTCTAAAGCATGTCCCTCTTCCTTGCGCTCTTGCAAGCAGGGAACTGCAGTGAGATACTCACTCAGAGAACCGGGGTTACATAAGTAATAATAGTTTGCCACCTCACAATGGGATGTAGCCAACTCCCATATGCTCTCCAAAGCCAGGATAATCGGACAGATTCATCCCTCAGAGGCCTAGACCTTCTGTGAAAATCATAACAACAAATCAGGGCCATAGAGCCATAGAAAACCAGTGTCTGAAATAGACATCCACCGATTAATCGGATAGGCCGAATAATTAGGGCCGATTTCGGTATTTTTGGGCGCCGATTTTTTAAAATTTTTATATACCTTAATTTAATATACCTTTATATACCTTTATTTAATCATAATTACTAGTTAACTACACATGGTTGATGATATTACTAGATATTATCTAGCGTCCTGCATTGCATATAATCTGACTGAGCATACAAGTTTCTAAGTATCTGACTGAGTGCTGGTAGGCAGAAGCAGGAGCAAGCATTCATTCAAACAGCACTTTCGTGCCTTTCGTGCGTTTTGCCAGCAGCTCTTCTTTGTGCGTCAAGCATTGGCTGTTTATGACTTCAAGCCTATCAACTCCCGAGATGAGGCTGGTGTAACCGAAATTAAATGGCTAGCTAGTTAGCGCGCGCTAATAGCGTTTCAAACATCACTCGCACTGAGCCTTGCAGTGGTTGTTTCCCTTGCTCTGCATAGGTAACGCTGCTTCGAGGGTGGCTGTTGTCGTTGTGTTGCTGGTTCGAGCCCAGGGAGGAGCGAGGAGAGGGACCGAAGCTATACTGTTACACTGGCAATACTAAAGTGCCTATAAGAACATCCAATAGTCAAAGGTTAATGAAATAGAAATGGTATAGAGGGAAATAGTCCTATAATTCCTATAATAACTACAACCTAAAACTTCTTACCTGGGAATATTGAAGACTAATGTTAAAAGGAAACACCAGTTTTCATATGTTCTCATGTTCTGAGCAAGGAACTGAAACGTTAGCTTTCTTACATGGCACATATTGCACTTTTACTTTCTTCTCCAACACTTTGTTTTTGCATTATTTAAACGAAATTTAACATTTTTCATTATTTACTTGAGGCTAAATTGATTTTATTGATGTATTATATTAAGTTAAAATAAGTGTTCATTCAGTATTGTTGTAATTGTCATTATTACAAATAAATAAATAAAAATTGGCCGATTAATCGGTATCAACATTTTGGGTCCTCCAATAATCGGTATCGGCGTTGAAAAATCATAATCGGTCGACCTGTAGTCTGAAAAGAGTTGCCTTAGCGTCATGCCTATGAAGTAAACACTTGGACATAAATGATGGAGACACTTCCTCACTCTAGACTAGGATTGTCTAACACAACGTGCCATTGGAACACAGGAGTGATGGTTGCTGATAATGGGCCTCTGTACGTCTATGTAGATATTCCATAAAGAATCTGCCATTTCCAACTATAATAGTCATTTACAACATTAACAATGTCTACACTGTATTTCTGATCAATTTGATGTTATTTTAATGGGCAAAAGATGTGTTTTTCTTTCAAAAACTAGGACATTTCTAAGTGACCCCAAACTTTTGAATAGTAGTGTATACACTACATGACCAAAAGTATGTAGACACCTACTCATCGAACATCTCATTCTAAAATCATGGGTATTAATATGGAGTTGGTCCCCCCCTTTGCTGTTAAAACCGCCTCTACTCTTCTGGGTAGGCTTTCCCCTAGACATTGGAACATTGCTGCAGGGACTTGCTTCCATTCAGCCACAAGAGCATTAGTGAGGTCAGGCACTGATGTTGGACGATTAGGCCTGGCTCGTAGTTGGCGTTCCAATTCATTTCAAAGGTTTTCGATGGGGTTGAGGTCAGGGCTCTATGGATGCCAGTCAAGTTCTTCCATACCGATCTCGACAAAGCATTTACACTGTGTGCATGGTGGCATTGTCATGCTGAAACAGGAAAGGGCTTCGCCAAACTGTTGCCAAAAAGTTGGAAGCTCAGAATCGTCTAGAATATCATTGTATGCTGTAGCATTAAGATTTCCCTTCACTAGAACTAAGAGGCCAAGCCCGAACCATGAAAAACAGCCCCAGACCATTATTCCTCCTCCACCAAACTTTACAGTTGACTGTATGCATTCGGGCAGGTAGCCTTCACCTTGCATCCGCCAAACCCAGATTATTGTGTCGCACTGCCAGATGGTGAAGCGTGATTAATCACTCCAGAGAACGTGTGTCCACTGCTCCAGAGTCCAATGGTGGTGAGCTTTAAACCACTCCGGCCGATGCTTGGCATTGCGCATGGTGATCTAAGGGTTGTGTGCCGCTGTTTGACCATGGAAACCTATTTCATTAAGCTCCCGAAGAACAGTTATTGTGCTGATGTTGCTTCCAGAGGCAGTTCGGAACTCGGTAGTGAGTGTTGCAACTGAGGACAGACAAATTTTACGAGCTTCAGCACTCGGCGGTCCCATTCTGTGAGCTTGTGTGGCCTACCACTTTGTGGATAAGCCGTTTTTGCTCTTAGATGTTTCCACTTCACAATACAGCAATTACAGTTACTCAGCAAAAAAATAAACGTCCTCTCAATGTCAACTGTGTTTATTTTCAGCAAACTTAACGTGTAAATATGTGTATGAACATAAGATTCAACAACTGAGACATAAACTGAACAAGTTCCACAGACATGTGACTAACAGAAATGGAATAACGTGTCCCTGAACATAGGGGGGTCAAAAACAAAAGTAACAGTCAGTATCTGGTGTGGCCACCAGCTGCATTAAGTACTGCAGTGCATCTATCTCCTCCTCATGGACTGCACCAGATTTGCCAGTTATTGCTGTGACATGTTACCCCACCGTTCCACCAAGGCATCTGTAAGTTCCCGGACATTTCTGGGGGTAATGGCCCTAGCCCTCACCCTCTGATCCAACAGGTCCCAGACGTGCTCAATGGGATTGAGATCTGAGCTCTTTGCTGGCCATGGCAGAACACTGACATTCCTGTCTTTCAGGAAATCACGCACAGAACGAGCAGTATGTCTGGTGGCATTGTCATGCTGGAGGGTCATGTCAGGATGAGCCTGCAGGAAGGGTACCACATGAGGGAGGAGGATGTCTTCCCTGTAAAGCACAGCATTGAGATTGCCTGCAATGACAACAAGTTCAGTCCGATGATGCGTCTCACAGTACGGCTATTTATTGCTCTGGACACATCTGCAGTCCTCATGCCCCCTTGCAGCATGCCTAAGGCTCATTCACACAGATGAGCAGGGACACTGTGCATCTTTCTTTTGTTGTTTTTCAGAGTCAGTAGAAAGGCCTCTTTAGTGTCTCTTTAGTTTTCATAACTGTGACCTTAATTGTCTGTAAGCTGTTAGTGTCTTAACGACCGTTCCATAGGTGCCTGTTCATTAATTGTTTATGGTTCATTGAACAAGCATGGCAATGAAAACCTGTGAAGTTATTTGGATTTTTACGAATTATCTTTGAAAGACAGGGTCCTGAAAAAGGGATGCTTCTTTTTTGGCTGAGTTTATATAAATATATATATATATATACAGTGGGGCAAAAAAAGTATTTAGTCAGCCACCATTTGTGCAAGTTCTCCCACGTAAAAAGATGAGAGGCCTGTAATTTTCATCATAGGTACACTTCAACTACGACAGACAAAATGAGGAAAAAAAATCCTGAAAATCACATTGTAGGATTTTTTTATGAATTTATTTGCAAATTATGGTGGAAAATAAGTATTTGGTCACCTACAAACAAGCAAGATTTCTGGCTCTCACAGGCCTGTAACTTCTTCTTTAAGAGGCTCCTCTGTCCTCCACTCGTTACCTGTACTAATGGCACCTGTTTGAACTTGTTATCAGTATAAAAGACACCTGTCCACAACCTCAAACAGTCACACTCCAAACTCCACTATAGCCAAGACCAAAGAGCTGTCAAAGGACACCAGAAACAAAATGGTAGACCTGCACCAGGCTGGGAAGACTGAATCTGCAATAGGGAAGCAGCTTGGTTTGAGGAAATCAACTGTGGGAGCAATTATTAGGAAATGGAAGACATACAAGACCACTGATAATCTCCCTCGATCTGGGGCTCCACGCAAGATCTCACCCCGTGGGGTCAAAATGATCACAAGAACGGTGAGCAAAAATCCCAGAACCACACGGGGGGACCTAGCGAATGACCTGCAGAGAGCTGAGACCAAAGTAACAAAGCCTACCATCAGTAACATACTACGCCGCCAGGGACTCAAATCCTGCAGTGCCAGACGTGTCCCCCTGCTTAAGCCAGTACATGTCCAGGCCCGTCTGAAGTTTGCTAGAGAGCATTTGGATGATCCAGAAGAAAATTGGGAGAATGTCATATGGTCAGATGAAACCAAAATATAACTTTTTGGTAAAAACTCAACTCGTCGTGTTTGGAGGACAAAGAATGCTGAGTTGCATCCAAAGAACATCATACCTACTGTGAAGCATGCTGGTGGAAACATCATGCTTTGGGGCTGTTTTTCTGCAAAGGGATTTTGAGTGAAAACCTCCTTCCATCAGCAAGGGCATTGAAGATGAAACGTGGCTGGGTCATTCAGCATGACAATGATCCCAAACACACAGCCCGGGCAACAAAGGAGTGGCTTCGTAAGAAGCATTTCAAGGTCCTGGAGTGGCCTTGCCAGTCTCCAGATCTCAACCCCATAGAGAGTGAAAGTCCGTGTTGCCCAGCAACAGCCCCAAAACATCACTGCTCTAGAGGAGATCTGCATGGAGGAATGGGCCAAAATACCAGCAACAGTGTGTGAAAACCTTGTGATTACTTACAGAAAACGTTTGACCTCTGTCATTGCCAACAAAGGGTATATAACAAAGTATTGAGATAAACTTTAGTTATTGACCAAATACTTATTTTCCACCATCATTTGCAAATAAATTCATTAAAAATCCTACAATGTGATTTTCAGGATTTTTTTTCTCATTTTGTCTGTCATAGTTGAAGTGTACCTATGATGAAAATTACAGGCCTCTCTCATCTTTTTAAGTGGGAGAACTTGCACAATTGGTGGCTGACTAAATACTTTTTTGCCCCACTGTATATATAGAGGTTGAAGTCCTACGTTCGGTAGCATTATCTCGTGGTGAATACAGGGACCAAGTCATGCTGAGGAGAGTGTAATGATCTTTGCTAGAAAGAGAGTGACAAATACCGTGGCACCTTTTTATATTTAAAACATCGAATCAAATTTTATTGGTCACATACACATAGTTAACAGATGTTAATGAGAGTGTAGCGAAATGCTTGTGCTTCTAGTTCCGACCATGCAGTAATATCTAACAGATAATCTAACAATTTCACAACAACTACCTTTTACACACAAGTGTAAAGGAATGAATAAGAATATGTACATATAAATTTATGGATGAGCGATGGCCGAACGGCATAGGCAAGATGCAGTAGATGGTATAGAG
Organism: Oncorhynchus mykiss; assembly: GCF_057628025.1. Lineage (NCBI taxonomy): Eukaryota > Metazoa > Chordata > Actinopteri > Salmoniformes > Salmonidae > Oncorhynchus > Oncorhynchus mykiss. The sequence goes on along the minus strand of NC_143039.1, from coordinate 69,431,831 downwards.
TACAGTATATACATATCAGATGAGTAATGTATGGTATGTAAACATTATATAAAGTGGCATTGTTTAAAGTGACTAGTGATACATTTATTACATCATTTTTTTATTATTAAAGTGGCTAGAGATTTGAGGCAGCAGCTACTTAATGTTAGTGATGGCTGTTTAACAGTCTGATGGCCTTGACATAGAAGCTGACAGACCTGAGCACTGGGGTTTCCTGTTTTAGTTTCTGTCTATAGGCTAAAACATACAATATACTTGCTGTGAAGCCGCTCAACAACTACATTATATTAGTCATCTAACAGACTCCGATTCAGAGCGTCACACAGAGGCAACCAGGGTCAACGCCCTGCTCAAGGGCACGTTGACAGATCTCCCACAAGGTAAAAAACGGGGACACGGACCAGCGATCCATCGGCCACCGGCCCAAGCTCACAACCGCCAGGCCACCAGCACTCCTAGATCCCCCCCCACAGTTCCCCAAGAGCTGCCCCTCAACCATCCGAGAAAATAAGATTAAAATAATCCCCCCCCCCCCCCCCCAATAACCAAGAAAATGAACAAAAGAGGAAAAAAAGACGAAAACAAAACAATGCAAAAAACATCAAGGACAACAAAAATCATAACAGCAAAGCCAATTGAATATGTTTGAGTGCATGTATGGCACTATTTACCTGTGTATGTGCACAAACACCTGCAAGGCATCTGCCTCAGGCAAACCGGCATTAGCTGTAAAAACACTGCCCCTCGGTGTCATTCAAACATACTTTTTGTTCTGTTTTATTTTGACTTTATTTTTATACTTTTACTGTGGCACCTTTTGTTGAGGAGGCTCCACTCCTCATTGGCCACGCGACTTGTCTGCCTACTACAGATGTCGTGTGATTGGATCTTCCGTAGTGAATAACTTATTCAGCAAATTTCCGTTGTGAGACACCAAACGATTATTTGAAAGAGAACCGTAATTTTGTCAAACAGAGATAATTTCTCCTAGAAAGCATCTTAGGGTAGTTAGTGGTAGTGGAAAATGCAAAGCAAATAGGACTAAGTAAAATGGACAATCGTGTTTTTCCTGCTCATTACATTATAATAAGAATATGTGTAACTTGCAGCAATGCCAAGTATCTTATGGATGTTCTTATGTCCAATATATATTATGGATAATGAATTATCAATGAAATGTTGGTACATTATACAACTCATCTTTGTAATATAATGAAAAGTCAAAAACAAAGGATGTTTATTAAACATCTTGACTAAGACTTGAGCATTTTCCCAAATTCCCTAAATCTTTTTAAAGACTAGAGTCCCATCACTTTATCTTGTACCAGTATCAACATTGACATCAGTTGTAAATCTATTGTTATTGAATTTTAGGATTGAACAAGAAAAAAGGAAATCTGAAATAATAAAAATGACACACACATTGCCAACCTATTGTGATCACACACAAAAAACACACAAAAACAATGAATTCAACTGTTCACCACTCTCTATCATTGAAGTACCCCAAGCAGCTGTAAACATCTTTAGTTTCACTCTATAGGTAGACTGACTAATAAACTTCCTCCAAGAATACAGGTGTCCAAATATGTCAAATAGATTGTGTCATTTAAAAATTTCCCGTACACACATGTAAGTCAAAAATAAATACCCAAAAGTGGCAACCCTTGTGTTAGTGTTCGCTTACCGTGACAGCATTGTGACGGGATAGTTTAGCCAGTGGGGCGACACTCAGGTGTCTCTATAGTTTCCAGTAAGTCTACAGTCTGGCTGGAGGGAGCCCAAGAGGTTTTATACGTTCACCCCTCCCTCTGCTCCTAGGGGGCCACAGAGACACACTGAGAGACAGAAAGATAGGCAGAGGCACTGCAGAGGAACAGCTAGCATTAAACTAGTTTAAAACAGGGTTGAGCGTGAGGCTCTCACACCTTTGTGTTCTAAAGTCCCCTCTGATCTGAATCTACCCCCATATCTCCCTTTAAAAACCCTCAGCCCCTCACACACACTCATAGCTTACACACTAACCCCGTCCCCCTCTGATCTGAATCTACCCCCATATCTCCCTTTAAAAACCCTCAGCCCCTCACACACACTCATAGCTTACACACTAACCCCGTCCCCCTCTGATCTGAATCTACCCCCATATCTCCCTTTAAAAACCCTCAGCCCCTCACACACACACTCATAGCTTACACACTAACCCCGTCCCCCTCTGATCTGAATCTACCCCCTGATTCTAATAAACTGGAAGCTATAAAAATAAATAAAGAGAGTCACACACTCTCTCTCTATATATATATATAAACTCCCAGTAATTTATTGGGTAAAACACCAATGTTTCGGCATCACTGTGCCTTCAGGTTTACCCAATAAATTACTGGGAGTTTATATATAGAGTGCAATACTCGCTTTATTTAGTTGAATAGATTCCCCTTTCTGTAATACACATGATTTCCAGTTTACTTTGAGACACTCATTTGTGTATGGGTTGATGGTCACTAGACTTGATACTGAATGTTATGGATTGTTCTCATGTCTGTTGATAGTGGTTGACGCCAGACTGCAGGAACAAGAACCAAGGACACTGATTGTTGTTATATTCTGTGACCCTGTGTAATTCTGTAGCAGCTGATGTTGTGACTTCCTACAAGACTCTCGGGGGGTGTTTATGGAATATTAAAATATAAGGGCCTGCTTAGAGAGGGCGAGTGAGACATTTTCTGATGCTGGACGTTGTCTCCCTGTTGCAACTTGTAATAAACCACATTGATTGAATTGTATTAAACCCGATTAATTTTGATTTACTATTTGCAACTTTTCTTTTATTCACCTTGAAAATTCCTATTACAGTGTCCACAAAATGTTTTGCCTAAAGTAGAGGTAAAGAAATACATGATACCGATATTTCCAGGAGCTCCAAGGGAGGGGGGTGAGATGGGAGTGGAGTGATGCGGTTACCGACGGATCCACAGTCTCGGCCTTTGCTAAAAACTCACTGTAATCTCAAGGTTTCAAGGCGGTGGTTTACCTTTAGTATCTGTTTGAGGGCCGATAGTGTGAAAGTCATAATTATGCTCTAAAAGCTGATATACCGCAAAATTAGCGTAGCCTACTGCGCGAACCCCCAAACTGTGGCGCATCATCGTCGCTTCACACATTCAGTCGTGAAATGAACATAGTGGCAAATTAAATATAGCCTAAACAATTTTGTATTTTGCAAAATCTCGTACAACTACAGTACATTGTAAAAAGTGATCCCTCTAATCCCTAGGACACCTTGCATCATTGATTCCATTATTGTAGGACTAGGGTTACAAAATTACGGTAACATTCCCCAAATTCAGTTTATCCAGAAACCCCTATTCGAAGATTCCCAGAATCAGGAAGACCAGGGGATTTTGGTAAATTTGCCGTAATTTTGCAACCCTACAGATCTTAATTTGATCACTCTTTTGCTGCTGATCATTTTCCTACACCGCGGGAAATCCCAAATGAGCTTTGTGTTTTAAATAAAAACACTAAAACACGGTTATATTAACATTATTTCACTTTTAATGTAGCCTACTTTTGGCCAGCTAATAGCCTAACCACCGATCAAGTAACACTATGGATTAAAAATTCAAATCCTGTTGCTGCAGGATTATTTTTGCTGTGACAATATAGGCAAAATGAAGATCCTACACCTGTAGGTAGGACCCACCTGTCATGTTGTCGTGAAAGACGAGGCCATGTTCACCAGCAGGAAAGGGATGAAGAAAAATTTACCGGTGAGTGGTGATGGCTAACATTTTGGAAATACTAGGACACATTATGCCTACTCTGACAGATAGACATTCTGGGAATTTTCATCCCTAGACTGTTTTTTTAAAACCCTAAAAGCACCAACAGGGTAATTTTAGACCCTAAATAAATGGTAAATTGTTTAAATTCCTCAAAATATCATATATTCTAAAAATCTCCCACAATTATAGTCAAATTTGATTTTTCAAACAAATTGTTGTTGAATGTTTTTAACAACTATTTTGATAAATTTCCCCCATAGCCACTTGTTATGAACATTTGTCTGTTATTCAATCAAAGGGTTATGTTTCTGTGATACTCAGAAGCTGAGAAATTTGTGAGCTAATCTTACATACCTGATTTAGGCGATATGGGTGCCAGTGCCATCACTCTTTTAGCTTTAACTTTGGAAAGCTATGGTTCTATCAACTCAGTTCTGAAAGATGAGACTCTAGACGTGGTGTGTAGACATTGTCTGGAAGCTACATATGTATTTAAATTGTCATTTTTTGGGGTATTTATATTTTAGACTACTTTTACTTTTACTCCACTAGATTCCTATAGAAAATCTGTACTCGTTACTCCATTCAATTTCCCTGACACACAAAAGTAGTAGTTACATTTAGAATGCTCAGGAAGGACAACAATACGGTCTGATTCACACACCTTTTAATATAATGCATTGTCATCACTACTGCCTCTGACCTGTCTGATATTTGACACTGACAAAAATATGTTTTTAAACAGGAAAATACTAAACTGTTTTGACTATTTCATCACACTCAAAAAAAGGGATACTTTTCTGCCACTTAAAAGGAACTAACGGCTTTGTCACTGGTGTGGCAAATTTGTACCATATTATCATCATCATATTTCCCAGCATGCTCTACTGCAGATTATTTATTTATATAAACAATAATAATACCTGTGTTTTTGCATGTACATTGGTTGATTGATTAATCTTATGCAACACAAAGATACATGACAAATATTTTTCTAAACTAATCCAATCAGTTAGTTAGATTTTTTGCACCCGTTACTGAAATCCCATTGGGCAAAAACTGGTTGAATCAACGTTGTTTCCATGTAATTTCAACTGTACCTGTTGAATCTAATTGAGAAGTTATTCCAGTGTCATCTATTAACAGAACAGAGTTGGTTAGATCTTTCTGATTGAACAAAGAACAACAGATCCTTTATAGTAACCTCCATCAGTGTTACTTATGGGTGGTCAGCAAAGAATCAACACAAAGCAGACACAGAAAGGCTATTACGACAAACCCACCTGAGATGTCAATACGGATGTCAGGACCATAAAGATCCTCCACACTACCTGGAACGACAGACAGTTGATGAAGAACCAACTTTAAGCACCTTAAAAGAAAAGTCAATAAGTTCACACAAACACTCACCTATTACACCAATGAGGAAGTTGTGCCTTGATAATACCTGAATGAGAATACGCAATTAAGGGAAGAAATGATGGAGAAGCAACTGAATATACCAGACAGGTGTGAAACATAGCACCCTCACCTGGACACTCACCTGTATAGTCCAGGTGAGAACACTCACCTGTATAGTCCAGGTGAGAACACTCACCTGTATAGTTCAGGTGAGAACACTCACCTGTATAGTCCAGGTGAGGAAACACTCACCTGTATAGTCCAGGTGAGAACTTACACCAAGGGGATCCATAGCAGATCCGCCGCCAGGATAAAGTGACTAAGGGGGCAGTTGAAATCAGTGATGCAGCACAATTTTGAGGGGTTCTTGCTTTGGATTTATATTTAATTGTGCTTATTTTATGCTATACCACAACAGACCTAGCTCAAGTTCAAATGCCGACACTCCGAGACCATTGACTGTGCTTTTGAAGTGACAAGTTGGAACATTTTTTTGTTGTTGCATATCTTCACTGTGCTGTATCAGCACAATGGACAGTGCCCTATACACTAAAGCAAGGCTGTTTTGGTAATGAATATAGGCTACAAGATAGATAAGGTAATTCACCTATTACAAAGCCTATGTGAATGCAGCCGTACACACAGCTGACTTATTACACATTTTGTGTTACAGCCTGAATTCAAAATATATATATTTTTTACATTTCACCCATCTACACACAATATACCATAATGACAAAGTGAAAACATGTTTTTCGAAATCTTTGCAAATTTATTGAAAATTAAATGCAGAAAAATCTCATTTATATAAGTATTCACAGCCCTGAGTAAATACTTTGTAGAAGCACCTTTGGCAGCGATTAGAAGTTTACACACCTGGATTGAGCAACATTTGCCCATTAATCTTTTCAAAAAATGTCAAGCTCTGTCAAAATGGTTGTTGAGCGTTGCTAGACAACCACTTTCAGGTCTTGCCATATATTTTCTATTAGATTTAAGTCAAGACTGTAACTCGGACAGTCAGGCACATTCAATGCTGTATTGGTAAGCAACTCCAGTGTATATTGGACTCCAAATTTTGGCCTTGGTTATTGTCCTGCTGAAAGGTGAATTGTCTCCCAGTGTCTGTTAGAAAGTAGATTGAACCATGTTTTCCTCTAGGATTTTGCCTGTGCTTAGCGCTATTCCTTTCTTTTCATAAAAAAAAAACTCCCTTTTCCTCGTCGATGAAAAGCACACTCATAACATGATGCAGCCACCACCATGCTTGAAAATATGAAGAGTGGTACTCAGTGATGTTGGATTGACCCCAAATATAACACTTTGTATTTTTTCGCAGTTTTACTTTAGTGCCTTGTTGCAAACAAGATACGTGTTTTGGAATATTTTTTATTCTGTACAGGAGTCCTTTTCACTGTCATTCAGGCTAGTATTGTGGAGTAACTACAATGTTGTTGATCCATCCTCAGTTTTCTCATATCACAGCCTTTAAACTCCCTGAGCGGTTTCCTTCCTCTCCAACAACTGAGTTAGGAAGGAAGCCTGTATTTTTTGTAATGACTGGGTGTATTTATGAAAGTGAAAAGCTGATTTAGTGAAAATCTGATTTACCCAACTCAGTGGAGATCAAAGAGATCTCCAGAGTTAGCCATCCCTGAGACTGGGTCAGGTAGCGGAAGTTAATGCAAGACAGCTTTAAAAATTCCAGTAGATAAGACAAAATAATTTATCAGATTCAATATACACATTACTTCAATCATTATACGTCTTGATTAATTAAGCTAATTGTGTGATAATTCAAAATATAAATAAGTCATTTTACCTGCAATACTGGTATCTAAAGAGGAACCTGCATGTACAGGCAAAGAAGCATCTGATAGACAGGGGATGTTAAGAGGTCAGTAAAAACAGATTGTTTAAATGAAACTCCTCGTAGCACTTAACATGACAGCCTAGAATAAAGTGGTAATAACATGGTGATAGTCAGTAGATGACAGAACAAGGCTTTACCATGGGAGTTGGGGTCAGAGGGTAAAGCATGTGAATCTCCTCCACCATCACCTTCTCTTACACCACCATCACCACTTCCTCTTACACCACGTCATCCTCCACCAAGTCCTCCACTTCCTCCTTCTCCACCACCTCCACCTGCACAACCTCCTCCTCCACTACCACATCCTCCTCCACCAACATGTCCTTCACCACCTCCACCACCTGAAGCAGACAGAAACACCTCAGGCCATTCAGTGCCACCATGGCTACGTTTACACAGGAAGCCCAATTCTGATCCAATCATTGTCAAAAGAACTGATCTGATCAGCCAAAATAATCATTAGTGAGATTTGTTTTTCTATTGTGCTAACGCAGCCCATATATTATGTATTGTATATTTAATATGAGAATGCAATGGTATGGCCTAATGCCATTACTTCCTTCTGATATTGAAGTTATGCTTTTTAAAATTGTAGCTTTAATTAACTAAGTGCCATCTGTTTTGTCACCAAAGCCCCATATACTACCCACCACTGCGACCTGTATGCTCTCATTGGCTGGCCCTTGCTTCATAGCCGTTGCCAAACCCACTGGCTCCAGGTCATCTATAAGTCTTTGCTAGGTAAAGCTCCACCTTATCTCAGCACCCACCCACAGCACGCGCTCCAGCAGGTATATTTCACTGGTCACCCCCAAAGCCAATTCTTTCTTGGCCGACTTTCCTTCTAGTTCTCTGCTGCCAATGACTGGAACGAACTGCAAAAATCACTAAAGCTGGAGACTGATATCTCCCTCACTAGCTTTAAGCACCAGCTGTCAGAGCAGCTCACAGATCACTGCACCTGTACATAGCTCATCTGTAAATAGCCCATCCAATCTAACTCATCCCCATACTGTATTTATTTATCTTGCTCCTTTGCACCCCAGTATCTCAACTTGCACATTCATCTTCTGCACATCCTACCATCCCAGTGTTTAATTGCTATATTGTAATTAATTTGCCACCATAGCCTATTTATTACCTTACCTCTCTTATCCTACCTCATCTGCACATGCTGTGTATAGATTTTCTATTGCATTATTGACTGTATGTTTGTTTATTCCATGTGTAACTCTGTGTTGTTGTATGTGTCAAACTGCTTTGCTTTTTCTTGGCCAGGTTGCAGTTGCAAATGAGAACTTGTTCTCAACTAGCCTACCGGGTTAAATAAAGGTGTTCTCAACTAGCCTACCTGGTTAAATAAAGGTGTTCTCAACTGGCCTACCTGGTTAAATAAAGGTGTTCTCAACTAGCCTACCTGGTTAAATAAAGGTGAAATAAATAAAATAAAGATTCAGCCTACACATAATGTCCATATGTAACCTGATACACTACCAATTTACAGCCAATACTATTACCAAACCAGGAAAGGAAGTGAATGGGTTCCTAGAAAATATTTTTCAAATGTACAAATTGTATTTGGATTGAGTGTTATAAAGGAAATCCTCCCTTAGCACCTTAACGAGGTGTCAGGCTGAGCGCTTATACCTACAGGGAAAGCAGCCTTTAAGTCTAGACAACCTTATTTAAGAGTCCATTAAAAACATGTCAATACATTCACTTACAAATATATATCCTGTATTGTAAGACTGAAACATATTACAGACTTCTGCAGTGAGTTTAACTCACAATGTAAGATCTGTTTTTGATGGATGAAAGCCTCAAATAAAATGTCACAAAGTGAAATAGTTTCCCTTACAAATTGTTTTAATTAAGTATGTTAAAAAGCAGCTCTTCTGTGCTGGAACAGTGTGGGCGTACGCACCCCAACAATAGAATGGTGTGGGTGCATACCGGTCAGTAAAAATATTCATGTGACTTGACTGCTGATTGGCCAGCTCAGCCAATGAGCCAACATGACAACATGTTCAATGAGGAAACGGTCTGTTTGAGACACAACTTTGAGGTGGGAATTATTAGGTGTCAGTGAGTCACAAACCAGGAAAATACATAGAGCCAGGTCGCTCTCTTTCATGGTCCTTAGAGACAAATTTGTGACTTTGCTGACACCACTTCAGTATGGAGGCCCACAGAGACCACACAATGTATTTTCCACACTGACCCCCTGCAGTGCAGTGGAGTATGGCTCCGGGGTATCCAGTGAACTACTACGATGTGGATTATACCCCTTCTCTGGAGCCACGCCTGCCTACGATGCAGCATGGACCATGTGGCCCCTTTCCTCCATCTGTGGGATATTACTCGGCACCAGATGGGGCTGCATCCCCAACAACCCAGCATGCGGATTGTTCTTATACGTTTGGATACCAGGGAGTTGCAGCGCAGTGGACGTTGCCGCAGATGTCATACGGAGTACAGGACGCTCATGTTGCCCATATTGAGCAGAATATACAGTCTTCTTGGACGTATGCAACAGAAGACCAGATCCCGGGCTTCCTCCTGTCAGGGGAGCCCTCTCCATCAGTTCTTCGTTGCCAGGTTTGACTGTTGCCAGGTGTGACTGTGACCATCGGGTGTGACTACATTGCCTCTCCAGTATGGAACGCCTTTTGGGTCTTTGCGTATCAAAAAAGATACACGTCAAATAAACTTTTAATTTGGCACGTCAAATAACACAATTATATTATAGAATGTTGTGTGTGCTGAATTTGCACTTGCAAGCTAAGCGCTGTCATTACTATCAGTAGCACTGTCAAAGCTGTACAAAGTCTGCAAACGAGCATACGCCGGCCACGAACGATGTGTTTACAATACCGCGTTGGTAATAAGCCATTATTTGTTCGACCGAATGGGAAAACGTCGGTGTAAGCTTTTGATATAAGATCAGGATCAAACAAGCAGGATAAAAAAAATTCAAATATCTTTCATACTGATGTTATTAGCAATTTCTGGAGTAGCTAGCTAGCTTTAGCTTGGTACCTAGCTAGCAACAATGAAAACAATGATCAGTATAAGTCTTTGGTGACTTTAATATTCACATGGAAAAGTCCACAGACCCACTCCAAAAGGCTTTCGGAGCCATCATCGACTCAGTGGGTTTTGTCCAACATGTCTCTGGACCCACTCACTGTCACAGTCATACTCTGGACCTAGTTTTGTCCCATGGAATATATGTTGTGGATCTTAATGTTTTTCCTCATAATCCTGGACTATCGGACCACCATTTTATTACGTTTGCAATTGCAACAAATAATCTGCTCAGACCCCAACCAAGGAACATCAAAAGTCATGCTATAAATTCACAGACAACACAAAGATTCCTTGATGTTCTTCCAGATTCCCTCTGTCTACCCAAGGACGCCAGAGGACAAAAATCAGTTAACCTGTAACGGTTTTCTTGAGTCGAAGGAGAGGCGGACCAAAACGCAGCGTGGTTATTATTCATGGTTCTTTAATCAATAAACTATACATGATTAGACTAACAAAACAAGAAATGTGAAAAACCAAAACAGCCCTATCTGGTGCAAACACAGAGACAGGAACAATCACCCACAAAACCCAACACAAAACAGGCTACCTAAATATGGTTCCCAATCAGAGACAATGACTAACACCTGCCTCTGATTGAGAACCGTATCAGGCCCAAACACAGAAACAGACAAACAAGACATCCAACATAGAATACCCACTCAGATCACACCCTGACCAAACAAAACATAGAACATACTAAGCAAACTATGGTCAGGGTGTGACATAACCACCTAACTGAGGAACTCAATTTAACCTTGCGCAATACCCTAGATGCAGTTGCACCCCTAAAAACTAAAAACATTTCTCATAAGAAACTAGCTCCCTGGTACACAGAAAATACCCAAGCTCTGAAGCAAGCTTCCAGAAAATTGGAACGGAAATGGCGCCACACCAAACTGTAAGTCTTCCAACTAGCTTGGAAAGACAGTACCGTGCAGTACCGAAGAGCCCTTACTGCTGCTCGATCATCGTATTTTTCTAACTTAATTGAGGAAAATAAGAACAATTCGAAATTCCTTTTTTGATACTGTTGCAAAGCTAACTAAAAAGCAGCATTCCCCAAGAGAGGATGGCTTTCACTTCAGCAGTGATAAGTTCATGAACTTCTTTGAGGAAAAGATCATGATTATTAGAAAGCAAATTACGGACTCCTCTTTAAATCTGCGTATTCCTTCAAAGCTCAGTTGTCCTGAGTCTGCACAACTCTGCCAGGACCTAGGATCAAGAGAGAAGCTCAAGTGTTTTAGTACTATATCTCTTGACACAATGAGGAAAATAATCATGGCCTCTAAACCTTCAAGCTGCATACTGGACCCTATTCCAACTAAACTACTGAAAGAGCTGCTTCCTGTGCTTGGCCCTCCTATGTTGAACATAATAAACGGCTCTCTATCCACCGGATGTGTACCAAACTCACTAAAAGTGGCAGTAATAAAGCCTCTCTTGAAAAAGCCAAACCTTGACCCAGAAAATATAAAAAACTATCGGCCTATATCGAATCTTCCATTCCTCTCAACATTTTTAGAAAAAGCTGTTGCGCAGCAACTCACTGCCTTCCTGAAGACAAACAATGTATACGAAATGCTTCAGTCTGGTTTTAGACCCCATCATAGCACTGAGACTGCACTTGTGAAGGTGGTAAATGACCTTTTAATGGCATCAGACCGAGGCTCTGCATCTGTCCTCGTGCTCCTAGACCTTAGTGCTGCTTTTGATACCATCGATCACCACATTCTTTTGGAGAGATTGGAAACCCAAATTGGTCTACACGGACAAGTTCTGGCCTGGTTTAGATCTTATCTGTCGGAAAGATATCAATTTGTCTCTGTGAATGGTTTGTCCTCTGACAAATCAACTGTAAATTTCGGTGTTCCTCAAGGTTCCGTTTTAGGACCACTATTGTTTTCACTATATATTTTACCTCTTGGGGATGTCATTCGAAAACATAATGTTAACTTTCACTGCTATGCGGATGACACACAGCTGTACATTTCAATTAAAAAGGTGAAGCCCCAAAATTGCCCTCGCTAGAAGCATGTGTTTCAGACATAAGGAAGTGGATGGCTGCAAACTTTCTACTTTTAAACTCGGACAAAACAGAGATACTTGTTCTAGGTCCCAAGAAACAAAGAGATCTTCTGTTGAATCTGACAATTAATCTTAAGGGTTGTACAGTCGTCTCAAATAAAATTGTGTAGGACCTCGGCGTTACTCTGGACCCTGATCTCCCTTTTGAAGAACATATCAAGACCATTTCAAGGACAGCTTTTTTCCATCTACGTAACATTGCAGAAATCAGAAACTTTCTGTCCAAAAATGATGCAGAAATATTTATCCATGCTTTTGTCACTTCTAGGTTAGACTACTGCAATGCTCTACTTTTCGGCTATAAAGCACTAAATAAACTTCAGTTAAATACGGCTGCTAGAATCCTGACTAGAACCAAAAAAATGTTTGATTATAATACTCCAGTGCTAGCCTCCCTACACTGGCTTCCTGTCAAGGCAAGGGATGATTTCAAGGTTTTACTGCTAACCTACAAAGCATTACATAGGCTTGCTCCTACCTATCTCTCTGATTTGGTCCTGCCGTACATACCTACATGTACGCTACGGTCACAAGACGCAGGCCTCCTAATTGTCCCTAGAATTTCTAAGCAAACAGCTGGAGGCAGGGCTTTCTCCTATAGAGCTCCATTTTTATGGAATGATCTGCCTACCCATGTAAGAGACGCAAACTCGGTCTCAACCTTTAAGTCTTTACTGAAGACTCATCTCTTCAGTGGGTCATATGATTGAGTGTAGTCTGGCCCAGGAGTGGGAAGGTGAACGGAAAGGCTCTGGAGCAACGAACCACCCTTGCTGTCTCTGGCTGGCCGGTTCCCCTCTTTCCACTGGGATTCTCTGCCTCTAACCCTATTACAGGGGCTGAGTCACTGGCTTACTGGGGCTCTTTCATACCGTCCCTAGGAGGGGTGCGTCACTTGGGAGATCTTTGTGGGCTATACTCGGCCCTTTAGTGGTGTGGGGGTTATATCCTTCCTGTTTGGCCCTGTCCGGGGGTGTCCTCGGATGGAGCCACAGTGTCTCCTGACCCCTCCTGTCTCAGCCTCCAGTATTTATGCTGCAGTAGTTTATGTGTCGGGGGGCTAGGGTCAGTTTGTTATATCTGGAGTACTTCTCCTGTCCTATTCGGTATCATGTGTGAATTTAAGTGTGCTCTCTCTAATTCTCTCTTTCTCTCTCTCTCTCGGAGGACCTGAGCCCTAGGACCATGCCTCAGGACTACCTGACATGACGACTCCTTGCTGTCCCCAGTCCACCTGGCCGTGCTGCTTCTCCAGTTTCAACTGTTCTGCCTTATTATTATTGGACCATGCTGGTCATTTATGAACATTTGAACATCTTGGCCATGTTCTGTTATAATCTCCACCCGGCACAGCCAGAAGAGGACTGGCCACCCCACATAGCCTGGTTCCTCTCTAGGTTTCTTCCTAGGTTTTGGCCTTTCTAGGGAGTTTTTACTAGCCACCATGCTTCTACACCTGCATTGCTTGCTGTTTGGGGTTTTAGGCTGGGTTTCTGTACAGCACTTTGAGATATCAGCTGATGTACGAAGGGCTATATAAATACATTTGATTTGATATAAACTGCAGTCATTTTGAATATTCTTAGCAATGATTTAGGAATCAATGTAAGTAAGTATTCGCTAGGTAGCCACTTGCTGTTCGCCTATTGAATTGAACTTCAATTCATGAAAATAACTATGCCAGCCATCTACTCAAACCTGTTGATCAAAACTAACATTATAATCAGCCAATTAACTTCAACTGGCTAGTTCAGCTCGACTGGACCGGGTTATGTATTGTGAAGCTAGCCACAATAAGGATTAGCCACAATGGTGGAATTTTCGGTTCGCATTCAAAATAAAAGACCCTCTTTGAAAGTGACGCAGAGGTTTGGTGTAATCATGCCATATTTAGACTAGATAATGTTAAACAAGGTTGGAATGTGGAGCAATGAAATGGTTTATCTGTCTACTCGGTTACACCCACAGAACACAACTGTGAAGAGTTTACACAAGTATTAGCGTTGTAGCTCTTATCGCGGGACTCAGACTATGTGAAATCACCTCCACAGTCAGCATATTGTGCGTATTGACATTCATATTGCAATACACAGCTTTACCTAAGGATTGGGGATTAATGAAATGGGGTATCAGTCTACTCAGTACCCAAGTACTTTTTTCCCAAAGTCCTCCTCAGAGTTATCAGTCTCCAAAACATTCATGTTGTATTGTTTTTCCTCTGGAATAGTGTTCAATACACACAGTAGGTTGACTGGTACAATAAATGTGGCTCAATTCACAGTGGTTTCAGAGTCCCGCAATAAGAGCTACGATGCTAAAGTTCTCTGGGTATCACTGAGTAGACTGATACAACATGTCATTGATCCAAAATCCATAGGTAAGGCTGTACAGTGAAATAAGTATGCCACCAATGCAATTCTTAAGTGCTAACCCTAACCCTACATCCAGTGTGATTTCAACCAATTTTTGTCAAATGAACAAATTATTGTATTTTTATATAACAACATTCCAGGCTCATTTAGCATGATCTATTAAATTATGGCATAATTCCACGTTTTGTATTAATTTGAATCACTGTCAATTACAGACTTTTATTCCGAAGGCTAACGGTAAATTCCACTAATCCTTATTGTAGCTAGCTTCACATAGATGGGTCCGACCACCATTAATCAAATAAGAACTGTTTTAGATGATGACAGCTAGCTAGCTAACTACAGCTACTGATACATATTATGTCGTTTTGCTATGTTTTTGGGGAAGAACATTGTTTGCATACATGAGCTAGCTAGCCTTGTTTATGACCAGCACTGTCCAGAGATTGGAGAAGGGCAGGAGCGAAACAAAACTTTACCAGCATCATAGCATACCTATCGATTAATCGTTGTGACATATGACATACGAGTGATAGTGTAATCAATGTGTAATAACTAAAAATGTTTGTAGGTTCTGATTGGTCAACAAGCTTATCTGACACGTCAAATAGCTATGGGTGGCTCTCTTCTCCAAGATCGCATAGCAGTTCAGACGTCTTTTGTCCTCGTCTTGTCGTGTCCTGTATATATATATATATTTACAACTTTTTTCACATACATTTTATTTTTATTTTCCATCAACTCATCTTCTAAACACTCTCCTGCAACCAGCCTCACCAATTTATATTTATAAAAAATTATTATTTACCTCAGATCTGTAATCCTCCAAGAAGCTAGCCAGAAACTCCAAGAAGCTAGCCAGAAACTAGCCAGAAGCTAGCCAGGAGCTAGCCCAGAAGCTAATCCAGAAGCTAATCAGAAGCTAGTTAGCTTCTTTACTGGCAAATCGTTAGTATTCAGCTAACCACGGTTTGTGGTCAACAGCTATCCTTTAGCTCGAAAATCTATCGCCAGTTTTGTACGGCGCAGCGCGGCTCGGAACGGAACATACCGGACCAATTTTTCTCTCCATGTCCCTGGATTTCAACTGCTCTCTGGACATTCATACCCGGATCTCACAGCTAGCTAGCTGCTATCCGTGTGACAGTCGGCTTTCGTCGATTCCGGAGCAAACATCGATTGTTCCGGTGCTAGCCAGCTCCGTCAATCACTCCTGAGTTCCATCATTCACTCCTGGGCTGCAGTCACCTATCCGGACCCGTTTCACTGCCTACGCGGAGCTCCACCGGGCCTTCACAACTGGACTGCCGACGTTATCTACCTGAAGGAGATCCGGCTGGCTCCTCTGTCGCGACGTTACCTGAACGCCCATCTGCGGTCCGCTAACCGTTAGCTGTCTTACCGGCTGCTATCTGAATAGACAATCGGACAATTTATTTATTTTTATTATTATTATTATGTTTTCTTCTCGGGCCTCTATAACTATATCTATTGTTCTTATTTTTGTTGTTGTTGTGTGATTTGGATTAATCCCCTCTACCTCACGGAACCCCACTAATCTACTGACCGAACGCAAGAGGTGGCTAACAACAGACTCCATCCTATGCTAGCTTGATACCGGTTGGCTTGGCTAGCTGTCTAAATCGCCGTGACCCTCAACCAACCTCTCCACTCACTGGACCCTTTTGATCACTCGACTAAGCATGCCTCTCCTTAATGTCAATATGTCTTGTCCATTGCTGTTCTGGTTAGTGTTTATTGGCTTATTTCACTGTAGAGCCTCTAGTCCTGCTCACTATACCTTATCCAACCTATTAGTTCCACCACCCACACATGCAATGACATCTCCTGGTTTCAATGATGTTTCTAGAGACAATATCTCTCTCTTCATCACTCAATACCTAGGTTTACCTCCACTGTATTCACATCCTACCATACCTTTGTCTGTACATTATACCTTGATGCTATTTTATCGCCCCCAGAAACCTCCTTTTACTCTCTGTTCCAGACGTTCTAGACGACCAATTCTTATTGCTTTTAGTCGCACCCTTATTCTACTCCTCCTATGTTCCTCTGGCGATGTAGAGGTGAATCCAGGCCCTGCAGTGCCTAGCTCCACTCCTATTCCCCAGGCGCTCTCTTTTGACGACTTCTGTAACCGTAATAGCCTTGGTTTCATGCATGTTAACATTAGAAGCCTCCTCCCTAAGTTTGTTCTATTCACTGCTTTAGCACACTCTGCCAACCCGGATGTTCTAGCTGTGTCTGAATCCTGGCTTAGGAAGACCACCAAAAATTCAGACATTTTAATTCCAAACTACAATATTTTCAGACAAGATAGAACTGCCAAAGGGGGCGGTGTTGCAATCTACTGCAAAGATAGCCTGCAGAGTTCTGTCCTACTATCCAGGTCTGTACCCAAACAATTTGAACTTCTACTTTTAAAAATCCACCTCTCTAAAAACAAGTCTCTCACCGTTGCCGCCTGCTATAGACCACCCTCTGCCCCCAGCTGTGCTCTGGACACCATATGTGAACTGATTGCCCCCCATCTATCTTCAGAGCTCGTGCTGCTAGGCGACCTAAACTGGAACATGCTTAACACTCCAGCCATCCTACAATCTAAACTTGATGCCCTCAATCTCACACAAATTATCAATGAACCTACCAGGTACCTCCCCAAAGCCTTAAACATGGGCACCCTCATAGATATCATCCTAACCAACTTCCCCTCTAAATACACCTCTGCTGTCTTCAACCAAGATCTCAGCGATCACTGCCTCATTGCCTGCATCCGTAATGGGTCAGCGGTCAAACGACCTCCTCTCATCACTGTAAAACGCTCCCTGAAACACTTCAGCGAGCAGGCCTTTCTAATCGACCTGGCCGGGGTATCCTGGAAGGATATTGACCTCATCCCGTCAGTAGAGGATGCCTGGATATTTTTTTTAAATGCCTTCCTAACCATCTTAAATAAACATGCCCCATTCAAGAAATCTAGAACCAGGAACAGATATAGCCCTTGGTTCTCCCCAGACCTGACTGCCCTTAACCAACACAAAAACATCCTATGGCGTTCTGCATTAGCATCGAACAGCCCCCGTGATATGCAGCTGTTCAGGGAAGCTAGAAACCATTATACACAGGCAGTTAGAAAAGCCAAGGCTAGCTTTTTCAAGCAGAAATTTGCTTCTTGCAACACTAACTCAAAAAGTTCTGGGACACTGTAAAGTCCATGGAGAATAAGAACACCTCCTCCCAGCTGCCCACTGCACTGAAGATAGGAAACACTGTCACCACTGATAAATCCACCATAATTGAAAATTTCAATAAGCATTTCTCTACGGCTGGCCATGCTTTCCACCTGGCTACTCCTACCCCGGTCAACAGCACTGCACCCCCCACAGCAATTCGCCCAAGCCTTCCCCATTTCTCCTTCTCCCAAATCCATTCAGCTGATGTTCTGAAAGAGCTGCAAAATCTGGACCCCTACAAATCAGCCGGGCTAGACAATCTGGACCCTTTCTTTCTAAAATGATCTGCCGAAATTGTTGCCACCCCTATTACTAGCCTGTTCAACCTCTCTTTCGTGTCGTCTGAGATTCCCAAAGATTGGAAAGCAGCTGCGGTCATCCCCCTCTTCAAAGGGGGGGACACTCTTGACCCAAACTGCTACAGACCTATATCAATCCTACCATGCCTTTCTAAGATCTTCGAAAGCCAAGTCAACAAACAGATTACCGACCATTTTGAATCTCACCATACCTTCTCTGCTATGCAATCTGGTTTCAGAGCTGGTCATGGGTGCACCTCAGCCACGCTCAAGGTCCTAAACGATATCTTAACCGCCATCGATAAGAAACATTACTGTGCAGCCGTATTCATTGATCTGGCCAAGGCTTTCGACTCTGTCAATCACCACATCCTCATCGGCAGACTCAACAGCCTTGGTTTCTCAAATGATTGCCTCGCCTGGTTCACCAACTACTTCTCTGATAGAGTTCAGTGTGTCAAATCGGAGGGTCTGTTGTCCGGACCTCTGGCAGTCTCTATGGGGGTGCCACAGGGTTCAATTCTTGGACCGACTCTCTTCTCTGTATACATCAATGAGGTCGCTCTTGCTGCTGGTGAGTCTCTGATCCACCTCTACGCAGACGACACCATTCTGTATACTTCCGGCCCTTCTTTGGACACTGTGTTAACAACCCTCCAGGCAAGCTTCAATGCCATACAACTCTCCTTCCGTGGCCTCCAATTGCTCTTAAATACAAGTAAAACTAAATGCATGCTCTTCAACCGATCGCTACCTGCACCTACCCGCCTGTCCAACATCACTACTCTGGACGGCTCTGACTTAGAATACGTGGACAACTACAAATACTTAGGTGTCTGGTTAGACTGTAAACTCTCCTTCCAGACCCATATCAAACATCTCCAATCCAAAGTGAAATCTAGAATTGGCTTCCTATTTCGCAACAAAGCATCCTTCACTCATGCTGCCAAACATACCCTTGTAAAACTGACCATCCTACCAATCCTCGACTTTGGCGATGTAATTTACAAAATAGCCTCCAATACCCTACTCAACAAATTGGATGCAGTCTATCACAGTGCAATCCGTTTTGTCACCAAAGCCCCATATACTACCCACCATTGCGACCTGTACGCTCTCGTTGGCTGGCCCTCGCTTCATACTCGTCGCCAAACCCACTGGCTCCATGCCATCTACAAGACCCTGCTAGGTAAAGTCCCCCCTTATCTCAGCTCGCTGGTCACCATAGCATCTCCCACCTGTAGCACACGCTCCAGCAGGTATATCTCTCTAGTCACCCCCAAAACCAATTCTTTCTTTGGCCGCCTCTCTTTCCAGTTCTCTGCTGCCAATGACTGGAACGAACTACAAAAATCTCTGAAACTGGAAACACTTATCTCCCTCACTAGCTTTAAGCACCAACTGTCAGAGCAGCTCACAGATTACTGCACCTGTACATAGCCCACCTATTTAATTTATTTATTTATTTTGCTCCTTTGCACCCCATTATTTTTATTTCTACTTTGCACATTCTTCCATTGCAAAACTACCATTCCAGTGTTTTACTTGCTATATTGTATTTACCTTGCCACCAAGGCCTTTTTTGCCTTTACCTCCCTTCTCACCTCATTTGCTCACATTGTATATAGACTTGTTTATACTTTATTATTGACTGTATGTTTGTTTTACTCCATGTGTAACTCTGTGTTGTTGTATCTGTCGAACTGCTTTGCTTTATCTTGGCCAGGTCGCAATTGTAAATGAGAACTTGTTCTCAACTTGCCTACCTGGTTAAATAAAGGTAAAATAATAAATAAATAAATAAAATAAATGGGCATCAAATAGCACGTTAAAAGACTCAAACCGCGGTCCATACTCCCTCCCTGCACCCTTGTCGGGCACCGCTGCGACTGAGACCAGGCGGGTACACGTCCTCCCTCCTTACTGAGCGATATCGATCACCCACACGCTCGTGGCTTCAGCCAATCAGACTCTGTCCATGCACTGATCACGCATTCTCTGATTGGTCAGATGCTCATAGTTAGTCCTTTTTATTATTTTTTACAATTATAATTAACAACAAATCAATACAGAAAGTACATGAGGGAACACAACTCATAGCTAGCCCCTCACCACATAGGGACTCATATGATTACGTCTTTATCAATTTAAAAAACAAAACAAAAAACATTCTGGTATAATACTCCATTGGAGAGGAATATGATTAATGACAGTTTTTTTTTCTTCCAAGAATATGTGATAATTTACTTTAAATGTACTCTTTTGTCCTGTTTTGTGACTTTATCATATTCAGATTTTCACTTTTATATTTTGTTTGTTGTTGGGATTATTGAGGACACCATTTTAGTTTGTTAATAACATTAAAATGTCACATTTAGCATAGCATTATCCTCGTCTCACCAGCACTGGCTGGTCCTGTGGTATCCTGACACAACTATCTGCCTTCCCCTCCTTCTCCCTCCCTCCCTTCCCATCTCATACCCCTTCTTCTGAGAGTTCCACTTCACCCTCCTCTACCTCAATTTCTATCTTCTCTGGCTTTTTCTCTAAAGAAAGAAGGTATTAAGTTGATTATCTGTTCAAATATCACAATGAATACTAATACAACTTTAATTCAATGAGCTTCTTCCATACCTTCCACGGGAGCAGTTGAAATTGTTGTTGCCAAAAAGACAACCACAGAAGTAATTAAATATCTCTGCAGATAAAGATGAATATCAAAAGATGGAGGGATGTATAAGTGTATATCAACCGTTTAATATCAAGGATCAATTATATTCCTTCTCCAATCTGAAGTGTATGATTTAAATTGAAATACAGTTTTGCAGATGGAAGTGAAGTTTCATTGTGGATTGATAAATTTGCCATAAACCTACAGTACATCCATGTCATATTTATGTCCTGCATACATATGAGATGTCACTAGGGCGCAGTATTCCAAAGCAATCATATCAATTGTATGACATTAAGAGGAAGAATCAAGAAAGAGGGCCAAACCAAGCCAATAAAGCCAAGACTAGAACTGAGAATCAGAGTCATCTATTTTATCAGATCTGATGTCATCTTCAACAACAATACCAACAGCAAAAATGGATTTAGGTTTCATCAATTATTTCTCAAGCGCTTGAAAACCAACTACCCCAATCATATGAAATGTCAATGCATTACTAGTAAATTGTTCATTGTGTGGATGGATACCAGCCCAGAGAGTCAAATCATACATTGATCAATCACATCAACATTACAGAACAATAATCATATTCAAGGCCTAACCAAAATCTCACGCTTTGAACAAAACAAAACAATAAGCCTGGACCAATATGCAATCTTTCATTACCAATATGACCAATTACAGGATTCATTATACGCAACATTTGCAGCTATTCATTGTTTACTCACCGTGGCAACATGTTTTGTAAAGGTCTATGTGGGAAACACAGAAGCATCAAGTGGTTGTTTTAAGCAACAGAATAGAGTATTCTTAACTATTGTGTGTGTGTTCTACTGAGGATGGGCCTCTGGGAGATAACACTGACAGGAGATTTACAATGTTTTTTGGGGTGATAAAACCTAAAGAGCATTCCAGAGCATGAGTTAATGTTTCTGTTCTATACAGGGCCAGACACTGGTCTCTACACAATGAAAGCTGTTGACACAGCAGATACTGTCTGCTATGGATTATAAGTATCTTTCATATAAATCTTGACCTTGTGACCCATTCTATATATCTGTTGTTCATCATGTCGGTTGAAAGGGGTGTATGTATCTTGGCTATAAAATACATTTGTACTTTTGTCTCGGGGCTCTCAACAAATCATCTGAGTGTGAATTGTCGACCAGCCATGACCAGCCATCATTATCGTAGAGCACTCAATCGATTCACTTTATATGTGTGCGTTGTTTTGACCTGCTCCCTTATTAATAAGTGATTAAAGATTTAGTTTAGTATAACTCTGACTTGTGTGATAAGTTTGTCTCTCCTCATTCCATAGTAAAGAAATGAACCACCACAGCAGGTAACTGTAGCACACGGGGTTTTAGACTTCCTTAAGCTTGACTGCTATATGTTTTAAACCCTCTCAGGACTTGTGGGATAACCCCAGCCCCTACCAATTGAGCTCAGCTTCTCCCTAGCTAGGTTTCTTTGCTTACAGGTGAACATACTACTAAAACACATTAACATTAGAGATAGAGATACAAACAGGAATAATTTAAAAAAAAGGTCATTCCAATATGAGCATTCAATTTATCCAAACAAACCCGGAGGCAGGCAGTCTCTAACTGATGGATCTTGCTGAGAGTGAGACTGTGGACAGATCTGGACAGTGATGAAGAGTAATCCTGAGTACCAGTCTCTGTAGATAACATTCCACTCCTTGTCACTCCTTGTCATTGCCAAAGATATTGGCATTTCAGCAATCTCAAAGTTCAATATGCAGCCAGATATACTAGAGTAAGCCTAGTTAGGGGAGAGAAAACGGGCCAGGTTGCTCAACCATCTTGCCTTCCTTGAATCCCCCTGACATGAGCTGTAACCTCTATACCTCTAGTCTAACCTCTCAGCACTGAGACCAACATTAAGAGTACAGATACCCTTCTGCCAGTGGAGGCCACAGCCACCCTTCTGACAGTGGAGGCCACAGCCACCCTTCTGCCAGTGGAGGCCACAGCCACCCTTCTGCCAGTGGAGGCCACAGCCGCCCTTCTGACAGTGGAGGCCACAGCCGCCCTTCTGACAGTGGAGGCCACAGCCACCCTTCTGACAATGGAGGCCACAGCCACCCTTCTGACAGTGGAGGCCACAGCCGCCCTTCTGCCAGTGGAGGCCACAGCCGCCCTTCTGCCAGTGGAGGCCACAGCCGCCCTTCTGACAGTGGAGGCCACAGCCGCCCTTCTGACAGTGGAGGCCACAGCCACTCTTCTGACAGTGGAGGCCACAGCCACCCTTCTGACAGTGGAGGCCACAGCCGCCCTTCTGACAGTGGAGGCCACAGCTGCCCTTCTGACAGTGGATGCCACAGCCGCCCTTCTGACAGTGGATGCCACAGCCACCCTTCTGACAGTGGAGGCCACAGCCACTCTTCTGACAGTGGAGGCCACAGCCGCCCTTCTGACAGTGGAGGCCACAGCCACCCTTCTGACAATAGAGGCCACAGCCACCCTTCTGACAGTGGAGGCCACAGCCACTCTTCTGACAGTGGAGGCCACAGCCGCCCTTCTGACAGTGGAGGCCACAGCCACCCTTCTGACAATAGAGGCCACAGCCACCCTTCTGACAGTGGAGGCCACAGCCACTCTTCTGACAGTGGAGGCCACAGCCACTCTTCTGACAGTGGAGGCCACAGCCACCCTTCTGACAGTGGAGGCTACAGCCACTCTTCTGACAGTGGAGGCTACAGCCACCCTTCTAACAGTAGAGGGTGCTGCCACCCTTCTGACAGTGGAGGCCACAGCCGCCCTTCTGACAGTGGAGGCCACAGCCACCCTTCTGACAGTAGAGGGTGCTGCCACCCTTCTGACAGTGGAGGCTACAGCCGCCCTTCTGACAGTGGAGGGCACAGCCACTCTTCTGACAGTGGATGCCACAGCCACTCTTCTGACAGTGGATGCCACAGCCACTCTTCTGACAGTGGAGGCCACAGCCACTCTTCTGACAGTGGAGGCCACAGCCACTCTTCTGACAGTGGAGGCTACAGCCACTCTTCTGACAGTGGATGCCACAGCCGCCCTTCTGACAGTGGAGGGCACAGCCACTCTTCTGACAGTGGAGGCTACAGCCACTCTTCTGACAGTGGAGGCCACAGCCACCCTTCTGACAGTGGAGGCTACAGCCACTCTTCTGACAGTGGATGCCACAGCCACTCTTCTGACAATAGAGGCCACAGCCACCCTTCTGACAGTGGAGGCTACAGCCACTCTTCTGACAGTGGAGGCTACAGCCACTCTACTGACAGTTGAGGCTACAGCCACTCTTCTGACAGTGGAGGCTACAGCCACTCTTCTGACAGTGGATGCCACAGCCACTCTTCTGACAATAGAGGCCACAGCCACCCTTCTGACAGTGGAGGCTACAGCCACTCTTCTGACAGTGGAGGCTACAGCCACTCTTCTGACAGTGGAGGCTACAGCCACTCTTCTGACAGTGGAGGCTACAGCCACTCTTCTGACAGTGGAGGCCACAGCCACCCTTCTGACAGTGGAGGCCACAGCCACTCTTCTGACAGTGGAGGCCACAGCCACTCTTCTGACAGTGGAGTCCACAGCCACTCTTCTGACAGTGGAGGCCACAGCCACTCTTCTGACAGTGGAGGGCATAGCCGCCCTTCTGACAGTGGAGGCCACAGCCACTCTTCTGACAGTGGAGGCCACAGCCACCCTTCTGACAGTGGAGGGCATAGCCGCCCTTCTGACAGTGGAGGCCACAGCCACTCTTCTGACAGTGGAGGCCACAGCCACCCTTCTGACAGTGGAGGCCACAGCCGCCCTTCTTATGAAATGAAAAAGAGCAGCCTTCTGCATTCTGTTCTCATTTCCTGTTCGCTGACAGATAGGAGAGGTGAAAAGCGCAGCAGTGGTGTTTCTGAGGGCGGGATTATTAAGAACAGTCCTTAGCCGTGGTATATTGGCCATATAACACAACCCCCTGATGTGCCTTTTGCTATTATAAAATGGTTACCAACGTAAATAGAACAGTAAAAGAAATGTTGTGGTCATGACCTTGGTATATGGTCTGATATACCAGGGCTTTCAGCCAATCAGCATTCAGGGCTCAAACCACCCAGTTTATAATGAAGCAATTTTTATTTAACCTTTATTTAACTAGTCAAGAACAAATTCTTATTTACAATGGCGGTCTACCCCAGCCAAACCCGGACGAAACTGGGCCAATTGTGCACCGCCCTATGGGACTCCCAGTCACGACCGGAAGTGATTCCGCCTGGATTTGAACCAAGGACTGCAGTGTCGCCTCTTGCACAGAGATGCAGTGCCTTAGACCGCTGTGCCACTCGTGAGCCTGAGGCACAGTGGGTGTGGTATATGGCCAATATACCACGGCTAAGGGCTGTTCTTAGGTGGGGCACACTGCTGTTTAGTCCCTCCTCTGTCTGCCAACTAGAATAGTACATTACACCCAATGGTGTCCAGAGAGCCACTGTTAATTCAGCCCTCTTCTCCAGTATTGGGTGATTGCATTCCTGCTGAGCTTGCTAATTCACATCAGTCCCAGCCCAGGTCAACACCAGCAGACAGAGTGTTTTACACTGTCATTAATATCTCGAGGCTCAGAGACTTATTGATTTAATAAATTCTTCCTGATAAACTGGATAAATACATCTTTCATAACAAAAGTAATTACCTCTGCCATTAAAACAGACCGCTGTTGTTCACTGAAATAGAAGACCAAATGTTCCCTTAATCAACCCAATAACTTTAACTCTATAGACTTCAGTGGCACAGAGAAACTTCATCTGTATACATTGATTCATATCTTTTTTACACGTTTCTAAATCAATCGCCCCGTTACTTGAATAGTTGATTTAGCAACAACCGTGACTTTACTTTTTGTAATTCAAGTCAATTTGGGACATTTTCAATGTAGTACACGTGTAGTTCTAGTATCCAGTTCTTATGTTCATTAGTCAACTGAACAGAACCAGCACTATGGCCTAATTCTCTTTAGAACGTTTGGGACTGACTGGTACTGGGAGGAAGTGTGTCTGCAGGAGATGCGACCCTTCCTCCCTTTGGATATCAAAATAACAGGGTTGATGGGGAGAACATATAGAAAGGCTGCCTTTTTATAGTGTTACATGCTGACTTTACCGGGTGTGTGCCATCGCGTGCATGTTGATTTTGTCCACCCACACCAGACACCATCAGAACATGCAGGTTGAAATATCAAAACGAACCCTGAACCAACTATATTAATTTGTGGACAGGTCGAAAAGCATTAAACATTTATGGCAATTTAGCTAGCTAGCTTGCTGTTGCTAGCTAATTTGTCGTGGGATATGAATACTTGGTAGTTATGTTACCTGAAATGCACAAGGTCATCTAATCCGACAATTAATTCACAGATAAAAGGGTTAACCGAGTTAGTTTCTAGTAATCTCTTCTCCTTCACGACTCATGACTTTATATACTTCATGACTTTATATAGCGGTTACCAACCAACTTTAAGGTGCATTACCACCACCAACTGGATTGGAGTGTGCTCAGGGTCAGGGGCAGGCCCACCTCTGGATTACCAACCTCTGCCTGCCCCTGACCCTGAGCCTGCCTGCCGTCCTGGACTTTGCCCCACCTCTGGATTACCAACCTCTGCCTGACCTGACCCTGAGCCTGCCTGCCGTCCTGTCAGGTCAGGTGGGTGGGTACAGGGTCAGGACAGGCAAGGGTAAAAAAACAGGAGGACGAGAAAAGAGAGATTTGGGGAAAGCGGGCGCTGACACAAAAATGCTGGTTAGCTTGACAAACAAGATGAACTGGAAACAGACAAACAGAGAACACTTTATATAGCGGTTACCAACCAACTTTAAGGTGCATTACCACCACCAACTGGATTGGAGTGTGGACCTCAGTTTGTCTTTCAATCACCCACGTAGGTATATGCTCCTAAAACCTAATGAGTAGATGGGAGAGGCGGATCTTGCAGTGCATCATGCGTCACAAACAGAAACAAGTTATATTTTAGTGCCTGGCTACGCAGACGCTCATTGACGTGCACAAGGAGTGTGGATGCAATGATTGAATAACATCTATGTGTACATCTATTTTGCCATGTTCACACACATGGTGTGGTCAGCATGTTATGGACTCCTAAAGATTCCTCTTAGCTAGATCCATGTCCGACCTCCCCACATCATGTGACCGCTAGGCTCCTTGGGCTGGGACAATGGGTTCCTGTTGTGGGCTGAAAGTGGCCTTGGAGCCAAGCTTGGGTAACGGCCGAGATTAGAGGCCTGACGGGCTGGTGGATTGATCCAGCATCACCCTCAAAGGTTAACCAGTGGAGATGTAGTCTGTCTTTACAGGTGTAGTCCCCATTGTACGCTCCAGTACCACCACCACTCTCTGTTTCATCAACCAGACCACCACTCAGGTTAGAGGTGACCAGCCATTCACACAGAGGACAATATGTAGCCTTCTACTTCGTCTTCTGGCAGGGCACAGACCCTTTGTTCTGAGCTGTTTGGAGGCTTTTGTCTTTGGTTCACTTCCCCTCACCTCCTCTTCCATCTCTTCCTATCAGGTATCAAGGTAAGTCCCAGATGCAGACCGTGTCGGAGTAACAATGTTTATTAAAGCAACAGGGGTAAAGGTACAGGACGGCAGGCAGGCTCAGGGTCAGGTCAGGCAGAGGTTGGTAATCCAGAGGTGGGGCAAAGTCCAGGACGGCAGGCAGGCTCAGGGTCAGGGGCAGGCCCACCTCTGGATTACCAACCTCTGCCTGCCCCTGACCCTGAGCCTGCCTGCCGTCCTGGACTTTGCCCCACCTCTGGATTACCAACCTCTGCCTGACCTGACCCTGAGCCTGCCTGCCGTCCTGTCAGGTCAGGTGGGTGGGTACAGGGTCAGGACAGGCAAGGGTAAAAAAACAGGAGGACGAGAAAAGAGAGATTTGGGGAAAGCGGGCGCTGACACAAAAATGCTGGTTAGCTTGACAAACAAGATGAACTGGAAACAGACAAACAGAGAACACAGGTATAAATACACAGGGGGTAATGGGGAAGACGGGTCACACCTGGAGAGTGGTGGAGACAATCACAAAGACAGGTGAAACAGATCAGTGTGTGACACCTCCTCTTTCTCCTCCTCTTCCTCCGTCTCCATGCAGTCTGGGTCCTGTCTGGACCACCAGATTTGGTTTATTTGTAATGTGAGAAGACCCCCAGGTTTCAGGGGCCCAAACATCTGAAAAAGCCTCACCGAAGTCCAACACTGACAAAACGTCACAAAATAGGGGCCTCCCGACTGGCGCAGTGGTCTTGTAGTGTCACTACAGATCCAAGTTCGATCCCGGGCTGTGTCGCAGCCGGCCGCAACCGGGAGACCCATGAGGCGGCGCACAAGTGGCCCAGCGTCATCCGGGTTAGGGAACGGTTTGGATGTCCTTGTCCTATCGTGCTCTAGCGACTCCTGTGGCGGGCCGGGCACATGCATGCTGACATGCTCAGTTGTACGGTGTTTCCTCCAACACGTTGGTGCGGTTGGGTTAAGTGAGCAGTGTGTCAAGAAGCAGTGCAGCTTGGCAGGGTCGTGTTTCAGAGGACGCATGGCTCTCGACCTTCAGCTCTCCCGACTCCCCACAGGAGTTGCAGTGATGGGACAAGACTGTAACTATGAATTGGGGAGAAAAAGGGATAATAAAAATATAAATCAACGTTGTCATAATATATGCACAAACTCCTACGAATTGCTTCGGTTGGGAAGCATGCAGACGCCTTGAGTCTACTGTCCTGCTGCTGAAAGGCCACTTCACAACTACAGTATGTGTTAGGGACCAGGTTGCCAGAGAACAGAGTCAGCTGACCTGGTCCCTGAACTCTTTTGTTGTCTCAAGGACAGGTTGAAATAACCTCAAGAAATTCCTGTCCTCTACCTCAACTCACATCCACATGTACAATGCTTCTTCTGGATTCCCTGACTGGTATTTAGGGCATCTTTGACCGTAAATCTCTTACGTTACAACACTTTCACTTCCACCTAGTCCACATCCTGTTTGCTGTGTGTGTGTGTGTGTGTGTGTGTGTGTGTGTGTGTGTGTGTGTGTGTGTGTGTGTGTGTGTGTGTGTGTGTGTGTGTGTGTGTGTGCATGCATGTCTTGAGTGTTGCAATAAACGTGTGTTCTGTACATCTGTCTCTTACTGGTCATTTCCGTCCTCTTACCGGGACGCTTGGACAGTTGCGCCACTTTCAGAAACCACCACAAAGTGGCTCGCTTTGTCAACAAGGCCAAGGAACGAGGAAATAAGCAATGCCATGATGCTTTCTTATAAGACAAAAGCCACAGTGACACTGTTGGATTGAAAGAAAAGAAGGCCAAAGGAATATCATTACCTGGAAATACTCATCCATCCACAATGAAAGGTTTGTCAGAAACATGAGTTTTGAACAGCATATACTGGAAGACATGAAAAACAATTGATGGAATGTGGTATCTCAAGATACCATTTAGAAGACATGTGTGGCACCAGGCCCTGACTTACCTGTATAGTACAGTGTTATACAGTGTTTGCTACCAGGCCCTGACTTACCTGTATAGTACAGTGTTATACAGTGTTTGCTACCAGGCCCTGACTTACCTGTATAGTACAGTGTTATACAGTGTTTGCTACCAGGCCCTGACTTACCTGTATAGTACAGTGTTATACAGTGTTTGCTACCAGGCCCTGACTTACCTGTATAGTACAGTGTTATACAGTGTTTGCTACCAGGCCCTGACTTACCTGTATAGTACAGTGTTATACAGTGTTTGCTACCAGGCCCTGACTTACCTGTATAGTACAGTGTTATACAGTGTTTGCTACCAGGCCCTGACTTACCTGTATAGTACAGTGTTATACAGTGTTTGCTACCAGGCCCTGACTTACCTGTATAGTACAGTGTTATACAGTGTTTGCTACCAGGCCCTGACTTACCTGTATAGTACAGTGTTATACAGTGTTTGCTACCAGGCCCTGACTTACCTGTATAGTACAGTGTTATACAGTGTTTGCTACCAGGCCCTGACTTACCTGTATAGTACAGTGTTATACAGTGTTTGCTACCAGGCCCTGACTTACCTGTATAGTACAGTGTTATACAGTGTTTGCTACCAGGCCCTGACTTACCTGTATAGTACAGTGTTATACAGTGTTTGCTACCAGGCCCTGACTTACCTGTATAGTACAGTGTTATACAGTGTTTGCTACCAGGCCCTGACTTACCTGTATAGTACAGTGTTATACAGTGTTTGCTACCAGGCCCTGACTTACCTGTATAGTACAGTGTTATACAGTGTTTGCTACCAGGCCCTGACTTACCTGTATAGTACAGTGTTATACAGTGTTTGCTACCAGGCCCTGACTTACCTGTATAGTACAGTGTTATACAGTGTTTGCTACCAGGCCCTGACTTACCTGTATAGTACAGTGTTATACAGTGTTTGCTACCAGGCCCTGACTTACCTGTATAGTACAGTGTTATACAGTGTTTGCTACCAGGCCCTGACTTACCTGTATAGTACAGTGTTATACAGTGTTTGCTACCAGGCCCTGACTTACCTGTATAGTACAGTGTTATACAGTGTTTGCTACCAGGCCCTGACTTACCTGTATAGTACAGTGTTATACAGTGTTTGCTACCAGGCCCTGACTTACCTGTATAGTACAGTGTTATACAGTGTTTGCTACCAGGCCCTGACTTACCTGTATAGTACAGTGTTATACAGTGTTTGCTACCAGGCCAGTGCACTTAACACCTCTTCTTCATGTCATCATTGGCATAATCTCTTTTATTACAGTGTTGTTATTCAGTGTTGTTGTAGTGTTACAATGTCTGAAAAGGTTATCTGCTGTGTTGGTTACTAATGTGGTATATTATCCCAGACCCTGGATGTAGGACTTTGTATGCTAGTATTGAACTTGACACGTGTCTGTATTTCAATTGTCAATGTATCACAATGTAACTCCATTGATTATTATTATGACATTATATTTAGTTTGTTCATTGTATTATCATATTATTTATAGTTGATATAATTGTAATGTCCTGGTAGTCGGTGAGTAGGCTTCTTACTTGCTTCTCGTTTCATCAGCACATCCTTTACACATTCACAAAAACACACACATACTGCTTTTTATCCCAACAAACTCGCCCCCCCAAAATGATCTGACAACTCAATATTTATTAGATTTTCCCCCTGTGTGCATACAGTTATGAAATGAAATTCTCATTATGTCTATGCAATTGTTATTTTACCATTTGTCCAACGAATGTAAATTATACTTAATCAAAGACATTGTATGTACACTTCATTTTTTTTAATAAAGAACCGTATGTTACTCATAACTTTAAAATGAATGTTGAACTGAGCCAGTAGGAGTTATTTTTCAAATGTAGCAGCCGTTATCGGTCAAGGACTGAGACAGCAATGCATCACATGAAAGCAAGAGGAAAACTGTAGTAACCCACAATCTGCAGAAACCTAGCAAACCTACAATGACTGAATGCTATCTTTAAAAAACAGACTTCTGTTTTTTTCAAGGGCATTGTAAGGCAACATGTTGACCATTTTATCAACACGTTAGTTGATAAGACAGGGGTGTAACTTGTATAATGATGATGTCACAACTTAAATAAACTGCCTTTAACAAAAAACAAAGTTGAAAAAATATATATTCTCCATGATCAAATATTAAACTACCCTTGAGATGCCAAAAAAACAACAATGCAGTCAAAAAGTGGGTAAAAATGTAATGTACACCAAAACAGTAGAATAATTTAATTGTATCCCCGTTGACACCTTCACCATTTTGAGTGGCAAGAGAGGGTTAAGGAACGTAAGGAACGTAAGTTTCGTTTACGCTGTTTGTTGTCATGACTACAGGAGGACCTGTTGGTTTTAAGTGGGATTCACCATGATGGGACTGCAATGAAAAGAGATGGAATGAAGTCAAAAAATTATTCAATGTACAATGTACCTCTCCTCTTATAGTAAGTACAAATCAATGGATATGGCTTTATCTACCTATCAAACTGATTCCATTCACAGCGTCATGTGGCCTCAACCCTCAGGGCTAAGACTGGGCTGTCGGTGCATCAGCGCCTGCAAACAAAATGAGATATACAGTACATAGAAGTGAATACATTCTGAAAGCATCATACAGTACAATGGATCACCTCCATCTCTCTTTAGGAATCCATGGTGGTCTATGTCAGAGTGTGACAGATGGGTTAAATATGTCTGAAACGGATGTGAGATGTTCACAAGTCAAATGTTAGCACACAGGACTGTAAATCAAATCAAATTGTATTTGCGCCGAATACACCTTTCTGTGAAATGCTGATTTACAAGCCCTTAACTAACAACGCAGTTTGAAGAAAAATAAGAGTTAAGAAAAATATTTACTGAATAAACTAAAGTAAAAATTAATAGAACACTAATAAAATAACAATAACGAGGCTATATACGGGGTGGCAGGTAGCCTAGTGGTTAGAGCGTTGGGCCAGAAACCGAAACGTTGCTAGATTGAATCCCCGAGCTGACAAGGTAAAAATCTGCCGTTCTGCCCCTGAACAAGGCAGTTAACCACAAATTCTTATTTACAATGACGGCCTACCGGGGAACAGTGGGTTACACTGTTCCCCGGTAGGCCGTCATTGTAAATAACAATTTGTTCTTAACTGACTTGCCTAGTTAAATAAAAAAATACTGGAGGTACCGGTACTGAGTCAATGTGTGTGGGTATAGATTATTTGAGGAAAATAAGTGTCTGCTAAATTGCATATATGATATGTTAATATGCTAATGTCCTGGCTTGGGGGATCATAATGTTCTGCTGACATTACCGTGAGAGGCACCCTGTGTCATGTAATCCTGTTGGTCTGGTTGGTCCAGAATGTCAGCTGGAACAGCTGAGGGAGAAAAGGATGTTTATTCCAATCCACACTGTTCCCAGTAAAGCTCTGTTATGTGCTCCCAGTATGCAGGTTTATATGTCTTTTTTTAACGTTCTTTCATCCTTGTGTTGTTCTCTTCCTCATACTTGTCATTGTACCTCATGTGTTTGGATAAATGAGTCAGATAACTCCCTGCACAGTGCTAAGAGTGGTGTGGTGTGGTGTGGTGTGTGTGTGTGTGTGTGTGTGTGTGTGTGCATGTGTGTTTGTGTCTGCATAATGTTGTGAGATGTAATCTCTGTTCATACAAACAGACATCTGATCAGACTTCATTATCTCTGTTCAAACAGACAGACATCTCATCAGACTTCATTATCTCTGTTCAAACAAACAGACATCTGATCAGAGAAGTCACAGGGACAAAAGATATGTTTACTTCATGGCACATTGACTGAGTTGGTTGGTGCACACACATGCACTGTTTCCTCCCCTGGTCGAGGAAGCCTTAGAATGATAGGGCCTTTCATTGGTAACTACCCAAAGATGTAAGTCAGTTTTGGTCCTTACCTTCTGAATCTGGAGCCATTGTTTCTTCCCCAATCATGTCATCATCATCCATATCGTCATCTGAGGGGAAAAAACACGAAACAGACTTTATTTTACTATTTCAATTATTCAAATGTGAACGTTTGTTTGTATGGCTTTGACTAACCTTTCGCCATGGACTCTGACACATCCTGGGAATCCTCGTCGGTCTCATCCTCATCTAAAGACCAGATTAATATACATGATGTTGACCCACAATAATTAATTAGAACGTTACAACAGCTAAAGACCAAGCCATTTGAAAGCACAGGTGATATGATTCAGGATAAGAGGAAACAAACCTTTGTGTAAATCTGTGCCTGGCTCTGCATCAGATTCAGATTTGTCATCCTCTGAGTCTATGAAAAGAAAATGTGCATAACATCGAGAAATAATATGAAATGATGGAACGTTTGATACGAATGACTCCAGGCTCTTTGATTCAGTGCTGCATGGATCAGCTGATTAACAAGCAAGGGGATCAAGTGACATGCAAGAAAGATTGACATACCAGAGGCATCCTTGTCCATATCATCTTTGTCAGCATCATCAGAATCTGTATCAGAAAGCGGTGTTTCAGTTATCACAATATGGTACCATTACCACTCACAATATAGTACTTAGTGCTTTTATATTTTTTATTTAACCTTTATTTAACTAGGCAAGTCAGTTAAGAACAAATTGTTATTTACAATGATGGCCTACCCCGGCCAAACCCGGACGACGCTGAGCCAATTGTGCGCCGTCCTATGGGACTCCCAATCGCGGCTGGTTGTGATACAGTCTGGAATCTAACCAGGGTCTGTAGTGACATCTCTAGCACTGAGATGCAGTGCCTTAGACCGCTGGGCCACTAGGGAGCCCATTTTACAGGGAATCACATATGTACATTTCATTATGGCCTAATTATTAGCTACATTTCTATGGTTTAGTAGTGGTAACCGCACCTTTGGGCTCCTTCATCATGCTATCATCAGTGTCCTCTTCACTGTCATCCTCTTGTGGTTTAGGGGCATCCCTGGTCCCAATGTCCTCCTCGCTGTTGGAGTCTGCGTCAGCCTCAGTCTTATCCTCACTCTCATCCTTAATCTCATTCTTACTGTCATCCTTACTGTCCTCCTTACTGTCGGACTCTGTTGTGTCTAGGTTCATCTCCGCATCCAGCTCCTCCTCCTCCTTCTCCGCCTCCTCCAGCTTTCCCTCCTCCTTTGACTCCATCTCCGCCTCCTCCTCCGAATCCTGTAGAGGCTCAAAGTCTTGGCTCCCTACAGGGCTTCCCTCCTTGATGTTGTCTTCAGGGCTGGCCTGCTCTTCCCCCACGTCACCTCTCTCCTTCATGTCCATTTCCTGCTGCTTTGGTTCCTCCTCCGAGACCTGGACATCCGCTTCGCTGCTGTCTTTGCTGTCGTCTGAGCTGTCGCTGTCTTTCTCATATTCTTTGTCTGGCTTGACGTTTTCTTCTGAGCTGTCGCTGTCTTTCTCATCTTCTTCTGAGCTGTCGCTGTCTTTCTCATCTTCTTTGTCTGGCTTGTCGTTTTCTTCTGAGGTGTCGCTGTCTTTCTCATCTTCTTTGTCTGGCTTGTCGTTTTCTTCTGAGGTGTCGCTGTCTTTCTCATCTTCTTTGTCTGGCTTGTCGTTTTCGTCTGAGCTGTCACTGTCTTTCTCTTTCTCATCTTCTTTGTCTGGCTTGTCGTTTTCTTCTGAGGTGTCCTGTTGGCTCTCGCTGTCCTTTTCTTCTATTTCCTGGTGCTCTGGTTCCTCCTCCGGAACCTGGGCCTCTTCTTCGCTGCTGTCTTTGCGGTCGTCTGAGCTGTCGCTGTCTCTGCTGTCATCTGTGCTGTCTTTCTTGTCGTCTTTGTCTGGCTTGTCATCCTTAGTGTCTGAGTCTGCGTCGTCTTGTTTGCTGTCGCTGTCCGTCGCTTCCTCTGTCTCTGTGTCTTCTGCGCTGTCCTTCTCTTCTGCAGGAGCCTTACCATCTAGTTCAATGTCCTTATCCTCATCACTATCGTCTTTGTCTGTGGCAGCATCTGCAGAAAAGTGACAGTGTTTAGACATTCTGGTAATTAATTATTACAGTATATGACGTAGAATATGTAGTTCTGAACCAATTGAGAACAAGAGAGGTCATGGGGGACACCAGTAGTGAGAACAAAAGAGGTCATAGTACTGAGCCCTGGGGGACAACAGTAGAGAGACCTTCCCTATAATGACCCTTTGTGGGTGAGAGATGCACAACCTTCAATGAGCAGACTCACCTGCAGAGTCATTATCTAACATTTCTTCTTCACCTGCAGTATCCTTCCCATCTGCATCCTCTTGAGCTGAAGAAAATAACAGGTTTATGACCAACTGATGGGTAGAATGACTCAAATGACAGTTTCCCAGACAATGAATATCCAGTTCAGAAATGTCAATTTAGCACACCTGAGTCACTCTTGTCGTCATCTTTGTCTGTCGCCATGGCCTGCTCCGTGTTATCACTGGTCACATCTACAATCACACATGATTTATGTAATCAAACTTTTGCAAGCTATTATTTGACATCGTTGTATTGCCAATCTATCTAGTACAACATTATGATTAAAACCTTGACGTTGTTCTTCATACTTACCAGAGTCAGCTTGCACATCTGTCAACACTTCATCTTAAAAAGAAACACAAAGTTCATTGTGTGTATTATTATGAGTACCTAATCATGTTTTCATTAGACAGGGTCATGTATTGTCTATTTATCAATGCTTTGAGGGGGGGGGGGGGGGGGGGGGCGTACAGTACTAACGGCGGTATTTACAGCATCGTCCCTGTCGTCCTTGTCTGTGGAATGACAGAGGATGACCTACTGCACTGTGACCATTCTAGTTCTTCACGACCAAAACAAAGGAACTGTTTTTTACTGCCAGCGCTTCCTATTGAAAATACTGTGAAGATAACTATGTTTTGTCTTTCTCAGCAAGGAGTTCACCTGCCTCATGTTATGATTAGTTCATGTCAGAATCCAAGTATTTCTTTTTGTAAATACATAATCCAAGTCTTTAGTCCCTTATCCTCAGAGGCATCATCTGACTTTATTGTCATCTAATGCAGTTTCCCAACTCCAGTCCTCTAGAACCCCAAAAGCACACAATTTTGATGTAGCCCCAGACACCTGATTCAACGTGTCAACTAATCATCAGGACCTCAATGAGTTGAATCAACGTGTACTGTCGGGGGTACTTGAGGACTGGAGTTGGGAAACACTGATCTGATGGACAAAGAAAAATACTCTTAGATATGTATCTCCAACGTTAATGTTGGGTACTGTGCATTTTTCCACATCATACTGTCCTCATATTTTTGGCATGTTTTTCATCTGTCTTTATCTTCACCAGCTGCCATGTACTTTAACTTACAGATTTAGCTTTTGAATCAGTCTGTTTTTAACACTTACCTGTGGAGTCACTGTCAGGAGACTCTGTGGAGTCACTGTCAGGAGACTCTGTGGAATCACTTTCTGGAGACTCTGTGGAGTCATCTTCTGGAGACTTATCCACATCTGCTGATTCTGAAATCATAATTTAAAGCAACATAGATGTATTATATATTTTAAGTCTGCCTGTTGATGTTTATAGCAATGTTTTTTACACTGATGATGTTTGTTACAGTTATAATGATACTATGTTCTGATGATCAGTGAAGTCAGAGCTTGGTTATTGAACAAGGAATTCAGAGAGAAAATGTCTTACCCAAAACCTCTGCTGACACCTTCTCACTGTCATCATGTCTATGTCCCGGGATTTTTTGTTTGTTACTTACAACCTCATGCTAATCACATTAGTCTACATTAGCTCAACCGTCCCGTAGAGGTTAAAGACTCATCCAAAAAGACTCACAGGTGTAATTGGTGAGCTTTTACAAAGTATTGACTCAGGGTATGAGTACTTATGTAAGTTAGATATTTCTGTATTACATTTTCAATAAATTTACAAAATGTTCTAAAAACAGGTTTTCACTTTTGTCATTATGTGTAGCTGGGTGAGAAAAGAGAAGACACTAAGTATAATACTGAAAGGCACAATTTATAGTACAATATTTACACATGCATCAGGGAAGGGGGAATTGGGGATCCAAGCGTCACCTCTAACTAACATTTTGTACAATGTATAATAACTCTAGAAGAATTTGTGTTTCACTTTGTATCTTTGTTTTGACTAAAGTAGCTGTTGTACCCAGTTGTGCTTAGACTTTTTGGGGGTAAAAGTAGCTGTTGTACACAAATGAACGAGGAAGCTGTGGCCTTGGGTGGCAAGAACATCTCTCAAAACGTATCGCTTCCCTCACCAGCTGCATCTTAACATAATGACATTATCGCTTCCCTCACCAGCTGCATCTTAACATAATGACATTATCACTTCCCTCACCAGCTGCATCTTAACATAATGACATTATCGCTTCCCTCACCAGCTGCATCTTAACATAATGACATTATCGCTTCCCTCCCTAGCTGCATCTTAACATAATGACATTATCGCTTCCCTCACCAGCTGCATCTTAACATAATGACATTATCGCTTCCCTCACCAGCTGCATCTTAACATAATGACATTATCGCTTCACTCACCAGATGCATCTTAACATAATGAGATTATCGCTTCACTCACCAGCTGCATCTTAACATAATGACATTATCGCTTCCCTCACCAGCTGCATCTTAACATAATGACATTATCGCTTCCCTCACCTGCTGCATCAGCTGCATCTTAACATAATGACATTATCGCTTCACTCACCAGCTGCATCAGTTGTATCTTGGCTGCCTGCTGCTTCAGCTGCATCTTAACATAATAACATTAGTATTATTGGAAGGCTTGAAAATACTGTGTAATTTCTTACCTTGTTATTGATTATACAACTATACAACATTTTGGCCATTGTTTTTGTTGACAGTAGATATGAGGCTAAAGTTTGTCTCTAACAGCTTTGTCCAATTCGGAGTGACTTTAAAGTGGACATGCAGATGAAGTATATATACAATACCGTTCAAAAGTTTGGGGTCACTTACAAATGTCCTTATTTTAATGGACAACATTTTTTGCTTTTCTTCCAAAAACAAGAACATTTCTAAGTGACCCCAAACTTTTGAACGGTAATGTATATACAGTGCCTTGCGAAAGTATTCGGCCCCCTTGAACTTTGCGACATTTTGCCACATTTCAGGCTTCAAACATAAAGATATAAAACTGTATTTTTTTGTGAAGAATCAACAACAAGTGGGACACAATCATGAAGTGGAACGACATTTATTGGATATTTCAAACTTTTTTAACAAATCAAAAACTGAAAAATTGGGCGTGCAAAATTATTCAGCCCCCTTAAGTTAATACTTTGTAGCGCCACCTTTTGCTGCGATGACAGCTGTAAGTCGCTTGGGGTATGTCTCTATCAGTTTTGCACATCGAGAGACTGACATTTTTTCCCATTCCTCCTTGCAAAACAGCTCGAGCTCAGTGAGGTTGGATGGAGAGCATTTGTGAACAGCAGTTTTCAGTTCTTTCCACAGGTTCTCGATTGGATTCAGGTCTGGACTTTGACTTGGCCATTCTAACACCTGGATATGTTTATTTTTTAACCATTCCATTGTAGATTTTGCTTTATGTTTTGGATCATTGTCTTGTTGGAAGACAAATCTCCGTCCCAGTCTCAGGTCTTTTGCAGACTCCATCAGGTTTTCTTCCAGAATGGTCCTGTATTTGGCTCCATCCATCTTCCCATCAATTTTAACCATCTTCCCTGTCCCTGCTGAAGAAAAGCAGGCCCAAACCATGATGCTGCCACCACCATGTTTGACAGTGGGGATGGTGTGTTCAGCTGTGTTGCTTTTACGCCAAACATAACGTTTTGCATTGTTGCCAAAAAGTTAGATTTTGGTTTCATCTGACCAGAGCACCTTCTTCCACATGTTTGGTGTGTCTCCCAGGTGGCTTGTGGCAAACTTTAAACAACACTTTTTATGGATATCTTTAAGAAATGGCTTTCTTCTTGCCACTCTTCCATAAATGCCAGATTTGTGCAATATACGACTGATTGTTGTCCTATGGACAGAGTCTCCCACCTCAGCTGTAGATCTCTGCAGTTCATCCAGAGTGATCATGGGCCTCTTGGCTGCATCTCTGATCAGTCTTTTCCTTGTATGAGCTGAAAGTTTAGAGGGACGGCCAGGTCTTGGTAGATTTGCAGTGGTCTGATACTCCTTCCATTTCAATATTATCGCTTGCACAGTGCTCCTTGGGATGTTTAAAGCTTGGGAAATCTTTTTGTATCCAAATCCGGCTTTAAACTTCTTCACAACAGTATCTCGGACCTGCCTGGTGTGTTTCTTTGTTCTTCATGATGCTCTCTGCGCTTTTAACGGACCTCTGAGACTATTACAGTGCAGGTGCATTTATACGGAGACTTGATTACACACAGGTGGATTGTATTTATCATCATTAGTCATTTAGGTCAACATTGGATCATTCAGAGATCCTCACTGAACTTCTGGAGAGAGTTTGCTGCACTGAAAGTAAAGGGGCTGAATAATTTTGCACGCCCAATTTTTCAGTTTTTGATTTGTTAAAAAAGTTTGAAATATCCAATAAATGTCGTTCCACTTCATGATTGTGTCCCACTTGTTGTTGATTCTTCACAAAAAAATACAGTTTTATATCTTTATGTTTGAAGCCTGAAATGTGGCAAAAGGTCGCAAAGTTCAAGGGGGCCGAATACTTTCGCAAGGCACTGTATTTTATGTGCCCTTCAAGGCACAGCACGTGACACCCGCCTGGGCAAAAAATATTTTACTGCATGAATTGAAATAACAAATCCTCATCATCAACAGGGACTTTCACATATTTTGACCAGCTGGTTAGCATTTTTCGTGATTAATCTTGTTCTGGAGGCAGCTCTGCAGAATAGTCACTAGCTGGCACAGCAACAAAGTCATAAAATCTGATTTGAACTCTAACCCTAACCTTAACCACAATGAAAACCCTGATGCATAACCCTAACCTGAAATTAAGACCATTAATTTTTACAATATAGCCAATTT
The DNA here is from genome assembly GCF_057628025.1 of Oncorhynchus mykiss. Taxonomy (NCBI): domain Eukaryota; kingdom Metazoa; phylum Chordata; class Actinopteri; order Salmoniformes; family Salmonidae; genus Oncorhynchus; species Oncorhynchus mykiss. The sequence continues at coordinate 69,391,420 of NC_143039.1, read as the reverse complement.
TGACTTTGCTTTTTGCCAATCTAAGGGGGAATTTCTCAGTTCTTCCTCCAGGACAAGACTCATGACAATAAATGTCAACCGGCTCATTCTTATTGAATGATTTCGACCTTTGGCCATAACCCTTATCTTTGACATTTGACCTTTGTGTATTTTACTCCTAGGCCTCACCTGGGGCATCAGGGGCATCAGGACTGCCTGTGGTTTCCACGCTGGTATCTCCATCTGGAAGACAAGGACGGGTGACTTTGATGCTGTTATTGAAGTCACCATTACTGTAATTATCAGGAAATCCCCAGTAGCCAGTTAGCTTCATTTCCATTCAAATGAATTGGTGACTCACTGCTTGTGTCTGTGGATGTATCACTGCTACTCACATCTGATAAATGAAGAAGAAAACATTGGGTGAGTTGGAGTTTGTCGTCTGGCCATTGAACTTGTTTTAGCCATGGACTCTTCAGTAATAAAATTGGTCTGGACAAGATCAATATTACTATTATATTTTTTAATTGGTAAATTGTTTTGATTGGGCTTACTGTCTTTCAAATAGTGTTTAAAGTGGATGTTACAGAATGTGTGTTTGAAGAAGGCAGTAAGTCAAATGTTTTATGGCATGAAAAGGTTTGGGGAATTGATATAACTTTGGCTTGGATTTGAGAAGCCTTTGGTTTATTCGGTCAACTGTCTAAACCTTCAGCATGGCCCCACAGCAAATAGTCAGACTCTGACACATTTATGGGGCATGATGAGGTAGGACCCAGGAACAGAGAACAGAGAAGAGAACCAATCGAGGAACCCTTGGTTTAGAAGAAATGTAAATACTTTACTGGGAAACATTCAACAGTAGGTACCATGTAAAACTGGGAAGACAACAAACACTAAGACTCGATAACTACTAAGGAGACAACGCAAAGGGTAACAGAAAACACACCTCACTTAAAAGACATCATCATTAGTAACAGAAAAGACACCTCACTTAAAAGACATCATCATTAGTAACAGAAAACACACCTCACTTAATAAAAGACATCATCATTAGTAACAGAAAACACACCTCACTTAAAAGACATCATCATTAGTAACAGAAAAGACACCTCACTTAAAAGTCATCATCATTAGTAACAGAAAACACACCTCACTTAAAAGGGAATCATCATTATTAACAGAAAACACCTGAGTGTCATAGTAGTCTCTAGGGCGGTCTCCGCCGCTCTCTGGGGACAGGTGAAACTATGACAATTTACTCATGTCTGGTCTAGAAAGCATTTGTCTAGATATGTCTCATGGGTGCTGTTGTTATAGTGTATACATACAGGTTTATGTGAGTGTCCAATATTACAGTTCCTCTATAGAGGATAGTTAAGTGTCTCCATGATAGTCTCAAAGCAGGCCCATGTTGTCTGCTACCTAAAAACAAATTTGCGTCACGATCAACAGCTCCGTTTTTAATTCTCTCATGTTGAACGTCCTTCACTGGTACTGTGCAGTTAAGGTTTTTACTTTCAGGGGGAATCACCATCGTAATTATTGCTCTAATCTACAGAGTTGGTTTCCTTGAGAGTTGAGTTGATTCTACGTCATACACTTCTTCCTTGATAGAAAGACAGATTCCCCCAGTCCCCAAACCCAGCCACTCATACCTCCAGCCAGCTCTTTACTAGAGTCAGTCCCATCTGTGGTCCCTGTGAACAACAGAGGTTTTCTGTTTAGTTTCTGTCGGTATGAAATGGTACATACCTGGTGTGTTTAACTAGGTATTGGGTAGGAGATACATTGGAGTCAATACAAACCTACAGAGTCTCCAGCTGCTGCTGCAACTACCGGGCTGCCAGTGGGGCCTTCGCCATCTTTGGCACCTGAGACCAGAAAAGTATCATAGCACCCATTTTGTCAGTTGCCAATGATCACCCAGCTAAGCCAATACCAAACTATAAAACTCAATATCTTAATGTATCCAATCATGCAACACTGGTTTCAGTCCAGTGTTTTGTAAATGAATGTAAATGAAATCAGAAGACAAAGCACATATCGGTAGCGGTCCATATGTAACCTATGTGTGTAGGCTTTGACTGGAGGGCTTGTCAGTGTGCTTAACATTAAGGTGCTCTAGCAAAGCAGCAGCTCTCTCTGAAACACAGCACAATGAATGGTGTCATTGTTCCATCATAAACACTACTTCTGACTAAATACAAATACATTCATGTGTATACACTACTTATAATTAACAAAGCTTATTAGCCTGTCATTTTCTAACTGTTGTGGTAATTATGAACGTCATGATAAAACACAAATTACACGTTACCGTCATTATCTCCCTCTGTTCCATCTGCAAATGAAAGATGCATAGGGGAGCATGATTAGGGGTTTGGGGATTTATCTCCATTTGAATAGACCATATGTAAGGCCCACCCTACTTCTCTCTCTATCCCACAATCAGGCACAAGAGAACAGACCTCTTTTGTGTCTCCACAGAGTGACCTGGGTTCTGATTACACTACCGTTGTGGAGAAGCAGAGGACTCCCATTGTGAGTCAATGGGATGGATGGAGGTCGTCGTATACATTGCAAAGGCCTCCTTAAACATAATGTAATGGTCATTTTGGTTTATATGTTTGCTCACTTGATGTTTGCAGTGTAGCTTAGAGTAGCTTATAGTAGCTTAGAGTAGCTTATAGTAGCTTATAGTAGCTTACAGACTGGATAACTGGAAAGGTAAAGCATGTTTTGTCGTTGAAACTGAAATTAAACTAAAATGGAAACCGTCTTGTTCACCTATTATAAAAAATGTACATTATTATTAAGCTGTAGTTACTGATGGAAATATTCTAAATTCCCCAACATTTATAAGATTTAACAGAAGGTTTAATTTAGTGTTTTCTTACCAGTAATGGGGGCTGAGAGAGCAAGACCAGCCAAAGCAAAGATCAAAGGAACAATCAACGTTCTGTTAGAATGAAGAACACGGGGATAGAACTGGTCAGTACACTTTTAAAACAATACTTTAGTCAAACAGATGTAATGACTTCTCCCAGAAGCCATCTTAAGGTCATAGTGGCAGTGGAAAAGGAAAAAGAGTATTTGAATGGAAGCAGGTAGGAGGAACTGTGTTTTTCCTGCTCATTACATTATAATAAGAATATGTGTAACTTGCAGCAATGCCAAGTATCTTATGGCTGTTCTTATGTTCAATATATATTATGGATAATGAATTATCAATGAAAAGTTCATAAAAATGAATCAATGATATGTTGGTACATGATATACTTTTGATCTTTTAATATCATGAAAAGTCAAATAAAGGATTATTGTGAACTATTTTGACTTTAAAGGTAAATTCTCAAAAATCTTTTTAAAGACTATTTAGAGTCCCATCACTTTATCTTGTACCAGTATCAACATTGACATCAGTTGTAAAGTTATTGTTATTGAAGATTAGGATTGAACAAGAAAAAAGGAAATCTGGAACAACAACAAAAATGACACACACATTGCCAAGCTATTGCGATCCCACAAAAACAATGAATTAAACGGTTCGCCTCTCTCTATCATTGAAATACCCTCAGCAGGTCTAAATGTCTCAAGTTTCCTTCTACAGGTAGACTAACAAATACACTTCCCCCAAGAATACAGCTGTCCAAATATGCCAAATAGATTGTGTCATTTTAAAAGTTCCAGTACACACACGTAAGTCAAAACCAAATACCCAATGCAAGCCACCCTTGTGTTAGTGCTCACTTACCGTGACAGCATTGTGACGGGATAGTTTAGCCAGTGGGGCGACACTCAGGTGTCTCTATGGTTTCCAGTAGGTCTACAGTCTGGCTGGAGGGAGCCCAAGAGGTTTTATACTTTCACGACCCCCTCTGCTCCTAGGGGGCAGAGCCTGTGAGCTACAGATACACACTGGCAGACAGAGAACACACTGGAATGCTAGTTGGCCCTAAACAGAAAGTACACAGTAGCAGAATACCTGACTACTGTGACTGACCCAAAATTAGGAAAAGCTTTGACTATTTACAGACTCAGTGAGTGTGGCCTTGCTATTGAGAGAGGTCGCCATAGGCAGACCTGGCTCTCAAGAGAAGACAGGCCATGTGCACACTGCCCACAAAATGAGATGGAAACCAAGCTGCACTTTCTAACCTCCTGGCAAATGTACGACCATATTAGAGACACATTGTCACACCCTGACCGTAGAGAGCATTTTATGTCTCTATTTTGGTTTGGTTAGGGTGTGATTTGGGTGGGCAGTCTATGTTCTATGTTATATGATTTTCTATTTCTATGTGTTTGGCCGGGTGTAGTTCTCAATCAGAGGCAGCTGTCTATCGTTGTCTCTGATTGAGAACCATACTTAGGTACCCTTTTCCCCCACCTGCTTTGTGGGAAGTTAACTTTGTCTTTGTTCAGGGAACATAGCCCAAAGCTTCACGGTTTGGTTTTGTTCTTTGTTTTGTCGGCGTCATTTAAAAAACAGAGGAAATGTACGCTTACCATGCTGCACCTTGGTCCCGTCCTTCAGCCAGTCGTGACACACATATTTCACCCAGATTACACAGACCCACGAAGAAGAATAATACAAATAAAACAAATCTTGAGAAACTCTCATATCTACTGGGTGAAATCCCAGTGTGCCATCACGGCAGCAGTATTTCTGACCTGTTGCCACAAGAAAAGAGCAACAAGTGAAGAACAAACACCAACGTAAATACAACCCATATTTATGTTGATTTATTTTATCTTTCAAACTATTTGCACATCGTTATAACACTGTACATAGCGATAATATGACATTTGAAACGTTTTTATTCTTTTAACACTTTTGTGAGTAACATTTACTGTTAATTTCTGATTGTTTATTTCCCTTTTTGTTTATTGTCAATTTCACTTGCTTTGGCATTGTAAACATATGTTTACGTTTACATTCCCGTGCCAATAAAGCCCTTTGAATTGAATTGAATTGACAGAGGCGTTGCAGAGGAACAGCTAGCATTAAACTAGTTTAAAACAGGGTTGAGCGTGAGGCTCTCACACTTTTGTGTTTTCAAACAGCTCATGTTCTAAAGTCCCCTCTGATCTGAATCTACCCCCATATCTCCCTTTAAAAACCCTCAGCCCCTCACACACACTCATAGCTTACACACTAACCCCGTCCCCCTCTGATCTGAATCTACCCCCATATCTCCCTTTAAAAACCCTCAGCCCCTCACACACACTCATAGCTTACACACTAACCCCATCCCCCTCTGATCTGAATCTACCCCCATATCTCCCTTTAAAAACCCTCAGCCCCTCACACACACTCATAACTTACACACTAACCCCATCCCCCTCTGATCTGAATCTACCCCCATATCTCCCTTTAAAAACCCTCAGCCCCTCACACACACTCATAGCTTACACACTAACCCCATCCCCCTCTGATCTGAATCTACCCCCATATCTCCCTTTAAAAACCCTCAGCCCCTCACACACACTCATAGCTTACACACTAACCCCATCCCCCTCTGATCTGAATCTACCCCCATATCTCCCTTTAAAAACCCTCAGCCCCTCACACACACTCATAGCTTACACACTAACCCCGTCCCCCTCTCAAAGTACCCACAGATAACACTTTAGTCTGTAGATCGTTTTGTTGTTTTATTTCTATTGTTTGTCCATGGTATTTATTTGTGTTTGTCAACTGAGCTGTGATTGGTGTGTTTTTTGGTGGAACAGCACACAGATACTGTATATGGTCAGGCAGGAAATTGTCTTTGATTTAAACCAAGTGATTTCTCTAGGCTGGTTTCTCCACATAGTAGGCTACTAATAGACTACCTGATTGGAAGTTATCCAGTGATAATGGTATGATGAAGCCAGATATAAAGTAGGGATGTTGAAGTGATGTGATGGCATGAACAGAGTTCATAGCAGTAGAGGAACAGGCTATTTATGAAGTTTATGGAACGAACAATGACACAGGATTCATCACTTTAACTTAATATACATGGAGCATACCAAACATTAGGAACACCTTCCTAATATTGAGTTGCACCTCCTTTTGCCCTCAGAACAGCCTCAATTCGTTGGGGCATGGACTCAACAAGGTGTCGAAAGTGTTCCACAGGGTTACTGGCCCATGTTGACTCCAATGCTTCTCACAGTTGTCATGTTGGCTGGATGTCCATTGGGTAGTGGACCATTCTTGATACACATGGAAAACTATTGAGCGTGAAGTTCTTGATACAAGCCGGTGCGCCTGGCACCTACTACAATACCCCATTCAAATGCTCTTACATGTTTTGTCTTGCCCATTCGCCCTCTAAATGGCACACATACACAATCCAATTCTCAATTGTTTCAAGAATTAAAAATCATTCTTTAACTTGTCTCCTCCCTTCATCTACACAGATTGAAGTGGATTTAACAAGTGACATCAATAAGGGATCATAGGTTTCACCTGGATTTACCTGGTCAGTCTATGTCATGGAAAGAGCATGTGTTCTTAATGTTTGTATACTCAGTGTTTGTGTTGAACGGGTTGCTTCAACAACAACAAAAAACACTTCCTCAAATCCTTTGTTGGGAAAATGATATTGTTGAGAAACCTTCAGTCTTTCTTTGTTTTCCTAAAGCAGTAGAGAGAATCTGTTCATGAGGTTTATAATGGTTGAAACAGAGAACATGACACAGACATCAAGGCATATAGTGTGCCTAGATGTTTCCATGGTTACAAGCTTTGTAACATGTTTAAAGCTTTGTAAGGTTTTAATGAAGACTTCTAACAGTCGTTATGCTCCTCTGTGATAGTCTGTGACTTTATTCCCCCCACTCAACTCTCACTTCATTAGTGATGATTATGATTCAGCGTGCTACGTTTTAAGACTTTGATGTAAAGATAAACATGGAGAGCTTTAGTATTATCCCCATGGAAAAACAGTCGTTACATTATCAACCTTATCATTTCACACCAAACAAGTTGCATCAGAGACTTACACGCACACTCTGAGGCAACTTTTATAAGCCGCATTTGAAGAGAATGAACCAACCAAAAGTGTTCTTGCATGCTTGTCTGAACGTTTCTTTGTTACAACTAAAAAACTCTTCTACTAACCTGATGAAAACAGTCAGATATGACATTTTCACATGCAAGAGACCACACTGGCAGGATTATAATGGGTCTTGTCTGGTCAGATTAAACTCTTTTGAGGATTGGGGATTGACTGTTTCAGATGCTAATCTGATGCTAATGCTAACCGTCTGTATGGTAAATGGGTGAATAGGTGATCACTGAGATAAAGATAATAGATTAGTGGTGTAACAGAATAATAGATTATTAGCTAGCTTCCACTGATATTAACCCCCTGCTGTTAGCTTCATTGGGTCTTCAGTTTAGCATTGTGTTGGCAACGGCCCACAATGAGTCCTCCATATCTGACTAAGAAGGGCCTTTCCATCCTATACTAGTGGGCCTAAGTTGCAGACAATTCAAAGAGCCATAGTCAGGTTGTAGAGGCTCATTTAAATGACTCAGTACCATTAATAAGCTTGGTACAGATGCTATCTTTCAGAAGGGGCTTTTCCACCCTATAATGGGCGGAAGGACTAAGCTTTTCGACACAGTCAATTAGTTAGCCTGTGTAACAAATAAGCATTTGATATCTTTCTCTTTCTCCTTTGCTTCTTCCTGATTCTCGATGCCTGGAAATCCCCGGGAGATTTCTCAGAACACCTCAATAGTCCTCATTCCTTGTTATTTTCAGTCACACAACATTTCAGTGAATGAACATGGGAGTGAACTCAGGTTTTTGCTTACCAGGTTGCTTGCTTGGCATTTCAAACGAATTGCATCGTATTACAATTCAATCTATTGAAATCTCTCGGAAAAAAAGCTTAACTGTAAATAAGGGAGGTAGCAGACCCAATGAAACGTCTTTGTTTAATGTTCAGTTTTGATAGAACAAGCTGATCTGTTGAGGAGGGATGCTGTTGTATAATGACGACATAGAGTCTGTTGGACTCTTGTGATTAGACAAAACAGAGCAATGAAGATATTGTGGTAGAATGAATTAAATTGGGTTTCAATATCAATGGTGTCAGATGACATATTTACCCATATTCAGTGGTTCACTAGTTGGCTTTTGAAAGGTCCTCAACAATACAATTTGAAATAACAGTTAACTTCCCAACATGTGGACTATCAAGTGTGAGGTATGACCTTACACGATTTCAACAACCTTCCAGTTTAAACATACTGACAAATGTGTTAATGCAGATTCTAGATCCAAGGTTTTCAACTTGGCTAGAGAGATAGAGATCAGTGCTTGATCTTTGACCCTGCTCTTGTCAGTCCTATAGTTATGGGGGTGTATGCCTTATGATTAACGAGACATGGTGTGATCATAACAACATACAGGAACTCAAGTCCTTTTGTTCACCTTACCTAGAATTCCTTACAATCAAATGCCGACCGCATTATCTACCAAGAGAATTCTCTTCGATCATAATCACAGTTGTGTATATCCCCCTCAAGCAGACACATCGATGGCCCTGAAAGAACTTCATTTGACTCTATCTAAATTGGAAACCATATATCCTGAAGGTGCACTTATTGTTGCTGGGGATTTTAACAAGGCTAATCTGAAAACAAGGCTCCCTAAATTGTATCACCATATCGAATGCGCGACCCGGGTTGGCAAAACCCTGGATCATTGTTATTCTAACTTCCGCAACGCATACAAATCCCTCCCCTGCCCTCCTTTTGGAAAATCTGACCACGACTACAATTTGTTGCTCCCAGAAACTGAAACAGGAAGCGCCCGTGCTCAGGTCTGTTCAACGCTGGTCCGACCAATCAGATAGCGTCAGACAATGACATTGATGAATACGCTGATTCGGTGAGCGAGTTTATTAGCAAGTGCATCGGTGATGTTGTACCCACAGCGTCTATTAAAACCTTCCCCAACCAGAAACCGTCGATTGATGGCAGCATTTGGGCAAAACTGAAAGTGCAAACCACTGCTTTTAATCAGGGCAAGGTGACCGGAAACATGACCGAAAACAAACAGTGTAGCTATTCCCTCCGCAAGGCAATCAAACAAGCTAAGCGTCAGTATAGAGACAAAGTAGAGTCGCAATTCTACGGCTCAGACATGAGAGGTATGTGGCAGGGTCTACAGTCAATCACGGACTACAAAAAGAAAACCAGCCCAGTCGCGGACCACGATGTCTTGCTCCCAGACAAACTAAACAACTTCTTTGCTCACTTTGAGGACAATACAGTGCCATTGACACGCCCTGCTACCAAAACCTGCGGGCTCTCCTTCACTGCAGCTAACGTGAGTAAAACATTTAAACGTGTTAACCCTCGCAAGGCTGCCGGGCCCAGACGGCATCCGCAGCCGCGTCCTCAGAGCATGTGCAGACCAGCTGGCTGGTGTGTTTATGGACATATTCAATTAATCCTTATCCCAGTCTGCTGTTCCCACATGCTTCAAGTTCCCAAGAAAGCTAAGGTAACTGAGCTAAATGACTATCACCCCGTAGCACTCACTTTTGTCATCATGAAGTGCTTTTAGAGACTAGTCAAGGAACATTATAACACCCCCACCCTACCTGACACCCTAGACACACTCCAATTTGCTTACCACCCCAGTAGGTCGACAGACGACGCAATCACACTGCACACTGCCCTAACCCATCTGGACAAGAGGAATACCTACAGTACCTTGCGAAAGTATTCGGCCCCCTTGAACTTTGCGACCTTTTGCCACATTTCAGGCTTCAAACATAAAGATATAAAACTGTATTTTTTTGTGAAGAATCAACAACAAGTGGGACACAATCATGAAGTGGAACGACATTTATTGGATATTTCTAACTTTTTTAACAAATCAAAAACTGAAAAATTGGGCGTGCAAAATTATTCAGCCCCTTTACTTTCAGTGCAGCAAACTCTCTCCAGAAGTTCAGTGAGGATCTCTGAATGATCCCATGTTGACCTAAATGACTAATGATGATAAATACAATCCACCTGTGTGTAATCAAGTCTCCGTATAAATGCACCTGCACTGTAATAGTCTCAGAGGTCCGTTAAAAGCGCAGAGAACACCATGAAGAACAAGGAACACACCAGGCAGGTCCGAGATACTGTTGTGAAGAAGTTTAAAGCCGGATTTGGATACAAAAAGATTTCCCAAGCTTTAAACATCCCAAGGAGCACTGTGCAAGCGATAATATTGAAATGGAAGGAGTATCAGACCACTGCAAATCTACCAAGACCTGGCCTGTGGAAAGAACTGAAAACTGCTGTTCACAAATGCTCTCCATCCAACCTCACTGAGCTCGAGCTGTTTTGCAAGGAGGAATGGGAAAAAATGTCAGTCTCTCGATATGCAAAACTGATAGAGACATACCCCAAGCGACTTACAGCTGTAATCGCAGCAAAAGGTGGCGCTACAAAGTATTAACTTAAGGGGGCTGAATAATTTTGCACGCCCAATTTTTCAGTTTTTGATTTGTTAAAAAAGTTTGAAATATCCAATAAATGTCGTTCCACTTCATGATTGTGTCCCACTTGTTGTTGATTCTTCACAAAAAATACAGTTTTATATCTTTATGTTTGAAGCCTGAAATGTGGCAAAAGGTCGCAAAGTTCAAGGGGGCCGAATACTTTCGCAAGGCACTGTATGTAAGAATGCTGTTCATCGACTACAGCTCAGCATTCAACACCATAGTACCCTCCAAACTCGTCATTAATGTCGAGACCCTGGGTCTCGACCCAGCCCTGTGCAACTGGGTCCTGGACTTCCTGACGGGCCGCCCCGAGGTGGTGAGGGTAGGAAACAACATCACCCCTCTGATCCTCAACACTGGGGCACCACAAGGGTGCGTTCTCAGCCCCCTTAATCAGAGGCAAAAAGAGACCAACGATAACCCTGAAGGAGCTGCAAAGCTCCACAGCGGAGATTGGAGTATCTGTCCATAGGACCACTTTAAGCCTTACACTCCACAGAGTTGGGCTTCACAGAAGAGTGGCCAGAAAAAAGCCATTGCTTAAAGAAAAAAATAAGCAAACACGTTTGGTATTCGGCAGAAAGCTTGTGGGAGTCTCCCCAAACATATGGAAGAAGGCACTCTGGTTAGATTGAGCTTTTTGGCCATCAAATAAAACTCTATGTCTGGCGCAAACCCAACACCTCTCATCACCCTGAGAAAACCATCCCACAGTGAAGCTTGGTGGCTGCATCATGCTGTAGGTATGTTTTTCATTGGCAGAGACTGGAAAACTGGTCAGAATTGAAGGAGTGATGGATGGCGCTAAATACAGGGAAATTCTTGAGGGTAACCTGTTTCAGTCTTCAAGAGATTTGAGACTGGGACGGAGGCTCACCTTCCAGCAGGACAATGACCCTAAGCATACTGATAAAGCAACACTTGAGTGGTTTAAGGGGAAACATTTAAATGTCTTGGAATGGCCTAGTCAAAGCCCAGACCTCAATCCAATTGAAAATCTGTGGTATGATTTAAAGATTAATGTACACCAGCGGAACCCATCCAACTTGAAGGAGCTGGAGCAGTTTTGCCTTGAAGAATGGGCAAAAATATCAGTGCTTAGATGTGCCAAGCTTATAGAGACATACCCCAAGAGACTTGCAGCTGTAAATACTGCAAAAGGTGGTTCTACAAAGTATTGACTTTGGGGGGTGTATAGTTATGCACGCTGAAGTTTTCTGTTTTTTTGTCTTATTTCTTGTTTGTTTCACAATGAAAAATATTTTGCATCTTCAAAGTGGTAGGCATGTTGTGTAAATCAAACGATACAAACCCCCCAATAATCAATTTTAATTCCAGGGACTTCCTGGTTAGGCAACAAAATAGGAAAAATGCCAAGGGGGTGAATACTTTCGCAAGCCATTGTAATGTTAGCGGCTGTGTTTGCCACATCTCTGTCAGACAATAATTGACTATGTCAAGGGACTTCCTGGTTAGGCAAGTGTTGACTGGAAATAGAGAAGAACATGCCAGATTGTATCTATTTTGTGACATTTTCAAATATATTGTTGTAATGTCATCAAAAAGGAAACGAATTTACTCATTGCAGCTTTATCACCACCTATTTTGTATTGAATGCAAAGTATTGACATATGAGTCAGCACTCTTGAAGTATAGCTCTTTGCAATGAATGCAGTGTATTTACTCAACCATCAATACTGTTGAAGCATACCTTTTTGCATTGAATTCAATATATTTACTTTGTATTAATAATGTACTGACAGACGTCAATTTGATTGAGTTGTCAACTAAAGTAAATTAAAAGTGAAATCGACCAACATGTGAACCATGTCATTGGATTTCGGTTCAAAGTTGGGTGAATAAAAAACAAAAAATGCAAAAAAATCCTTTACGATAATTATGATTTTTTTTTGCAAATCCAATTCATTTTCCATGTTGTTTCAATGTCCTAAGAATGAAAAACATACATTTTTTTCTTTGTTGAAAAGACGTGGAAAGAACATTGTTTGTGCCCATTTGGAAGGGCCATACCAAATATTTTATAACATTTAAAAATAGCACTGTGGCCTATGGAGGGGGTTGTTTTTGTGGAATTCATTATGTATTGTCATGGTTCTCTCTGTGATCATGGCTGAGACCAGGAACAAATGATAAATGTGCATATACGTGAGCTGTAGAAATCTCTCTTTTGAAAACCAGTCCTGTATAGCTAATCCCTCTTTGGAAACAGAGTCCTTGCCTGTGAATGTGCAGCGTCATAAGGAAAGGCTTGTTCCTTTAGCTGACTGCTTGCACGCCATACCCTTCAGTAGCCATGCCCCATAAAGCTACAGTCACAGGCCTGGACAGAAAACCCAGAAAATAGACAACAACAAAGTGAGGTTAAATGAGGGATCCACTAAAAAAGAGAAAGGTAAATCTCGAAGACAGACACCTCTGTTAGAAGACGGAGAACATTCAGTGAAAGCACAAGCTAGCCAGCCAAACTCTTTTCATTGCTCGGTTTCCTCAACTGTTTTCTTCACAGTTGGAAGCCAGTGGTATGCAAGCAAACTGCTCTTAATGAGAGTAAGAGAGATTACTCAGGACTTGGAAACCCCAGATCTCGCAGAAGAGTTAACATAATAAATGGTATTGGTTAACAAGAGTCCCACCTCTTTCTCTATAGGCCTAACTGACTGGGACATGGTCGAAATCCCACTACTATACTACACCTTACCCCTGTTCTTGTTGTTGGGTGTCCATAGCAACCGTGTTGGGTGGTTGAGGTATGCCTCCAGCCTGAGAGAAAATAAGTTACCAGTTAGTTCTGACTAATGCCCCCCTCCCAGGCACTAATCGTAACTACCTCAGTGTCTGTGTTTAATGATGGTGAAGTCACGCAGAGAGAAACTGGTTTGCCTTTTTATATTTTACAGCCCTGAGTGAGCAATAAACTTTTCTGAAGTTTGTGTTTGGCCTGGTCTCTAAGAAGGCCTAATACAAATATAAAAACAGTAGTTCTTCATTTGATTTATTATGTGTGATTATGATATTAGTTCTTCATCCTTGTTTAATTTGTATTCACTGTGGTTTGTCTTGTGAAAAGTTAGGACAACAAATGCAGTCTTACTAAATTCAGTGGAAAGAATCAATGGAATCACTTTATCTTACTTGTCAGCAATACTTCCCAGGAGCAGCAGGGGGCAGCAGTGATGCCACCCCCGATTAACTGCATGGATGGGCTTACTCAAACTTCATATGGGACATACTAGCTGAACTTTATAGTAGCTACATCCTTTTCTGAATTCAGTTCAGAATTGGGTCCCTACAAAAACCTTGGACAAAATACAAACATGCAGGAGATATTTCTATGATCCTGTGTCAGTTTGACATGTGGTACTTCAGGGAGCATGTTCATGTTTAACATATACTTTTTAATTTGATCCTTTTTCATGTGAGTTAAGTGAAAGACTAGAGCAACAGAGCATCTTTGTCTTTCTGCCACCTAGTGCATGTTAGGAAGGTTTTTGAATGACAGCACATCAGAGAAAGGAGAGATGGAGCTTTAAACCGCTTTAAAGTTGTTGTGTTCAGAGTCTGTGCTGAGTTTAATTGATGCTGCTGTAACTTTAGCTAGTCAGTTCACCTTTAAAGCTGTTTTAGGATGTAACGTATTAATCCAAGTCATAGCAAAGATAGAACTTTGAATTGTTTCCTATATTGATTTGGGAGCTCTTCTCAGATTTTCTTTGTCACACATACTGTATGTGCAGAGGAAGGGATTCTATGAAGCACCGCCAATCTAAACGGCCGACGTGAGGAGTTTGTCAGTGGGCACAAAGGGAACACAGATAGGGGTGTAGTGGAGGGTAAATGCAAGTAAACACAGTTTACCCACTTTTTGTTTTGCCCAACAGTTTACCCACCTTTTGCAGAAAAATACATTGAAAGTAGAGGAAGCGTTACTTTTTTCACAGAGACCGGCGACCGACCATTTTTTTTACCACTACACCATTCCACACAGGCTGCTGTTGGGCTAGAGCTCCTTTGCACAACTCTACTCATCTCTAAGGGAGTGTACAGTGCATTCTGAAAGTATTCAGACCCTGTGACTTTTTCCACATTTTGTTACATTACAGCCTTGTTGTAAAATTGATTAAAATGTTGTTTTTCCCCATCAGTCTACACACAATACCCCATAATGATAAAGCAAAATATTTTTTTTGTGTTTTTTTTTTGCGAAATAAATACCTTGTTGAAGCACCTTTGGCAGAAATTACAGCCTCAAGTCTTCTTTGGTACAAGTTTGGCACACCTGTATTTGAGTAGTTTCTCCTAATCTTCTCTGCAGATCCAATCAAGCTCTGTCAGGTTGGATTGGGAACGTCGCTGCACAGCTATTTTCAGGTCTCTCCAGAGATGTTCGATCGGGTTCAAGTCCGGGCTCTGGCTGGGCCACTCAAGGCCATTTAGAGACTTGTCGAGAAGCCACTCCTGCATTTTCTTGGCTGTGTGCTTTGTCCTGTTGGAAGGTGAATCTTCGCCCCATTCTGAGTCCTGAGCACTCTGGAGCAGGTTTTCATCAAGGATCTCTCTGTAGTTTGCTCATTTCATCTTTCTCTTGATCCTGACTAGTCTCCCAGTTCCTGCCGGTGAAAAACATCCCTACAGCATGATGCTGCCACCACCATGCTTCACCGTGGAGATGGTGCCAGATTTCCTCCAGAAGTGCCGCTTGGCATTCAGGCGAAATAGTTTAATCTTGGTTTCATCAGACCAGAGAATCTTGTTTCTCATGGTCTGAGTCCTTTAGGTGCCTTTTGGCAAACTCCAAGCGGACTATCATGTGCCTTTTACTGAGGAGTGGCTTCTGGCCACTCTACCATAAAGGCCTGATTGGTGGAGTGCTGCGGAGATGGTTGTCCTTCTGGAAGGTTCTCCCATCTCCACAGAGGTACTTTGGACCTCTGTCTGAGTGACCATCGGGTTCTTGGTTACCTCCCTGACCAAGGCCCTTCTCCCCCGATTGCTTCGTTTGGCAGGGTGGCTAGCTCTAGGAAGAGTCTTGGTGGTTCCAAACTTCTTCCATTTAAGAATGATGGAGGCCACTGTGTTCTTGGGGACCTTCAATGCTGCAGAAATGTTTTGGTACCCTTCCCTAGACCTGTGCTTCAACACAATCCTGTCTCACTCTGCGGACAATTCCTTCGACCTCATGGCTTGGTTTTTGCTCTGACATGCACTGTCAAACGTGGGACCTTGTATAGACAGGTGTGTGTGCCTTTCCAAATCATGTCCAATCAATTGAATTTACCACAGGTGGACTCCAATCAAGTTGTAGAAACATCTCAAGGACGATCAATGGAAACAGGATGCACCTGAGCTCAATTTCGAGTCTCATAGCTAAAGGGTCTGAAAACGTAGGTACATGAGGTATTTCTGTTTTAAATTTTAATACATTTGCAAGAATTTCAAAAATACTGTTTTCACTGTGCCATTATGGGGTATTGTGATGTCATTATGGGGTATTGTGATGTCATTATGGGGTATTGTGATGTCATTATGGGGTATTGTGATGTCATTATGGGGTATTGTGATGTCATTATGGGGTATTATGTTTAGATTGATGAGACACATTTTTTATTTAATCCATTTTAGAATAAGGATGTAACATAACAAAATGTGGAAAAAATCAAGGGGTCTGAATATTTTCCAAATGCACTGTATAAGGCAGGATAGGTTTGTCGTTAACCTCTAACAAATATTGCAAACCTTTACAACCTTTCATGAAAGATTCTAACACAACCAAGAAACACACTGAGGTGGTACAGAGAGATAAACATAGAGCCTTCTCTTCACTGAGATATACTGTACCTGCAACACAGGCCGTTTTGTGGTCGCAGCGAAGCAGGGGGAAACCCAGCAAAGGAAGGTGACACCGGAGACCAGTGACCCATAAAAGGCCGACAGAATCTGGAGGAACCGGGCTGAGTGTTGTTTTGTCCTGCCGGTGTGTGTTTGTGTGTCACTTTAGAAGTCAAACCCCTCAAAGAAAATATAAGATCTGGGAGGATGGAGTGAAGGATGGTGAGTTGAGGTAGTCTTAGTGCCTCATAAGATAGGCTTGGAGGCTTGTCCTCTTAAACCTTCTTGCATGGTGGTGTGGGATTCGGCTGAGAGAGAAAGTAGACCCTGGTTGCCCCTCTCTGAGGAGGGTCCGGATCCAGGGGCTTATCCATCCGAAAAGGGCTCATGCCGGCACCAGAAGTTGAACATATCGGACTGCAGACGTCACAGGGAAACAGTCAGGGGTGTCCAGTAGCGGGTGAGTATCAGCTTCAGTGTGTGACTGAGAATGGCTTGACCTTTATGGAGGGAATAGAACAGGTAATGCTGTTGTTGTATTGGTGGTTCATAACTCTGATGGCTCAGTGTGGGGATTAAAAGTCGGACTATATTTCAGGTTGCTGAAAAATCCCATTACACTAGAAGCAACCTCGAGTAGGGTTACCCACTTTCTGTGCAGTCACACAGGTAATGGGGTCACTAATGTCAAATATATACACTAGGTAGTTTGGAAATGTTAAAACAGTGCATGCCAGAGTAATAGTACGCTGGAGAAAAGCTCAAGACTCATATTGGCAGACTCCAGGATTGGTATTCAGAACACAGGAAGCTTCAGGTCAGAAACAGAGCAGTGACTGCAGGATTGGTATTCAGAACACAGGAAGCTTCAGGTCAGAAACAGAGCAGTGACTCCAGGATTGGTATTCAGAACACAGGAAGCTTCAGGTCAGAAACAGAGAGCAGTGTGCACACCCCCACTGTAAACAAAATATGGTTGCACTTAATTGCATGAACTGTACCAAAAAGACCACTTACAGTATATAATAAGATGGAAAATGGTAATAAAATTAATTAAATATTATTAGCATTGTACTTGGGTCCTCATATTTGCATGTCTAATTTTCATTTCCAGATACCCTGCCTTGAAACAGTTAGAAATGATTTAAAGTAGAACATGTGGGTGTTCTATCAAGATTTTACATGTTAACCAGAATAAGAATAGCATTCTGAAATGCCAGCTAATCAAGGCCATTTACTGTAAATAAAGCACCATTATTTAATCCTGTTTGTTATGTTGGAATACAATCTCAATTTGATTCATTTTTAACAATCAGACATGGTTCAAGAATGGAAATCAGTCAAGTAGAAATATCACTTTGCTCAAAGAAGTTTATTTAGAGATGTAAGCGACAGAGGTTTACACGTAAACATGTTTTGATATGTTTATTCATCAAACATGTTTAATACATAATGTGTCAAATACTGTGTGTATAAAAGTGTGGATTAGAAAAAACTAAGAAACACTTTGGATTGAAACACTGGCTTTGTGTTGGAGAGCAGGGTTATTTTTAGGCTATCCACTAAATCTATGCCAAGACTGAGTACAGTTTAACAGCCTTCTGGTAGGCAGCATCAGTCAAATGTACTGTATTGTCCTCAACTCTGAGAGAGATTCTGTGATTTCTTTAACAATTTTCTGTAAAGGATGATGAAAAATAGAGTTGATAAAGTATATCTAGTCTTTTCACCTTAGCTAAGGACAGTTATTTGTCTTAGTTTGTAACTCCGTATTTCCACCAACTGGCTAATAATCAAAATAGCAAGAATCTAGTATAGACAGACCGGTAGCGTTTGACCCCGAGAGTACTTAGCACCTCTGACCACCAGCCGTAATTTGCTAACCGAGTGCAAACCGATTCTACATGTAGAAATGTTGGCAGTCAAACGTGCGGTGAACGAGCAGTAAACGAACAGCAGATGAAAGGCACATCGACATTCAGTGCAGTGTGTGCGCTCCTTTAGAAAAGGAGGTAAACTCAGCAAAAAAAGAAACATCCCTTTTTCAGGACCCTGTCTTTGAAAGATAATTTGTAAAAATCCCAAAAACTTCACAGATCTTCATTGTAAAGGGTTTAAACACTGTTTCCAATGCTTGTTCAATGAACCATAAACAATTAATGAACAAACAGCTTACAGACGGTAGGCAATTAAGGTCACAGGTATGAAAACTTAGGACACTAAAGAGGCCTTTCTACTGACACTGAAAAACACCAAAATAAAGATGCCCAGGGTCCCTGCTCATCTGCGTGAACGTGCCTTAGGCATGCTGCAAGGAGAAATTAGGACTGCAGATGTGGCAAGGGAAATACATTGCAATGTCTGTACTGTGAGACGCCTAACACAGCGCTACAGGGAGACAGGACGGACAGCTGATCGTCCTCGCAGTGGCAGACCATGTGTAACAACACCTGCACAGGATCAATACATCTGAACATCACACCTGTGGGACAGGTACAGGATGACAACAACTGCCCGAGTTACACCAGGAACGCACAATCCCTCCATCAGTGCTCAGACTGTCCACATTAGGTTGAGAGAGGCTGGACTGAGGGCTTGTAGACCTGTTGTAAGGCAGGTCCTGACCAGACATCACCGTCAACAACGTCACCCATGGGCACAAACCCACCGTCGCTGGACCAGACAGGACTGGCAAAAAGTGGTCTTCACTGACGAGTCAAGGTTTTGTCTCACCAGGGGTGATGGTCGGGTTCGCATTTATCGTCGAAGGAATGAGCGTTACACCAAGGTCTGAACTCTGGAGCGGGATCGATTTGGAGGTGGAGGGTCCATCATGGTCTGGGGTAGTGTGTCACAGCATCATTGGACTGAGATTGTTGTCATTGCAGGCAATCTCCACACTGTGTGTTACAGGGAAGACACCTCCCTCATGTGATACCCTTCCTGCAGGCTCATCCTGACATGACCCTCCAGCATGACAATGCCACCAGCCATACTGCTCGTTCTCGTTCCTTCCCCCCAGAAATGTCTGGGAACTTGCAGGTGCCTTGGTGGAAGAGTGGGGTAACATCTCACAGCAAGAACTGACAAATCTGGTGCAGCCCATGAGGAGGAGATGCACTGCAGTACTTAATGCAGCTGGTGTCCACACCAGATACTGACTGTTACTTTTGATTTTGTTCAGGGACACATTATTCCATTTATGTTAGTCACATGTCTGTGGAACTTGTTCAGTTTATGTTATGTTCATACACATATTTACACATGTTAAGTTTGCTGAAAATAAACGCAGTTGACAGTGAGAGAATGTTTTTTTTGTTGCTGAGTTTATTTTCATGTGAGGGAGGTCCTTTCTATTTTGAAACAGGTTGGTGAATTTAGAGCAGTTTCATTGGCTCTCAAGGTCAGTGTCAAGTCATGATGCTGCAAAAAGCATGCCTCGTCCTGGATTTCAATGGATGCGTGAACTGGTCTCAGACTGGTGTTTTTGGGCCTGTTGTCATGTCATCACATTAAATGGTAAATGCAATGGTACATTTTATTCACAGAGAAAGGCCCCATAAGTTTGTGTTGAACCTACCACTGAGTTGTTCCACAGGTGTTAAAGTAAACAATATGCCATGTCATGCTGACTTTGTTTTACAGCCCAAGATACAGAAAACAGCTTCATCATGTGTGAACGGTTCTGTACACGTCCATGTTATGGCATACACAGTAATAAGATACAACATGTTTTTTTTTCTACGTAATCACTAAAATTAAATGTTTGCCTTTGTGTGTCTTTGTGGCGTTTCAGGGTTGACGACGAGAGGGCCGTGATCTCCTCTTCTGTTTTGGTGCTGCTGCCTTTCTTCGGTTACCACCTGCTGGCCCAACTAACTTCCGTGACTTCTGTTGTGGAGCAGCAGGAGGAGGAGGTGGAGGAACGATTCTCACACCTTCATCAGAGCTTTCATCCTCTGAAAAATAGGTCATGTGAAACTTCATTGTGGAACTTTACACACATTTGACTGGTTTGTCATGCATCGTTTTTTTTTAAATCCACTTTTAATATCTAGAATGATACAACTGAGATATTTGTGCTTTGTATTGACAAGGTGTGTTTTTGATTTTAGTCTTTTACCTTCACGGTCCTCAACACTGTTTGCCGTGCCTCCTATTGGAAACAGAAGCAATCACGTCAAGGAATTGAATCACATTCATATTTGATTTGTTTCTTCTCATAGCCGTACATGTTTACTAAATGAATCCGATATAGGTGTTATATACCTACACATATCAAAAAGACACCTACCAGGTCCAGTCACCCCGTTAGGTTTAGAAGCTGTCGGGAAACACATTATAAACAGATACTTTAGATATCCACACAATTAGGTTTATTCCTTCATTCTTCATTTCTGTTTACCAATATTCATTCAGTAGTTTTATTGTGAATACAGAACGACGTAAACTCACCATCTTGTCCAACTTCTACACTTGTGCGGCTTACATCTAAGATGAGACATGTTGACATGTTACAGAGCGAGGCATACAGTTTTTGTCTAAATAATGTTTAGTTAATTTCAAAGACATCACATTTCATTGTGTTTAATGTTGTCATGTACTGTCATGTTGTGTCTTGTTTCTGTCCTTTCCCTTCACCCTGTCTCCCTCTGCTGGTCGTTGTTAGGTTACCTTTTCTCCCCCTCTTTTCCCCAGCTGTGCCTTGTCTCCTCCTAACTACCTCGTCACCCCTTTTCCCACCTGTTCCCTTTTTCCCTCTGATTAGTCCTCTATATCTCTCTCTGTTTCTGCTCCTGTCTTTGTCGGATTCTTGTTTGTGTTGTTCATGCCTGAACCAGACTATCGTCATGTTTGCTGCAACCTTGTCCTGTCCTGTCGGAACCTGCCGGTCCATCTGAGCCTACGTTTTGTTTTGTTATTAAAGAAGCTCTGTTTACGTTAATTCGCTTTTGGGTCCTCATTCACGCACCGTAACAGAAGAATCCGACCAAGAATGGACCCAGCGACTTCGGATCCTCTCCACTCAGCCGTCGAGATCCAGGGAGCGATGCTAGGCAGACACAAGCAGGAATTGTCTGCTGCTCGGCATGCCGTTGAGACCCTGGCCACCCAAGTCTCCAACCTCACAGAACAGGTTCACCATCTCCGCCTCGATCCACCGGCCACTTCCAGGGCTTTCGAATCTCCGGAGCCCAGAATCAATAACCCGCCGTGTTACTCTGGGGAGCCCACTGAATGCCGCTCGTTCCTCACCCAGTGTGATATTGTGTTTTCTCTCCAGCCCAACACTTACTCCAGGAGCACTGCTCGTGTCGCCTACGTCATATCTCTCCTTACTGGACGGGCTCGTGAGTGGGGCACGGCAATCTGGGAGGCAAGGGCTGAGTGTACTAACCAGTATCAGGACTTTAAGGAGGAGATGATACGGGTTTTTGATCGATCTGTTTTTGGGGAGGAGGCTTCCAGGGCCCTGTCTTCCCTATGTCAGGGTAATCGATCCATAACAGACTACTCTATTGAGTTTCGCACTCTTGCTGCCTCCAGTGGCTGGAACGAGCCGGCTTTGCTCGCTCGTTTTCTGGAGGGTCTCCGCGCAGAGGTAAAGGATGAGATTCTCTCCCGGGAGGTTCCTTCCAGCGTGGATTCCTTGATTGAACTCGCTATTCGCATTGAGCGACGGGTTGATCTTCGTCACCGAGCTCGTGGAAAGGAGCTCGCGTTCTCCGTTGCCCCCCTCTCCGCATCACTACCATCTTCCTCTGCCGGCTCGGGTGCTGAGCCTATGCAGCTGGGAGGTATCCGCATCTCGACTAAGGAGAGGGAACGGAGAATCACCAACCGCCTCTGTCTCTATTGCGGTTCTGCTGGTCATTTTGTCACTTCATGTCCAGTAAAAGCCAGAGCTCATCAGTAAGCGGAGGGCTACTGGTGAGCGCTACTACTCCTGTCTCTCCTTCAAGATCCTGCACTACCTTGTCGGTCCATCTACGCTGGACCGGTTCGTCAGCTTCCTGCAGTGCCTTAATAGACTCTGGGGCGGAGGGCTGTTTTATGGACGAGACCTGGGCTCGGGAACATGACATTCCTCTCAGACAGTTAAGGGAGTCCACGGCCTTGTTCGCCCTGGATGGTAGTCCTCTCCCCAGGATTCAGCGTGAGACGCTACCTTTAACCCTCACTGTTTCTGGTAATCATAGCGAAACCATTTCTTTTTTAATTTTTCGTTCACCTTTTACACCTGTTGTTTTGGGCCATCCCTGGCTAGTTTGTCATAATCCTTCCATTAATTGGTCTAGTAATTCTATCCTCTCCTGGAACGTCTCTTGTCATGTGAAATGTTTAATGTCTGCTATCCCTCCTGTTTCCTCTGTCTCTTCTTCACAGGAGGAGCCTGGTGATTTGACAGGGGTGCCGGAGGAATATCACGATCTGCGCACGGTGTTCAGTCGGTCCAGGGCCACCTCTCTTCCTCCACACCGGTCGTATGATTGTAGTATTGATCTCCTTCCGGGAACCACTCCCCCCCGGGGTAGACTATACTCTCTGTCGGCTCCCGAATGTAAGGCTCTCGAAGATTATTTGTCTGTAGCTCTTGCCGCCGGTACCATAGTCCCCTCCTCCTCTCCCGCCGGAGCGGGGTTTTTTTTTGTTAAGAAGAAGGACGGGTCCCTGCGCCCCTGCATAGATTATCGAGGGCTGAATGACATAACAGTGAATAATCGTTATCCGCTTCCTCTTATGTCTTCAGCCTTCGAGATCCTGCAGGGAGCCAGGTTTTTCACTAAGTTGGACCTTCGTAACGCTTACCATCTCGTGCGCATCAGGGAGGGGGACGAGTGGAAGACGGCGTTTAACACTCCGTTAGGGCACTTTGAATACCGGGTTCTTCCTTTCGGCCTCGCTAACGCTCCAGCTGTCTTTCAGGCATTAGTCAATGATGTCCTGAGAGACATGCTGAACATCTTTGTTTTCGTTTACCTTGACGATATCCTGATTTTTTTTCACCGTCACTCCAGATTCATGTTCAGCACGTTCGACGTGTCCTCCAGCGCCTTTTAGAGAATTGTCTTTTTGTGAAGGCTGAGAAGTGCTCTTTTCATGCCTCCTCCGTCACATTTCTCAGTTCTGTTATTTCCGCTGAAGGCATTAAGATGGATCCCGCTAAGGTCCAAGCTGTCATTGATTGGCCCGTCCCTAAGTCACGCGTCGAGTTGCAGCGCTTTCTCGGCTTCGCGAACTTCTATCGTCGTTTCATCCGTAATTTCGGTCAGGTGGCAGCCCCTCTCACAGCCCTTACTTCTGTCAAGACGTGCTTTAAGTGGTCCGTTTCCGCCCAGGGAGCTTTTGATCTCCTCAAGAATCGTTTTACATCCGCACCTATCCTTGTTACACCTGACGTCTCTAGACAGTTCATTGTCGAGGTTGACGCGTCAGAGGTGGGCGTGGGAGCCATTCTTTCTCAGCGCTCCTTCTCTGACGACAAGGTCCACCCTTGCGCGTATTTTTCTCATCGCCTGTCGCCGTCGGAACGTAACTATGATGTGGGAAACCGCGAACTGCTCGCCATCCGCTTAGCCCTAGGCGAATGGCTACAGTGGTTGGAGGGGGCGACCGTTCCTTTTGTCGTTTGGACTGACCATAGGAACCTTGAGTACATCCGTTCTGCCAAACGGCTTAATGCGCGTCAGGCGCGCTGGGCGCTGTTTTTCGCTCGTTTCGAGTTCGTGATTTCTTATCGTCCGGGCTCTAAGAACACCAAGCCTGATGCTTTATCTCGTCTCTTCAGTTCTTCAGTAGCCTCCACTGACCCCGAGGGGATTCTCCCTGAGGGGCGTGTTGTCGGGTTGACTGTCTGGGGAATTGAGAGGCAGGTAAAGCAAGCACTCACTCAAACTCCGTCGCCGCGCGCTTGTCCCAGGAACCTTCTTTTCGTTCCCGTTCCTACTCGTCTGGCCGTTCTTCAGTGGGCTCACTCTGCCAAGTTAGCCGGCCACCCTGGCGTTCAGGGTACGCTTGCTTCCATTCGCCAGCGCTTTTGGTGGCCCACCCGGGAGCATGACACGCATCGCTTCGTGGCTGCTTGTTCGGTCTGCGTGCAGACCAAGTCCGGTAACTCTCCTCCTGCCGGCCGTCTCAGGCCGCTTCCCATTCCCTCTCGACCGTGGTCTCACATCGCCTTAGATTTTGTCACCGGACTGCCTTCGTCAGCGGGGAAGACTGTTATTCTTACGGTTGTCGACAGGTTCTCTAAGGCGGCTCATTTTATTCCCCTTGCTAAGCTTCCTTCTGCTAAAGAGACGGCACAAATCATCATCGAGAATGTTTTCAGAATTCATGGCCTTCCGTCAGACGTCGTTTCGGACAGAGGTCCGCAATTCACGTCTCAATTTTGGAGGGAGTTTTGCCGTTTGATTGGGGCTTCCGTCAGTCTCTCTTCCGGCTTTCACCCCCAGTCTAACGGTCAAGCAGAACGGGCCAATCAGACTATTGGTCGCATCTTACGCAGTCTTTCTTTTCGCAACCCTGCGTCTTGGTCAGAACAGCTCCCCTGGGCAGAATACGCCCACAACTCGCTTCCTTCGTCTGCGACCGGGCTATCTCCTTTTCAGAGTAGCCTCGGGTACCAGCCTCCGCTGTTCTCATCTCAGTTCGCCGAGTCCAGCGTCCCCTCCGCTCAGGCTTTTGTCCAACGTTGCGAGCGCACCTGGAAGAGGGTCAGGTCTGCACTTTGCCGTTATAGGGCGCAGACTGTGAGGGCTGCTAATAAGCGTAGAACTAAGAGTCCTAGATATTGTCGCGGTCAGAGAGTTTGGCTCTCCACTCAGAACCTTCCCCTTAAGACCACTTCTCGCAAGTTGACCCCGCGGTTCATTGGTCCGTTCCGTATTTCTCAGGTCATTAATCCTGTCGCAGTTCGACTTCTTCTTCCGCGATACCTTCGTCGCGTCCACCCGGTCTTCCATGTCTCCTGTATCAAGCCCGTTCTTCGCGCCCCCGCTCGTCTCCCCCCCCCCCCCCCCATCCTTGTCGAGGGCGCACCCATCTACAGGGTCCGTAGGATTTTGGACATGCGTCCTCGGGGCCGTGGTCATCAGTACCTAGTAGATTGGGAGGGGTACGGTCCTGAGGAGAGGAGTTGGGTTCCCTCTCGGGACGTGCTGGACCGTGCGCTGATCGATGATTTCCTCCGTTGCCGCCAGGTTTCCTCCTCGAGTGCGCCAGGAGGCGCTCGGTGAGTGGGGGGGTACTGTCATGTACTGTCATGTTGTGTCTTGTTTCTGTCCTTTCCCTTCACCCTGTCTCCCTCTGCTGGTCGTTGTTAGGTTACCTTTTCTCCCCCTCTTTTCCCCAGCTGTGCCTTGTCTCCTCCTAACTACCTCGTCACCCCTTTTCCCACCTGTTCCCTTTTTCCCTCTGATTAGTCCTCTATATCTCTCTCTGTTTCTGCTCCTGTCTTTGTCGGATTCTTGTTTGTGTTGTTCATGCCTGAACCAGACTATCGTCATGTTTGCTGCAACCTTGTCCTGTCCTGTCGGAACCTGCCGGTCCATCTGAGCCTACGTTTTGTTTTGTTATTAAAGAAGCTCTGTTTACGTTAATTCGCTTTTGGGTCCTCATTCACGCACCGTAACAAATGTTGTGCTATTTGCTCATCTGCTATTATACTACACCAGAGAATTAAAAAGTCCCTACCAGCAGTCCCTCCATTGTAATACTGTGGCTTATCTATTAACAAATTGCACAAAAATGGCATAATCAAAA
Organism: Oncorhynchus mykiss; assembly: GCF_057628025.1. Classification (NCBI taxonomy): domain Eukaryota; kingdom Metazoa; phylum Chordata; class Actinopteri; order Salmoniformes; family Salmonidae; genus Oncorhynchus; species Oncorhynchus mykiss. The sequence continues at coordinate 69,365,311 of NC_143039.1, read as the reverse complement.
TTAAGAAACAACATCACCATATTGCCTTGCTTCAACATTTATGAAACAAATGTTACTGTCTGCCAGCAAGCTTCCCTATACTGAGGAAATGTTGCAAGATTTAATAACTACCACTAGATGGAGGTGTAGGACAAAAAGTTCCAGCATTTCTCTGTTTTGGTTGGTTCTGAGTCATTGAAAGGGATACACAGACTTTTCTGACATGAAAACCGATATGTAATTTCAGAATTTGTTACAATTGGTTTAGGGTTAGGGACAGGGTTAAGGGGTTGGTTAGGGGTTAAGGAGGAGTTTTTGATTTTGGCTAGTCGGTTTGTAAAGCCCTTCCCATAGGTCACTTATATTTGTGTCTGTGATTTTGACTTCAATCTACACTGAGAGGCAGTGATATCTCTCTGGTCTTCTCAGGAACACTCCGGAACATCCATGCACAAAACAAAACCTCACGTTATCCCAAGAGCAGGCTATCACAAAGGTGACAGGCAGCATGTTCTAGAACTAGTCATTTAACATCACTTCTTTGGAATAGATTTGTAGATAAAACATGTTAATTCAGCTCATTCTAACAACAACAAATAATAATAAACATTAACTTTCAGAGTGCATGGTTTACCTGTTTATCCCTTACACACAGTGGCCATAGTTACACCACTGTTGTACTTCCACTCTCTTGAGAAAATTGATTTATTTGACTTTCGAGTAACCGGTCTCAACCAGCTTGAGTTTACAAGCAAGTGTACCCAGTCTCGTGTCACAAGGGGTGGGGTCTGTGACTCAAATCAAATCAAATATTATTTGTCACATGAGCCGAATACAACAGTGAAATGCTTACCTGGTACGTGACTCAGCTGACAAACAAACATCTGACCTGGGCTTGTCAAGACTACAAGACCCACCCATATTTACTGAGGACGATAGGTTGCATTCCAATCATCCACTCTCTTCCCAACGTGTGCACTTGCACACTCCCTGCCAGAGTCAGAACCAGGCCAGAGCTTCCCCTCTCCCATAGGTCGGACAACACACCCCTCCCCTCTCTACTGTGCTCACGGTTAGACTGGTCCGAGGAGATGGCGTTCATGATCTCTGTGGAAGAAGCAGAGAATTACCGTTATGAATGGGTATATTGACCATGGATTATAGATAAGACTAGGCTTACTGAGCATTGGTTGTAAAGAGTCAGCCAATGAGGTGATGATGCTCTTACCAGTTGGTGCTTCATCCGAGGTTGAGTCCTTATCTGTTTGTAAGAAAAGGCAGTATGGTTCAGAATAAGACAGCAATGGGTCTTTCTTTACATGGGCTATTAATTGGAATGATTTTAAAGTTGCACAAAGGTCAGCATAGAAGTTCAGCAAAAGAAGAACGTCGCTCAGACGTCTGTGATTACCTGTGGACATGGCTTGGGCAGCATGATCTGAAAGTATCACACGAGACACACAAGTGTAAATGACTAATTATTAACAATGAATTACTTTCTGCTAATGTTACTGTACATACTGTTTGATTCAGCAGCTGTGTTACTGTATTCAGTCATTATGCCAACACTTACTGCTATTAGTATCGAGGTCAGCTTGTACTAGCACAGCTGCCAGAGAGCAGAAGATGAGAAAATTCCTGGAAACAGAATTTCAAAAGAGGAATTTAAAACCAATTTTGCTCTGCAAATTGCAGACTAGATAGTATTTATTTATATTTTGTATTATTACATACACCCGATAGGTGCAGTGAAATGTGTTGTTTTACAGGGTCAGCCATATTAGTACAGTGGCCCTGGAGCAGATTAGGGTGCTAAGTGCTGATCACTGGCCTTGACAGCTTCTCTATTTCAGACTCATCTGTAATTCTGAATTCCAATTTCCAATCAGACACCAAATCCTTCTAATCAACTGTCTGTTTGATGAATATTTCAGTTGAAGTGCCAGCCGAAGGACTGAAATTGTCCACAACCTTTTCACATTGACCTGAGAGCGTTCCCGGTTCTTTAATCAATGTAGCATCTTAATGGTGCATTTTAAATCAACGTTCTATTGAAAAACCCTACACTACCGGTCAAAAGTTTTAGAACACCTACTCATTCAAGGATTTGTCTTTATTTTTTACTATTTTCTACATTGTAGAATAATAGTGAAGACATCAGAACTATGAAATAACACATATGGAATCATGTTGTAACCCAAAAAATGTTAAACAAATCTAAATCTATTTTATATTTGAGATTCTTCAAATAGCCGCCCTTTGCCTTGATGACAACTTTGCACACTCTTGGCGCCACCCTCACCTACATTTTGTATTTTATGTTTCATTGCAAAGGTATAGTGGCATCAAAAATAAGTAAAATGCGTAAAATAACATTCAAATTAAAGATGTAAACCTCATTAAAATCACGAAGCGTCCATTAAGACATGGCACATTCTGCATCACACATTTAATAACCCTCAAACATGCTCATAGTAATGATAATTGACTTACCTGGTCAACATGCCTTGAGGTTAGAGTCTGGATCCTGAATTGTACTGTAAAGGTGTCAATATTGCACTTCAACTGGTCCTGATGCAGAAGGGGGTGGTGGTGTTTTTATACCTATCCCAACACCCATTGGGGATGGAAGGAGGAGTGGGCTGCTTATTGTGGACAACCTGTGAAAGAGGAAAAAACGGTGACATACCTATTGGATTTCATTGCGTGGTTTAATGTAAGAATTTGTATGTCTCCTACCTACATACATTCTCTCAAAGGAATATCTCATTCCCCCAAAAGGCACACATAAATATCACAGAAACCCTATTGTTACATGGGAGTATCTCGAACTTCCTTTTCCCCTCTCTTTTCTATGTGTGTTTTTTTTTCATCTGAAGGAGACATTACACTACAGTCCCTTTAAAGTTCAGCCTCTACGCTACAGTTACTCTCTGAGGGGGTGTTGGGAACCTGTGCCAAGTAGTGAGGTCATAGTGGAAAGCATAGTGGAATGATTGCTAGACCTGCATCCCAAATAGTACTCTATTCCCTATTTAGTGCACTACTTTTGACCAGAGCCAATAAAGTAGTGAACTAAATAAGGAATAGAGTACCATTTGGTTCCCTGATGATGGGAAGCTTTGAACAGTCTCTGTCCAGATCAGACCACCTGGCCAGGATTACACTCACTACTTCTCCTGAGAAATGTGTGTACTTTCCTGCACTTGAGGCTAGTGGACAGCAGCATCTTGGTAGGGGGAATTCCCTGGTCCCAAATAGGGATCCTGGACTGAAATGTTAACCCAATTTAACAAGTAAGGCAAACCCAGACTAGGGGAAGGTCAGGATAAATGGTCTGATTTTGGTCCAAACAGTTGGTGAAATAAGGTTACAAGGGTCTGTTTCATTCTAACATAATCCTAAGGAGCTAGTATCCGTAGATGGGCTTGATAGGCTGAACCATGATTCTATCAAACTTAACAACAGGCTTAGCTTGGCACAGGCAGATTTTATTCATAATTTGGTATTCCCTACTATTCTCTACATAGCTTATACTAGTTTTTAAGTGCAGTGAACGTGGAAGTAGGATCTCACCTTGCAATGCAGACTTTGTAGCCTCAGGGTAGCTTATATAGTCACGAGAGTTATGGAAAAGGGCCCCAGGCCCTTACTGACCTAAAGATAGTATATGCAGGCTTTTGATTCACAGATGCCAAATCCAATTGCAAGTCTGTTTATTTTGTTATTTTTTTATAAGAATTATAACGAGAGTCACACACAAAATACATTACACACAAAATAAAATAACAGGTTCCATTTTCAGCAGCAGATACAATCGTAAAGTACAGTTAGCATTATAACTTAGTAACAAATCCAATTGCATGTCTGATGTGTGAAAATGAGATAGCACTTTTTCAACAAAACCAGCTTTTAATGAATGAAAACCTTCTCCAGCACAATACAGATAGCAATTTCAGTTAATACGTCAAGTATAGAGTAATAGTAGCTATGTGAACTCATTGCCCCAGTCTGAATACAACGGCAACACGGGCATTACTCTCTGGAGAATAAAGGCAACTTTGAGCCCCAGACTGCGATAAAGTTTGTCTCATGTGCATCCAAAATAACCTGGAAAAGAGGAGAAAGAACACCCCACTACCAGACAGCGTCGATTTCACAAGCTCATGCCGCTAAGACTAATGCCCTTGTAAATCCCCCCTCCCATTCTCATCTCGTCCACCGTCGTCATCCGATCTGCTGGGTTATTTTGCTTTTTATCAGAAGGAACAAATGCTAATGGAAATGAATTGGCCTTCCTTAGACAAGACATGAAGTCTAACCATCTGGGTTTTACCTTTCCTGGCTTTCTATGGGGAGCCGACGCAAAAAGGAAGGCTCCTCTCCAGAGCAGAACAGAGGTTAGAGTGCTGATAAAGGGAGAACGGAGTCCCCCTGTAGTACAGTTACATCTCACACGTCCTCTTGCTTTGTTATTTAAGCCTTCTCCCGCCCAGGTATCAAAGGAGTCCTCTGTCTGCTCTCACTAAAAGGATTTCTCTCTTTAAATGTTAAAAGATAATTAGACGTTTCTCTCTCTCTTTCATTATGGAGCGGCTGATCAGGCCTTTTGGAGAGATCGTTTCAAGGCAAATATTGGCCTGAAAAGCCTTTGAAAGCTGGTAATGTCTGATTTACATGTGCATAGGGAGGAAGCCCATTGGGTGCACTGGACTACTAGTGTTCCAACCCAAGGACTGAAAGGACTGTGTCCTCACTTCACTGTACAGTAGGGAACCTCGTACAGCAAAAAAAAAAAAGGAAGATTACCGCACTGTATATCAACGACGGGGGCAGTGAACCCTCTTGAGGAAAGTCCATGAGACTGTAAACACATTATAACGAACTCATTAACATCACTATTTTTTATTTACTGTTTATTAAACAACATACAGATCCTTGAGTTATTCTTGATACTAATTTAAAAAATCACAGTTTTATTTTTCAAGACAAGACATAGTGATTCATCTCGACTTGATACATCTCGACCTGATACATCTCGACTTTCACTGTAATAATCTGTTTTGAATACGATGTGATGACATAAGAGCAAACACTCTCAGGTCTCCAGTGTCCTCTCAGATACTATTGAATATGATCGTTTGGTGCCCACATTGTAAATTGCCTATCAGCTGCCATTTCTAGAGCTCTCCATCACCATGAAGAATCAGACCCTATGACTAGCACATACCAGACAGGATTTATTCAAGTGGGGAGGGTATCGAATGTATTTTTAATATATACTGTCCCACATAGGCCTAGAATGAACCTGAATCATGATGTATCGTCTTTATTGTGCAGAGGAATATCTATGGACTGTATCATTTATGGACTCACCAACTGTAATGGACAGTATAGATACGTAGGCCTACCTATCTTTTGGGTTGTGCTGAGTGACATGTTCAACACCTTTTATGAAGGGAACACCTATAACGTATGATATATGCAGACAAGTCCAGATTTTATATCAATAGGCCTATAGATTATCTTAAAAGTACTCATGTTGCCTTTATGGTACAGACAGAGACCACTTTGTTTTGGGGGAAATTGTGTTGCACAACAGCACTGGATTAAACGTTTTATATATATCAAGGTCAGTGTAACAAGAACATTGTGCAATGCAACCACGTTCCAGACTACTACAGTCTGTCAACTGTCTCATCAGATAGAGTCCTCCATTGTCCTGACCAATGGACAGACTGAACACTTCTAACAGTTGAATGTAGGCCTACATAGGCAAAAACTTCATTCATTTCAGGATTTAATCTTATAAACAACTATATGTAATGGTGGTGTTTGGTTTGGTCTTGTGGCGCAGAGGATGCAGGTTCGATTCCCCGCTGGTTGGTACCTTGACTTGGATTGTTCTAAGCGAAGAAGAGGGGGTCAGAGGGTGAAGTTGCAGGTGGTTCAGTGAACCATGCTTGAATGATGTAATACAGTATGTCCTTGCCTGATATCTGAAGATTTGCATTAGCTCTGTGAGTGAATGCTTTAGCTTGGCGAGCTAACACAGTCTTGTGGTAATATAGTTACATTTCAGTCTGGGGTTTACTAACATCTTTTCATGTTGTTGCATTGCCCCTGGCTCTGATCTGCTTCGCTGCTACTAGCCTTCTTGTCTATGTAGTACCCATCAAATGAGTGCTGACATGCGCCACCCCGAGGAGTGGAGGTCTTGAGTAACTGCCCTCCTTTATCGAAAACTGGTTGCTGGAGTCCAGTGTCGCCATATTGTCATCCCGAAGCTCTGAGAGGTAATATACTGTATATTTTAATCGATTTTACCAGCGTTTAATTGTCAGATTTCAAATAGAATACATATGAATGGTTAGAGTCATTATCGTCTCGTGGAATGGATGTGATAGCTTGCTAGCTAACTTACTGTGAAGTGAGTTTTTCCCCGGCCACGGCTTGCTAGTGAGCGGCTAACTTTAGCCAGTTAGCAAGCTATTTCTTATCGTTGTGGCAAGGCGTAAACTAAGGCATCAGGATAGAAATGACTGAAATATCCTACTCACGTAGCTAGAATATAACACACACTAGCTTTAAAATCACTAAATGTTGACATTTTACTGTCGGGAAGCACCAGTTCGCTGGCTGTGCTAGGCTCATCGACTAATCCCAGACCCAGACTTGAGCCAGGAAAACCTGAGGCCTGTGTGGCCTTGTGACCGTGCGGTTATCAATCAATGAAAGGTGCTTTTTGGTAACGGTAACAAGAATACCACGATGCAACGATGGCCTTAAATGTGCCTTTTAAAGATGTTACAATTTTTAAGCTATAGCTACTACCAGGAACTAACAAAGCATTGGTGAATGTCTAGCTAACCGGCTAACTAGTTGATGCTGCTATCAAGTAGGTAGCTAGCTACTAGTACCAACTAATATTGAATATAAATATATATTTAGGGATCTATTGATTAACTTTATTGTGTATTGTTGTAATCATTTAGTGCCTTGTACAGGTGAATGACCATATCTAGCTAGCTAGTTGGGTTTACATATTCACAGCTGACATTCTGATAAATGTTGAGTCAGTCTGAAGCTAAAGTAAAGAGGACATTTTGTTCGATAGCTACTGTAGCTAGCTAATTTATGCAATGTCTCTTGTCTTACTACTTACTACTGTTCAATTACAATAATACAAATGTTTGCTTCTAGAAGCCATTAAATCATATGAGTAATAACTCATACATTTATTGAATGACCACAAGCTTGGCGCAAGCTCTGGCTACATCTTGTAGCTAATTGTATTACAGGGGAATTATAGCAAGGTAACTAACTAAAGTTAGATATCACATTTTAACATGTCTTTTTTGTCGTTTATCAGACGCTTTTACACAGAGCGAATTACAGGAGCAATTAGGGTTAAGTGCCTTGCTCAAGGGCACATCGAGAGAGTTTTCACCTAGTCGGTTCTGGGATTCGAACCAGCACCTTGCACCTTTTCGTTACTTGCCCAACGCTCTTAACCGCTGGGCTACCTGCCGCCCCATCGTTTTCAATTGCTCTCTTTCTGTGTTCATACAGACAGAGTAACTTCTGATAGGAAAATTAAGGAAATGGAACCAAGGTCCACAAATGTAGCTAATATGTTAGTTATTACTCATGTAGACCTTCTTGAATTGGGCTATGTTCCAGACTCAATCACATTTTTGGGCTTCACTTCTTGGTTTGCAATGGTAGCTGTAATGGTAGCTAGGACTAGCCTACATTTTCTGTATTGCCCCCACCAAAACCAGCTTCTATGAATCCAGACGGCCCTTACTGTTCAACCTTCAACTGGCATTTGATTTTGATACCAAACCTCTCCTGCCAATACCTTTCTCGCCCTGAGTAGCTCTTCTAACTACCATTCAAGGTGAAACCATGTTACCTGGACGGCAATATTTGTCAGCTGCTATGTAGGCTAGGTGTACTCTCACGGATCATGTCTGCCATGATCATTAGGCTAATGCCCCTCTGTCTTTCTATTGATGAAACCCAGTTTTTTTGCCATGCTATCTCGGACTATGCCTATTCAATAATTTGATATTTAATTGAGACAGTCGGTTTCAAACTTTGAAAGAAAATTGAATGTAGCCTATGTTTTGATCTTGCCTAGGTCTCATACAGTACAGTCTAAAATACTGAGATCCAGATCCCTTTTGCATTGGTTTTTCCTTTGAATTTTTGGGGTATTTTAGATTTGACTCCCTAGCTTTATATTTTCCCTTTTTAATCTACGAGGTCAACAAAGATCTGCCGTTGAGGGGCTGGCACATGTCTTGTGACTGGCTCTCATTTTGATAGAGGCATGTGACCTGAAATTCGTTTAACCATGGTACTTACTGTTGAGCAAGACTGCTGACTTTAAGGTAGTGTGGAGACATGGGTGATTGTTGGAAGGGGGGCTTTGGAATCTCTGGAATGGTATTCATTCCAAAAAGTTATGTTGCAAAACACGGTAGCTGTTGTTTCTGGTTCACCTCGTACAAATCAAATTTTATGTCACATGCGCAAAATACAACAGGTGTAGTAGATCTTACAGTGAAATGCTTACATACAAGCCCTTAATCAACAATGCAAGAAAATACAAAAAAAGTAAGAAATAAAAGTAACATAATTAAAGAGCAGCAGTAAAATAACAATAGTGAGGCAATATACAGGGGGTACCAGTACAGAGTCAATGTGCGGGGGCACCGGTTAGTCGAGGTAAATGAGGTAATATGTACATGTAGGTAGAGTTACTAAAGTGACTATGCTTAGATAGTAGCAGTGTAGAAGAGGGAGGGGGCGATGCAAATAGTCTGGGTAGCCATTTGATCAAATTAAATTGTATTGGCCACATACACATGGTTAGCAGATGCTAATGCAAGTGTAGTGAAATGCTTGTGCTTCTAGTTCCAACAGTGCAGTAATATCTAAGAAATAATCAAACAATTCCCAACAACTACCCAATACACACAAATTGAACAAGTAATCTAACAATTCCCCAACAACTCCCTAATACACACAAATCTAAAGGGAGAATATGAGAATATATGGATGAGCGATGGCCGAGCTGCAGGTGCAGTAGATGGTATAAAATACAGTACATGTGTAATGAAAGCACTGCCATTGTTTAAAGTGGCTAGTGATCCATTTATTAAAGTGTCCAGTGATTGTGTCTCTTTTTTAAATTTATTTTTAATTTTTTAAAATACATTTTACCCCTTTTTCTCCCCAATTTCGTGGTGTCCAATTGTTGTAGTAGCTACTATCTTGTCTCATTGCTGCAACTCCCGTACGGGCTCGGGAGAGACGAAGGCTGAATGTCATGCGTCCTCCGATACACAACCCAACCAACCTTAACACAGCGCGCCTCCAACCCGGAAGCCAGCCGCACCAATGTGCCAGGTTGCACCTGGCAACCTTGGCTAGCGCGCACTGCGCCCGGCCCGCCTCAGGAGTCGCTGGTGCGCGATGAGACAAGGAGATCCCTACCGACCAATCCCTCCCTAACCCGGACGACGCTAGGCCAATTGTGCGTCGCCCCACGGACTTCCCGGTCGCGGCCGGTTACGACAGAGCCTGGGCGCGAACCCAGGGACTCTGATGGCACAGTACAGCGCCCTTAACCACTGCGCCACCCGGGAGGCCTACAGTGATTGTGTCTCAATGTGGGCAGCAGCCTCTGAGTTAGTGATTGCTGTTTAGTGGTGTGATGGCCTTGAGATAGAAGCTGTTTGTCAATCTCTCGGTCCCAGCTTTGATGCACCTGTGCTGACCTCGCCTTCTGGATGATAGCGGGGTGAACAGGCAGTTTGCTCGAGTGGTTCTTGTCCTTGATGATCTTTTTGTCCTTGTGACATCGAGTGCTGTAGGTGTCCTGGAGGGCAGGTAGTTTGCCTCCGGTGATGCGTTGCACAGACCGCACCACCCTCTGGAGAGCCTTGTGGTTGTGGGTGGTGCAGTTGCCGTACCAGGCGGTGATACAGCCCGATAGGATGCTCTCGATTGTGCATCTGTAAAAGTTTGTCATGGTTTTGGGTGACAAGCCAAATTTCTTCAGCCCCCTGAGGTTGAAGAAGGGCTGTTGCGCCTTCACCACACTTTCTGTGTGGGTGGACAGTTTCAGTTTGTCTGTGATGTGTACACCCAGGAACTTAACTTTCCACCTTCTCCACTGATGACCCTTCGATGTGGATAGGGGGGTGCTCCCTCTGCTGTTTACTGAAGTCCACAATCATCTCATTTGTTTCATTGACGTTGAGTGAGAGGTTGTTTTCCTGACGCAACGCTCCGAGTGCCCTCACCTCCTCCCTGTAGGCTGTCTCGTCGTTGTTGGTGATCAAGCCTACTACTGTTGTGTCGTCTGCAAATTTGGTGATTTGAGTTGGAGGTGTGCATGGCCACGCAGACATGGGTGAACAGGGAGTCTAGGAGAGGGCACTACCTCTATAGTGCCTTGCGGTCGGAGGCTGAGCAGTTACAATGCACAAGTCTCTGTTAAATTTGAGGCGGCTTTGGTGTTTTGGTTTGAGTGGAATGTCTACTTGTTTCAAGTTTTGGATTTGAAGCCATTGTGAGATTGTGTGCCATTGTCATATTGTGAGGCAATATGGGGTTGTGTTAGTGTTTCCCTTTGTTGCAGTAACGACAGGTTGAATGCCCGTTAGGGTTGGGCGATGTTTATTAGGATAGTTTCGGATATTGAAGATTATTGATGGCCATTGTTGATGGTTACATCATCGTGATGTGACGAACGATGTTTAGCCAATTTCAACATGACTGGCACCATACAGTAAAGCGATGACTGGGCAGCCCACAGCGGGGCCATGCCAAGTGGCCTATTCCTTTGCTATAGCCAGCATTTAAAAAAATGATAGAAAAATAACTAACTGTAACTGAAAAATTGTCATTTGGAAAGTTTGAGGTGAAGGAGAAAGGATGGTGGAACAAGTATTGTTAGCATTGTTAAGTAACTTATTATCTGGATCGTATTCTCCGTTAGCTAGCCAGAGAAATGTTGACCAACATTAGCCAACTTAACTGATCAAATAATTTATTTTATGGTGTGAAAACTAGCTGGCTAATAAAGTCAGACATCAGATGAGCCAACGTTAGTAACCTAACCAATTCGCTATAGTATTAATTGGTATACGACTCCTTGCCGTTCCTCAAGTTATAACGCGTTAGTTGCTTACTGGACCCTGGCGATCTGTGTGAAATGTTAACTAGCTAACGAAAGAACGACTATCTGTGAACTGTTTTCACTCTACATTATGTGGTTAATTTTCAGAATGAGAGAATTAGGGTGAAAATGAGGTGTTCCTTGTTAAACAAGTGGATTCAGGGATCAAGTGTAGCTGGAGCCGGGCCTGGCTTAAGCTGGATGCCACTATAGAGGTGAAAGGAACACCACACACTTTCCCTCTTTCAATACAGTGGATAAAAAGGGGTATCCAGGTGTTACTCTCTGACTGAAAGAGATCAATTATGCCAACAAAGGGTCTCATGCTCTGCTGGCACATTGTAGAACAGTTGTCCACAACGTAATAATGTGCAGTGTAGCCCAAATATATGGCTTTTGTTGTGTTGAACTTGACAGTAACACTTGTGTGTGAGTGAGGGGGAATTATTACATTTTTTTACTCTGTGAATGTTATTTTTGCACACATGTAGCCTTGTGCACTTGATCGATGTCTACTATAG